>NW_027210631.1:1672500-1715000 GCF_029030835.1 Brachyistius frenatus
GACAACACCGCAGCTAATTGAATTGATTATAAAGTATGTTTGTATATGTGATGAGGACTTAAATCCACCTACCTATTGAGCTGACTCTGGTCGGTGGTCCTCCAATGCTGGAGGGGGCAACGCTGTGCTTCATGGAGCCGGCGTGGCCCAGCTTGGTGGCGGCAGCAGCAGCAGGGACCTGTGGGGAAGTTGGGGGGGAGTTGGGTGACTTGCTCTCGGATGCCTTAGGCTTGGCCGACAGGTTCAGTGGCTGTGCACCCTCACTGTCCTGCAAAAACCAAAACAGCACAGTTTCGCCCGCTGTGACCACCGTAGCAATTTGGAAGCGAGAGGCGGGAGGAGGGGGGGGGGAACCCCTCGCCCTCCCTTTACCGAGACCACTCGCAACGGAGGCTTTTTACACGTGCTAATTAAACCCATGCACAGCAATCTGACGCAAGCCTGGCGGGACGGATGACGAGGTGCATGCCACTGCCCGTCTTTCAAACAGCTTGTGGTAAGCAAACAATTACCAGCACACACAACAATAAATACTGACATGTTTTGGTGCAAACCACTGACATTCACATGCAAAAAACAACAACAACAACAACAACAAAAAACGACTTCTCACCAACCACAGCAAAGTCCCCCTTCAAACGGGGCAGAGACAGTTCATGCACATGCACGTGCACACGCCACGGTAAACATGCACTGTACCTCGACATGCTTCAAACAAGGCCAGTGACGAGAGCAACAACCGGACACACAACCGAGGTGTATCTCCTCCCCGTGTGTCTGCTTGTTGCTCTCGAAATCATTCTGGGAAAAACTGCAGGGGGCGCCTCCTCTGTCTTTCACAAAGAATAGCACCTCAATGAAGGTGTGAGAGTCTGAAGACACCGAGACGTTTCAATGTATCTTAACGGCGAACAGAGCACAGGGCCGTCTGTCACGTCAGTGTGGTCCATTAGAAACAGCACACCTTCGTGAACACGCGAGTGTGTGGAGAAAACAGCAGGACCACACACACAGCCCCCGAAAACAACCCTCACAACTTTTGAAGCGGCTGTTTTTCGGGGTCCATATTGTCGAGGCCACCAGTATTTCTATATTTAAGTAGGGGCCGTGCGTCGTGCTAAATTCACCGCTTTGATCTGCACACGGCGACAACCTCGACGCAACAGACAGCGACCCTCGAGTAAACCGGCATGTGGACCACCCCGCGATGGCCGGGGTGGTGGTGGGGGGGCTGTTATCACGTTAAGTGTCATGGCAACATCACCCCTGCCGATGACCTAATCCAATCAGGGGGAACCTTGGAGGGTCACGTGACAAGAAGGGAGGAATTAGATCGCAGAGGGGCCAGATGTACGCCGACCACTCTGTGTAATTAAAACTCCACAATTAAAAGCCAGACGCAACATGGGGCGAGGGGAAGGCTTAATGGGCCCACTGGTTAAAGACACACAACAATGGTGTCAAAATGGGCTTCAGAAATACAGTTTGTTGGTTGTTTTTCCGATGATTTTGTTTCAGTATATTAATTTCTCCTGAGTTCATACAACTTAATTAAAGAGGACTTTCCCCATTAAAGGTGTGGTTCAGTTCTTCTTACAACAGAGCAGAATGGAGACATTATTTGTCTTTATTTTCTAGTCATTAGTCTAATTGCTGCTTAGGCAGAGTAGAAACTGGCATACAGTGGGATCCAAAAAGAAAGTATTGTGTGTGTGTGTGTGTGTGTGTGTGTGTGTGTGTGTGTGTGTGTGTGTGTGTGTGTGTGTGTGTGTGTGTGTGTGTGTGTGTGGTATATTCACTCATTAAGGCCGACTTTCCCTGATTCCCACTCCTTGAGTCTCACTAAGCCTTATGAGCCCCTCACAACTCAATTAAGCCCTTCCAATTAAGCCCCTTCTTGTGTACGTGCCCATGCATGTGTGTGTGTGTGTGTGTGTGTGTGTGTGTCTGTGTGCTTGCGTGCGTGCGTGCATGTGCGATGAGGCCTAACCGGATTGTCCTTCATTAGGGGGGTCTTTCTAAATAGACGGAGGACCCCCAAAGATGCCTTCAGTGAGACAATGGGCCGAAGAAGAAGAGGAGAGAAAAGGAGAGAACTGAGCAGGATCTTCTCAATCCTGACCCATATTATGGTGGGCTTTGGCTGGGAACGCGTTTGGATATTTATTACAAATAGATAATGCCTCCGCCTCTTGTACAGTAGATGGGGGAGTTTCCTCTTCGCGCCAAGCCAAATCCTGCGGTGGGAAGGTGGCCAACCTGCATTATGCCAGTGTGGGGGAATTAGTTTAGACAGTGGAGCTGAGAGGCTTGGACCGACTTGTTTATATATATGTGTGTGTGTGTGTGTGTGTGTGTGTGTGTGTGTGTGTGTGTGTGTGTGTGTGTGTGTGTGTGTGTGTGTGTGTGTGTGTGTGTGTGTGTGTGTGTGTGTGTGTGTGTGTGAGGCCTCTAAAGCCTCTGAAAGGCTTGGAATCTTGAATTAATACAATTGCTTTTGTGTCTCTCTTGGCTGATGAAACAGTCTCCAGCTTTGAGACCGAAAACATGCAGAGTGACAGCGAGAGCCAGAGGGACACAGAGAGATGGAGAGGAAGCAGAAGGGGAGAGATGATGCTTGTGTGTGTGTGTGTGTGTGTGTGTGTGTGTGTGTGTGTGTGTGTGTGTGTGTGTGTGTGTGTGTGTGTGTGTGTGTGTGTGTGTGTGTGTGTGTGTGTGTGTGTGTGTGTGTGTGTGTGTGCTGTATTTCACTTCTGTGGATGCCGACATGTGAAAGCGACATCAGGGCTCTGCATCTTATCACGGAAGCTGACGGTTCAATTAACAGGACAAGTGTGTGTGCCACTACCATTTATCCCAGTCCGGTCTCTACATGTGTGTGTGTGTGTGTGTGTGTGTGTGTGTGTGTGTGTGTGTGTGTGTGTGTGTGTGTGTGTGTGTGTGTGTGTGTGTGTGTGTGTGTGTGTGTGTGTGTGCTGCTATAGCCGTGTCAGGACCCTGAAATGTGCTTCCCTCTCTTCATCTCTCTGTCTCCTTCTCTCCTCCTTTCCTTGCAGCTATAAGTGACTGTTCAGATATTAATTATATTGTCATATCAAATTCTATTAGACAACAGAGCAGGCAGATATTTCACTTCTTATGCGACACAGATTCAACCTCACTGCTCAAGTATGAAAATACAATTCACATTTTCAACTATTTTGTAGTGGGACAGATTGTTTATTTTATTTCTCCTTATTGGAATAGCCTTGTCGTCTCAACACGATCAGATTGAAAGAAAACTTCTTCTGAACTGTGGAGTAATAGAAGGAAGCTGTCAGTTTTACATGTATTTGATAAGAGTACATTCAAAGTTTATTCGTGGGGGCAAAATGTGAATTTGTCACGTTTGCCCCCTGATAATATAGAGATGACATGACCATGTATATGGTTAGTACTGGATAAATGTGCAGTAATAGAAGACATATTCAGATACTTTACTACAGTAAAAATGCTACCGCACACTGTTAAAGCCCAGCTTTTTAAAATTGCACCAATTTCTATTAAAGATGGATACAAGCAATACAGCTAATGCTCACAACTTTATTTACTGTTAAAAAGTTCAATCTACCATACATCAGTTCATTTGTATGACATCCTTATCTAAAAGACATCTGCGGTGATTCAGTAAATGAAGCGGACTTCAGATGGCATCATTTCTCTCTGAAAAGCAGTGTAGTAGAGGTATAAAGTGGCACAACGACGAAATACTGAGATGTACGTCCAAATTACCGTTAAGTACAGTACTTACCTGAATGTACTCGGGTACTTTTGGCCACTGGGTGTCTGATGCATGTCAGCGGATGAGCTACATATGGTGCACAATTTGAAACGCTCTATTGTACGGGTGTGTATGCATGCCTGCCTACATCTGAAAATCCACTCTTGCAAGAAAACTGCATGTAGGCTGCAGTGATTTGAACATGTGTGTGTGTGTGTGTGTGTGTGTGTGTGTGTGTGTGTGTGTGTGTGTGTGTGTGTGTGTGTGTGTGTGTGTGTGTGTGTGTGTGTGTGTGTGTGTGTGTGTGTGTGTGTGTGTGTGTGTGTGTGTGTGTTCTACACTTGTTCTACACTTGTGTGTGTGTGTGTGTGTGTGTGTGTGTGTGTGTGTGTGTGTGTGTGTGTGTGTGTGTGTGTGTGTGTGTGTGTGTGTGTGTGTGTGTGTGTGTGTGTGTGTGTGTGTGTGTGTGTGTGTGTGCATTTTTGAATGTGTGTGTCTGTGTCTCACCCGAGGGTAAAGCACTTAAGCGGTGTGTGCCTGAGTCCAAACAGCTGTGAGCAGAGGCAGGCAGTGGGTCTCTAAATGACTAGAGACCTGAGATAGAGCCCACAGGGAGTACACCTCTGAAATATACATGTCAGTCGACCAGAGAGACACACAGGAGAGGAGAGAGTGTGAGAGGGAAGGAGTGAGGGCGGTTCAGTGGTCAGCATGGAGGGAAGAAGGCAAGACAGAAAGGAGGAAGGAAAGAAGTCAAAAAAGGAAGGGAATAAAGAAAGAAGGAAGGAAAGAGGAAAAGAATAAGTCGGGAGAAAAGGAATGAAGAAAAGAAGGAAATTAAAGAAAGAAGGAAGGAAAAGAAGGAGAGAAAGAAAGGAGAAAGGAAAAAGTAGGAAGGGAATTAAAAAAGAAAGAAGGAAATAAAGAAAGAAAAAGAAGAAAGGGAGGACAGAAGGAAATAAGTAGAGGAACAGTGATGGAGGGAAATAAATCTTGAAAACTTTGAAGAAAGAAAAGAAAAGAAAGATGGAAGGAAGAAAGAAAGAAAGAAGCATGAAGCAAAGAAGAAAAGGAAGGAAAGAAATCTTGAAAACTCTGCAGAGCACTTATCTAATGTTTGTCAACAGCTCTGTGGTGAACCGGCCATTTAGCCCCGTGGGGACAGTTGGGGTCCACGTCGGTCCACTCCCCAGTCAGCCCCTTCTGCTGGACTGGGGAGGCCATTACGACTCCCCACCTTCCCTCCACCACAGGCCACATCACTTGCCTGTCAGCCCAACTCCATATATATGGTAATAAGATGTGTGTGACAGTGGGGCGTGATGGCAGTGTGTGTGTGTGTGTGTGTGTGTGTGTGTGTGTGTGTGTGTGTGTGTGTGTGTGTGTGTGTGTGTGTGTGTGTGTGTGTGTGTGTGTGTGTGTGTGTGTGTGTGTGTGTGTGTGTGTGATGGAGATGCAGGGAGGGGCTGATAGACAAGGAAGCAGGGGTCAAGCACAAGCTTTAATCTGTGCCATGAGCGAGTCCTGTGTGTGTGTGTGTGTGTGTGTGTGTGTGTGTGTGTGTGTGTGTGTGTGTGTGTGTGTGTGTGTGTGTGTGTGTGTGTGTGTGTGTGTGTGTGTGTGTGTGTGTGTGTGTGTGTGTGTTTGTGGACCCCGGAGCTGGCATAGGTCAAGAACAATGTGGAAAATAAGAGTGATGAAGAGAGATGTTGCAAGTTAAAAGAAAAGAAGAGTAGATGGAAGGATGAAAGAGGAGAGAAGAATAAAGGAGATAAAAGGAAAAGGAGGGAAAGTTTGGAAACTTTGATTTATGTGGTTAGAAAAAGAGGAGCACGAATTCCGGTTGACAAACTCTGTGAGATTTTGATGGTGTTGTCCTCCTCTTTGACAAATCTGATCCTATGTGTGTGTCAGTGTGTCTCTTTGTGATTGACCATTACATTTGTGGGGGGGTCATAGGGTGGACAGAGAGTGGCAGGAGGCATGGGGTTGTGTGCGTTGTGTGCGGTTGTGTGTGTGTGTGTGTGTGTGTGTGTGTGTGTGTGTGTGTGTGTGTGTGTGTGTGTGTGTGTGTGTGTGTGTGTGTGTGTGTGTAGGTGGAGAGGAGGTGGTCAGCATCCCAACTGCCTGCCAGATATTCATAGAATTCCACTTGGATGGACACAGGACTTCTGTTCGCCCCTATCGGGCAGCCAGCCGAGAAAAACTACAGAAACACCAATACATCCTCCGATCCGCCGCGACCGGATACCAGCTGGAGTTCTCTGATAAAGTTGGGGGTGTTTGACTTGCAAGAGGCGAGGTGACCGCGAGTTTTGTCGGGTGGCCAAGTTGTACCAAGGTGTGCATTAGTATGAGGAGCTGCTCAGGACACTTGTTTGATTGGAGAACAAAACAAAAAATAATCGGGATGCAATGCAAGACCTTGAACAAGCTTGGGAGTCGGAAAGGCTAGAAAGGCTAACGTGTTCACTGTTACAAAAATAATTTCAGGTTATAACTGAGTCCAAGAACTTGTATTTTGAACTTTGTAGTTTTCCACTACGGTAAATTTTCAAGAAATGCGAGTTACTGCTTAATAAAGTTAAAGCACAACTTGAAACAAGTTGCCTCTACTGTTAGAAAATACAAGCAGATATCACTCCAAAGAATGTAATACAATGGCCTTCTTCTTCGACCCTGGTCATACATGCGTGTACTTTTCACGTCAAGGCGAGGCAAAACGTGACGCTTACACGGTATCCTCGCGTGGAGTGACAGGTGTTTTACAAGCTTTGGTGTGATAAGAGTTTCCGAATCAAGTTAACGGACTTGAAAAGAGGGTGATTTGATGGCTAATTCGAAATTCGAGAAATACATGTTTCATCCTATACTGGAAGTTTAAAAATCATAAAATATTGGTTAATATTGACCAAGCAGCCTTGTTAGCCAGCTTTCAAACCCCCATTTTTTTGTTTTTTGCATACATGCACACACACACACACACACACACACACACACACACACACACACACACACACACACACACACACACACACACACACACACACACTTTTTTTTTTTTTTTACCCTTACCTTGGTCTTGTTTGATTGCGGGGAGCTACGGCCCTTGTCGCTCTGTGGGTGTGTGTTGGTGGGTGGGGAGTGTGTGCCCAGGTTGGCTTGGGACTGGAGGCCGACGCCGTGCTGCTTGGCCCCCGGGGAGACCTGCATGGCCGCCAGCTGAGCTGCGTACAACTGCTGCAAGGTCAGAGAGACAGGTAGAGAGACGAGGACGGACAAGAGAGACAGACAGGAGTCAGGTGGGGGGTGGAGGGAGGTGTGTGTGTGTGTGTGGGGGGGGGGTTAAGAAAGGAAGAAGAGAGGGTAAAGGAGAGAGGAGGAGATAAAAGAGAAGAAAGGGATGATATGAATAAATGAACACACACACACACACACACACACACACACACACACACACACACACACACACACACACACACACACACACACACACACACACACACACACACACAAACAGTAGCCAGCTAAAAAGCTCTGGAAGAAGAGGCCATTAGTGGCCCGGTCTCTGTTTGTGTGACAGAGAGAGATAGAGAGGGACATCGCCACTGTCAACCCCCCTCCCTCACCCCTTGGGAGAAGCGCTAACAGCCTCTCTGACAGGCCCAGAGATGGCCGTGTCCCCTCCAGGTGCATCGTCGGAGAAAGGCAAACATTCCGGCTATTGAGGTCACGCCAGAGAGCCGGGCTCTTGCTCAAGGTGAAAAAAAAGTGATGATGGAGGAGGAAAAAGAGAGAGAGAGAGAGAGAGAAAGAGAGAGCGAAAGACAGTGAGAGAGTGAGAGATTCGTGAAGCTACATGCCAGATGGGATACGCCAGAAGTGTCTTGTGGCCCTGTGATGTTTTTAGTGCGTCGACAATAAGACAGGAAAGCACACAAACGGTATAAAACAGGTCTAAAATAAAGATAAATTGATTCAATACTGCTGCGGGAAACAAACAAAAAACAACCCCTGTTTTCCCTCTTCTTATTTATGTATTTAATTAATTTGCAATTAAATAAAAAGCATTATGGTGTGAGCTGCTATGGTGTGAACATACTCTGGGATATTTATGCAATACCATTGTATCACACTAAACAGTCTCTGGCCAGTATTTCCGCAGCAACAGACACGGCATAATATTCACAACTTGGACGGAGCTTCAATATTCATAAACGCTTCTTTCTGTCTCTCCGTCTTCCTCCTCAAAAATCATCCCGCAAAGCTCCGTTACTTTCATGTCGGCTAATACAAATCTCCAAGACGCTGTTCTGCGTCTCTCAGAATTGTTATTCCTTCTTCTGAAGAGCGACAGAATGGTTGTTTTCGCGAGAAGTAACTGATGTGGTTTTTGTTTTTTTTGAATAGTTATAATTGTTATTATTTATTTCTGGTGGAATATTTTTCTGGAAGAGGACCATCCTTTTTTTTTTTTTTTTTTGAGTTTAACTTCCGTCCTTCTGTTGGCGCTTGGCTGCCGGCCACCGGCGTCAAACAAAGGCTGGTTTATGCAAATGGACAAGGAAGAGATGCTGTCACTGCTATTTCTCTCTCCATCTCGCTGTCTGTTTGTACCTCTCTCTATCTCTCTTGACAGCCACATTAACTCCTGCTCTCCTCCTGCTACCTCAAATAAAGACATTTATCTTTTTTTGTACAAACGAGGAGAGAAATAATAAGAGACATTCAAACTGGAAGCACACAAAGACATACTTTTTTTTGGAAGAATCTCATATTTGAATGTGAAATAATCTCTGGCTGACTGTCACTCATGTGGAAACAACAATATTCACTTTCCAACAATTTTTTCTATTCCAGAACTTTTTGCAGTACTATTACAGTAATTTTTAAGTACTATTACAGTACCGTTACAGTCCTTTTAAAGTACTATTGCAGCCCTTCTTCTGTTGCTTTTATTAAATTTCCCAAACTTTTAATTTCACTTTAAAAACAGATACCTGCCATTCCTTAAAAGTGAATGGTAGTATTTTGAAGGGAAAAAAATCCAAACAGGGTAATTTCCTCTTTTGAGATTTCAATGTGAAATGTTATATTTTGAAAGTTATAGAAAGTTGTGAAGAAAAAAAAGGCACAAATTCTCCTTTTTGTCCACCTTTGATTTCTTAAAGGCTTTTTGTACCTCAATGTTTTGCCATTATCTTCTCAGAAGTTAAAAAAAAAAAAATGTTTAAATGAGCATTTTTTTTCTTTAAAGAATATCAGACAGTACAAATACATCAAACCCTCTGTTGCTGTTTAATTCACTTAATCCGCATCTGTTGCTGAATGAGCACCGAGAGGAAGCGGTATGTACAGAACACTTGGTGCGCTGCTGTTGAAATCAGCGGGAGATCAGCCACGAGTTCTGCACAGAGGACCGGCTCGCTGAGATCAGATCAGCTGCTGCGCTCTCATTTCTCCTCAATTAGCTGCACTGTAGCTCCTGGAAAGGAGGGGTGTGTATATTTTGTGTGTGTGTGTGTGTGTGTGTGTGTGTGTGTGTGTGTGTGTGTGTGTGTGTGTGTGGGTGGGTGGCGAGGTAGGTAGGGGGACGGTGGGGGTGCAGCCGAGCATGAACACCCTCCTAACACCCCCTCCCCTCCCCACTAGCCAAACCCCCCTCAGCGAGTGGACCACAGGCGGTGTCTGTGTGTGTGTGTGTGTGTGTGTGTGTGTGTGTGTGTGTGTGTGTGTGTGTGTGTGTGTGTGTGTGTGTGTGTGTGTGTTCTGCCATATTCGGACCAGTGGTTCAAAGGCCTCTTTATTTGCGGACTGAATTGAGTTCCATTACAAGGCCAGCTCCTGTCACTCAAAGCCTGCTCAATGGGCTGGCGAGCAATGACACACACACACATGCTCTAACACACACACACACACACACACACACACACATACATGGTACAGAGGGCAGAGGCACTGTGGAGCACGCCCAGAGCGTCGCCACAGCGACATGCATGTCAACAAACAGGAAGTGACAGCGCAGACCCCCCTGGGGTGACTGGAGGAGCGAACACACACAGACGCAGGCAGACACACACACACACACACACACACACACACACACACACACACACACACACACACACACACACACACACACACACACACACACACACACACACACACACACACACACACACACAGTGTGTGAGTGAGAGGGGGGAAATGCAATCGTGGTTGCAGGATGAGACTAAGGAATTTGAAATGTCACTCACAAGCCAGGCATAATGCTGAGCTGTGTGTGTGTGCGCGCGCGCGCGTGTGTGTGTGTGTGTGTGTGTGTGTGTGTATGCGTGTGCGTTTCCATATTCACTCCTTCTGTTCCTGATCTTCTAATGTGAGACCAGCAAAATCTGCATGTTTGTGTGTGTCTGCTGGTCAGTGCGGGCTTGTCACATGACACCCCAACATGTGTGTTTGTGTAAATGTGTGTGCGTGTCCGTCCGTGTGTGTGTCAGCGCTTGCAGCCTGAGCTCTATTGACGAGAGTGGATAAGGTGATGAAAGACTATTGGTGTTCTCCGACTGAAGACACGGGATGATTGTTCAGTATTAGTGCGATTGACGTTGTGAGTATTTGTGTGTGTGTGTGTGTGTGTGTGTGTGTGTGTGTGTGTGTGTGTGTGTGTGTGTGTGTGTGTGTGTGTGTGTGTGTGTGTGTGTGTGTGTGTGCGCTCACTGACACACAATAAGCCGTGTCCTTTCTCTTGTTTTGCTGTTTTTCCTGTCATCTTAGTCCGTGGGGATCTGTGTGTGTGTGTGTGTGTGTGTGTGTGTGTGTGTGTGTGTGTGTGTGTGTGTGTGTGTGTGTGTGTGTGTGTGTGTGTGTGTGTGTGTGTGTGTGTGAATCTTGGTCAATAATCTGCAGCTTTAGTCAGATTATGAGCTCGCCTGATCTTTGTTGTTGGAGTTAGCGGCGCTTCAGAACAGTCTGAGCTCTATTGTTTACATGGACTCAAAGACTATTGTATGGAAGTTAATGGCTTCTTCTCTGTCTATCTGTCTGACCAGAGTTTATTTTTTTTATTGTGGGGTTTTTGGTAATTAAAGACAAATGAACAAAACAAGCATTGTTCACTGGTTGTGAGCCCGAGGCATCTGACACCAACACTTTCCCGTCTTATCAACCTCGACTTTTGTCTTTGCTTTTTAGTCTTTGTTCTCATTTAAGTTATTGAAAGTTATTTTGATAAAATGAAGTGACAAAGAAAATAACAATTTAGACAGAAACTTGAATGCAGTACGGTGGTCATGGCTAAATAAAATGATGACAAAGCCTTCCTTCCTGGTGACTTTCAGTATTTCAGTTACTTTTTTATTTGTTCTTACTTTCTTCACAAAAGAAGCAAGAACCAACAGGAATTTAACTTTCACTTTATCTTTACTGAATAACTTAGAGAGAAAAGCTCTTCCTTCAACAAAGCATTCTGAACTTTATTTAGAAATTTCATCTCAAACTGGAGACACACTATCGTTCAGTGTTTTTTTTTTACACATAAAAGGTTAAACAGTGGGCCGTGCAGAGGGCGGACATAACGAGAGCAGAAACAGTATTCATACATCACCTAGGCCTGTTATATAATCCAAAAATAAATGGAAAATGTGAATTTATACAATAAGGGATGTTTAAAAATGTATTCTCCTTGACTCATAATGTGTTCAGAAGTGGTCAAACATAATTTGTTAGACTATAAGCACCCCTGGTGACTATTGATTTCACTGCTATCACAAAAATTTCCTCTAAGACCGAGAGGGAGATACCGACGCTGAAGCAATTCCCACATCTGAGAAAATGTTTGGCTGCTATCTTCCTCCCATCCAGATATGGTTTCGTGGAGAAACGAGTTGCTCGATTGAATTTTTTTTTTTTTTGTACCTCCTCTCATCTGTTCCCCCCCTCCCCCCTCCTACCGCCTGTCCGTTGTTCGTCCATCTATGTCTCCGGTGTACAGTGTGGTAATCCAGGACAATATGTTCCAACATCTGCCTCTCCATATGATGCCTGACCCACGCCATTGACCCTCTTTATAGCACGCCGCACACATTTTCTCTCCCTCACACATCCACACTTTCCTCCTCTACTTACCTTCAGCCGCCTCTCTCCCTCTTTCTCTCTGTTTATCCTTTCAACTGATCATCCTCTAGTACTTCTGCCTTTTCATCGCGATCGCCAATCTTGCTCTCTCCTGGCTGGATAAGTGGATTTTTCTTTTCATTTTTCAGCTTTTTGTCTATCCTTCTCAGTCCATTTGTGTGATGAGGATATCAATGATATCAAGGGTCAATAGGGAGCCAGATTATCATGCTCTAATGGACAATGTCACACTCATCCCACAGATTAAGATACTAAATGCCAACCTTGTACACTCCAAAGCCTCCATTGCCTTGAAAACCTTCTGTAGAGGATTCTGTCTTAAGCTCCCATTGGCTATAAGAGCTACTCTGTTGATTTCTATAGAGGATGTTCCAAACATAGAACGAGCTTGAACTCATTGAGATTAATACATTTTTCTAAGAACTGCACTCAACTCAAATACAATCTGTTCTTATCCGAGGTTTTCTCTCGGTCTCCTTTCTTTCTGTGTTGTCTGCAGTGTAACCAGGGTAAATGCCGTTGTTTCAAACTTTACTTCAAGATTTCTCGCATCGTATCTGTTGTGTCACTCTCGAAGAAGAGGGTTTTTAAAAAAAAAATTAAAGACGCCAAGAGATGTGGATTCTGCAAAATTCATTATTCAGTACATAAATGTTTTTTAATAAAAATGTAAACTCGCTTTATGAGCTAATTTTTTTGTGGATTTATTTCTGTCTAACTGAGAACTGGAGTCAAGATCTTAAAGAGATTCAACAATTTTTACAGAATAAATTCAGTCTAAATATACATTAACTTTAAACTACAAATATGGCTTTTTTTTGTAGTTCTTGGTGATGACACAAGTGTTAATTTGGCATGGGCTTAGACACTGTATCACAAACTGGGGGTATAGATTGGAAAAGACAAGGCAATGTATCAGTCATAAAGTTACAAACAGAAGAATCTATTGAGCTGCATTAAGGGAAACTAAGATTCTGTTTTTTGGAGCTCAACCTATAAATTCAAACAGAAAATCAGCACATTTCAAGGTCTGCTGCTTCAGTTTTACAAATCTTTTCAAAATCAGTGTGTTTGTAATTAAAAAAATATTTACTACTAAATTGATGTAGTACTGCTTTAATGCTGCTTGTACGGCTGTCTTTTTAATATTTATTTCCCTTCTTCTTTGCAAGAAGGTGAAAATGTAGGAGGGGTGTAGAAAAATACTAAATAAGCTATATTCAAACAAGATCATAACTTGATCCTGGGTATAACTGTCAAACTTTCAACAGTTAGTCGTTCTTTATTGTTAACAGCAAAGTGAATTGATCTATTGAAGCTGGTTGAAAGGACCAAAAGGTCATGACCTGAAGCGGATTAAATCCCACCCTGTCATTGGCTGAGATGAAAAACCCACTGTGACAAGAGTGTGTCTGTTTCTTATCACAAAAATGATTTTATTTTTACCTCTATGAAAGGTTTACATTCAGTCTTTGTGGAATGAAATTCAAAGACATTTTTTTGGACTCTTTTTAACAGCTTTTCAAAACAAAATATGTTGGATATGAACTACAAATATGGATGCTTAATGTAAGCCTTGAACCTTTTGCTGCAGTTTTCAAGGTGTATGGAAGCAAATGCCGAATGTAAAATATTAATAAGAAGAGACACTTATTGTATTCAAACAATTAAACCATAAGCTGTGATCAGTGTGTGTGTGTGTGTGTGTGTGTGTGTGTGTGTGTGTGTGTGTGTGTGTGTGTGTGTGTGTGTGTGTGTGTGTGTGTGTGTGTGTGTGTGTGTGTGTGTGTGTGTGTGTGTGTGTGTGTGTGTGTGTGTGTGTGTGTGTGTTTGGTTTAAGTGTCCACAAGTGGAAACAACACATTTGTGAGCAGGTCTCCCTGTTTTCCTGCATCCAGCTGGCCTTATTGGGTATTGTATCTTTCATATTTCGTCTCTATTTGTGTGCACGTCTGTCAGCTAAGTGGGTTCACTTGTATTCTTTCCACCGAACCACTGTGTTGCCGTGGCGACCCGAGGTCCAAGCGAACTGTCATGCCTCGTCTCGGCGACAGAAACACCTCCTTATCAAACGAGGGCGCAAAGACAATCCCAAAGGAAATCCGTCCACATTGAGACATCTGTACTTGTGTTAGCCCGGGCAAATCCGTTTCTTTCTGACAAAGCCTTAATCTCAATGTGCAACTGTGTTTGTGTGAGCGCGAATGTGGATGTGTGTTTTTCTGGGAGGATTGTAAGAAAACAATCTGCTTGTGAGAGGGTTTTTTTTTGTGTGCACTTGTTGTGTTCTTTCGCCCCTCCCTTCTAGTAAAAAAAATAAAATCCAATTGCAAGGTGGACAAAGCTGTTCAACTGGAGATTTTGAGTGAGCCCGAACACATTGGAACATATGGACAGCTAGATTGGAGCAGTGATAACAGACAGAGAGCATTATTCTCGGGCTAAACACACACACACACACACACACACACACACACACACACACACACACACACACACACACACACACACACACACACACACACACACACACACACACACACACACACACACACACACACACACACACAAATGTGAGGAATAATGAAATCAGTGACGACAGCGGGGTCCGCTCTCCATGATAGAATTACACAGCTATTCTATTCTCCCCGTAGTGTCTAGCATATGGGTCGGCACGTTTGGCTGACAGGTGCAAATGTATTACACGCACTGTGACTGACCTTTAACCCATCTATTCCCATTACTCTCCTTGTGCGTGAAACGAAAAGATGTGTTAATATACATGAAAACATGTGTGTCCGTGCAGCTGTTTCTCCCAGATGTGCAGGCCTGTGTGTGTGTGTGTGTGTGTGTGTGCGCGCCGGTGTGGTATTTTTTATGATAATGCGTGTCGAGGAGGCCGGGGTGGCCGAGTGAAAGCTCGTGCTGAGGCCGAGCCCGACACTGGAGCTTAATGTATTTCAAACAGCCAACTGAGAGGACGCCCGCGCAGGCTGTTAACCCCTGGAAGAAGGGGGGCCCCAAAGCCCACGTGGTTCTGAGTGGAAGTATGTTTGCGTTTTACTCGTGTGTGTTTTTTCCTGGAGGAGATAGTGGTCGGGATTACCGAGTAAACGGCTGCATATGCAGACAGGAAAGGGAGCAAAGTCAGACTCATCCTCCTTGTAAGTGACATAACAGATGTTTTTGTTTTTCTCCTTCTCTGCTTTTTTTTTTTTTTTTTTTACATCTTCACCATTTGGCCTCAAGATTTATGATACGGCAGCAGAGCACGCACTGTAGCAGACCACTTTATTAAATGCATGAGTGCGTGTAAATATGGACTGGCCCTTTAGTTTTGATGGCTTAATGTTGTCATGAATTGTGCCTCCCAATTAAAATTGCAAAGTTTAGATTAAAATATTGTTCGATCGCATCTAAAAAAAAACCCCAGATAAAATGAGTTTGGATTCTCTTTAACTTACTTCGTGTAGATTTGAGCACTTTAGCAATTTTAGCACCACAAACCATTCCTCAAAATTTGTTAAGTATTCTTTTTTATTTTAAATAAAAAAAGTTGCTTGTTTTTTCTCCAATATGAGTTTGTAGTCCCTCCTCATTAAACTAAATGAAGCATTAGTTTTCAATTCCAGTATTTTTATATATTTTAAACTTTTGACTGCTTTGACTTGAGATTTGTGGTGCGTTTCTGCTGAATACATTTCCACATATATATGGTTTATGTTAAATAAAACAGGTGAGCTTTTAGTGAGCAATCACAGACATTTTGTAATGACTAATGTGTTTTCCTGCTTGTTTCCAGTCAGTACATCATGTATCGGAGGACTTAAGTGATCCAAAGCTGCTGCTTAGGTTGCAAACATTTCTTTCTAGGTGTGTTCGGGGGCCGGTGAAATAATCGGTAAAAGTAAAATCACGATAATGATAGTCTAAAAGTTAAATCAATCCTTTAGATGCCTCCGTGCTGCTGAAGAAGATTGAAATGTCTTCGGCGTCACCCACAGATCACTTCTGACAACCAATCTGAATATTTCTGTCCGTCTCTTCTGTCCGCTGCCTCCCACGTCAGCATCGACCACATTTGCTTCCTGTGGCAGGACAAAGCCGAGGGCGAGGCTTCCATTTGTCAGCTCACTGTGACTTTTCGAGCTCCGATCATAAGGATCATGTGTTTTTGCGGGATCACTTCAGCATCTACACTTTGCCTGAAAGTGACAGCTGTGCTTTCCCCCCTGTGGCTTGTGTAGCTCAGTGGGCAGCAGGATGTGGTGTGAACACTGGCAGGGTTAAGGAGGGGATTTGTTCCCTACTGCTCCACCCAAGTGAGAAGGGAAGGTCTTTTAACTGGATGTGTGATATTCTAAGATTTCTGGTTGATGTTGCTGTAATTGAAATTCACGTTTTGGGCCTTTCTGAGAGTTTACGTGCAGTCCTACCTGGAGCTGCAGGGGTCCCAGGCCCGGTGTGGCTGCAGCAGCAGCAGCAGCAGCCATTGTGGTGGGGATGAGCTGGAGAGGGTATGGGTCACCTGCAGAAACCAAACATCATTATGTTAACATAAAATCAAAAACAGTGATTAGTTTTGGTGCATTTTACACACCACTTGCACATCATCCAAATCCTCTCTTTTTTTTTTTATCTCCTTATTTTCTGCTCCCTCCTCCCATGTCCTCCCTTTCCTCTCCCTCACCCTCCCTATTCCCCTTCATCCTCTTGTTTTTCTCCTCCCTCTCGTCCCACCTTCATCCCTCGCTCCCTCTCGCTCTCTCTCCCCCATCAGCCTCCCCTCCCCTCCCCTCCCACCACCACCACCACCACCACCACCGTCACCACCTGAGTCCCTTTCTGCAGCTGTTAAAGCCGTCCTTTGTGTGCGCTGCCGGTAGGGCCCTAATGAAAAGCCTGATTGTGTGTCCTCCTCCTTAATACCCCCTGACAAAGAGCAGCGAGGTGAAGGGATTCTGATAAAGCCGGCCCCAGCGCCGTAATTAAGAGCCGCGACTGCCGATCGCAGCTTTCCCCTCTCTCTCTCTCTTTTTTTTTTTTTACTCTCCTCAAATGTCTGTTCTGTGGGGAGAGCAATGCTTTTTCAGTGCTCGTCTCCCACTTCCCCTGTTGTCATCTTTTCCTCTTCACAAGTTGCTCTGTCTCTTTCTTCACTCTCTCTCTTTCCCACCTTTCTGTCAGGAATGATAAATCAAGAGCAAGATGGACGACTAGGGCGGAGGAGATGACATAAGTGCAGCTAGGTGGAGGAAGCCGGGGAGAAAAGGACGAGTTGGGATTATTAGTTCGCAGATGCAGGTCGTCGGTGCTGTAATTACTCAGAGAGGAAGAGAAAAGGAGGGACAGGAAGGTCAGAGAGAGAGGACAGGGAGACGATACTGTGTCTAATTATGGTCATATTGTATAAACTTGTTGGTTAACACATCTGATTTGCATTCGAACATGCCCAGTAACCAAAGTGCAGTACATGGAGGAGGTATTTAATCCAGGAAACTTCGGTCTTGGCGGAGAAAAACTTGAGAATGTTCTCAGTGCTTGACCTTGCATTTCTGACCCGGACCTTCAGCAGAGCGGTCAGCCTCTTGGCTCTATCGCAGCCTCCTATTGTGTGTATGTTCCCATGTAAATTTCTGTGCGCATTTTGTCCTAGCTTGGCATAAGCCAGAGTTTCCTTCCAACATATTTTCCCATATAACTTGGCTCTTTAAAAAAAAAAAAAAACCTGAAAGCAAAGCTGAGACATTCTTCTCTCCAGTGGGGAGGGAGGGCAGGAGGGATTAAAGAATTATTTCAGGACTGTGTATTCTCGGAGATTGGTCTTTTCTCCTTGCTCCCTAGACAAACATGAGCCCAGTGGATATTTATGCTCCTCCTGGGGGTCGCTGTAACAAAAGGGAGAGGGACGGAGAAAAGCAAACATGTTGCTCTTGGCGTGGGGACAGCGACCTGGGCGGACGTGGAAGAGATTTCTCACTGACAAACAGACGAAGAAGGAGGGAGATGGAGCGAGGAAGGCGAGATGTTAAAAAAACAACATCGGTTTCACTTTGTGCACGATTTTTTTTTTTTTTTTTATTCATTAAGGGGCATTTTAAGCATGAGGATTGCGACTTGAGCTGTAAAAATAGATGTTTAATGTCTAAACTGACTCTGAACTTTGCTTTCTAAAGTAAAAAAAAAAAAAACCCTGATGAGGAATTTGTTTGAGGTTTTAACATTTTTAAAAGGCGGCCCATGTAATGAACTTTGGGTGCAGAGTTTGGCAGATGTGGGCCACTTTTAAGCATTTGTGAGTAACCCAACTTTATTGCAAGGTTAGATCTCTGGAAATAAAGACTGAATTCAACAGAAATAAAAACAAAAAAGTTTGACCAACTTTAGAATTGCAATAACCTCATTTGGAATAAATTATTACATAGTTAAGACAGGATCAGCATCACTGAAACTTTATCTTCACTCATTGACATATGAGTTGCCTGTTGTCATTTCATGCTTTCTTCTTACTTTATTTATACGTTTTGGAGACTATGAAGATGTCATGCCTCAAACTGGAGGTCTGTTTAGTGTTAAACCTTAAATCTATTTCAAAGGAAGCCCTGGCAACAGTTGAACAGTTATGTTAAGCTGTAAAAAAAATAAAAAAAATCGTGTTACTCTTCAAGTGTTTAAACACGACAGCCCCTGAGTGCACAGAAGTCCATACTGTACAGACAAAAATCTATTTATGTCGCGAATGCTGCGTCGCGCCGTGAGAATATGTCAGAGCACAATGCTACACATGTCCTATTTAGAGCCCGCGGCACCAAACTCTCTCGACTCACAACAACTTTGAAAATTGCCAGAGAGTTTTCTCAGGGGCGGCTTGGCCCGCCGCGGCGTGCCAGTCCGGTTGGAGTTGGCCGAGGCAGTGAAAAGACAAGCCCACTACTTGACAGGGTATTTACGTGGGCAGTGGGCGTGGGTGAAGATGGCACTAATTAAAATGGAATGGACTTGTTTGGGAAGCTGTGAAACTCGGAGCGGGGTGGGGGAGGTGTGGGGGCGCTGGGGGGGGTGGGGGTGGGTGGTGGTAAGGGGATTGGGGGGGGGGACTGAGTGTGCACGAGCCTGTGTTTGTGTGCATGATATTTGTGTCTACAATTTTTTTTTAAATTTTTTTATTGGTATTATTTTGTGTTTGCGGTATCACGAAGCAATTGCTGGCTGTCTGGACGTGAGTGTGTGTTGTGTGTGTGTGTGTGTGTGTGTGTGTGTGTGTGTGTGTGTGTGTGTGTGTGTGTGTGTGTGTGTGTGTGTGTGTGTGTGTGTGTGTGTGTGTGTGTGTGTGTGTGTGTGTGTGTGTGTGTGTGTGTACAATGTGTGTTCGTGTGTGGGGGCTGTGTTGGAAACATGTTCTGGCTGCGTCCCGTGTTAATGTGAGGAGAACCTGGGGCAGGTCACATTACCACCCCCCCTTCTGCTAACCCTCCATCCCCCCCACCTTGCATTTATTCCCAGCATCCCCTGGCAAGCACCAACCTCTCTTTCTCTCTCTCTCTATCTCCATCTTTCTCTCTCTACCATGGTAAACAACACATTGCCACACAGCCGGAGCGTGATAGCCAAAAAAAAAAAAAAAAAAAAAACATGTCCTGCAGGACGCCTTCATTTTGTTGCTTTTATACATCAAAAAATAGACAAGACAAAAGGAAGGAGCCAAAAGGACTCAGCGAGAGAGAGAGAGAGAGAGATAAAGAGAGAGATTTAGAGTGTAAACAGGAAGGGTGTATTTGGACTGTTTTTTTCTATTAAGAGGGAGATGTTGTTATTAGAGCGAGCTCGTCTTTTGGGAAACAACCAGACTCCATGTGTGGGAAAATGGTCAGACTCTTACCTTGTGCGGTGAAAAACATGCGAAACATCACACATAAAAGCTACTTTTACTCTCAAAGTTGCACCTATTTCTGAATATGTGTGTGTGGATGCCACTCACTGCAGCCAGGCTTGTAGTTGAAGCCAGGGGGCATAAGGAAGCCCTGCTGGGCTGCAGCCGCCGCCAGAGTCCGCTGGTCCGGAGGAAAGACGGGAATCATCAGCGGAGGGAGTTGGCCCTGGACCTGCTGATAAAGGCGGGAGAGGACGGGGAGAGGGTAGAAAGTTGGGAACGGGAAAAAAAAAGAGGAAAAGGAGGCGGGAGAAGGAATGATGTATGGGTGGGGAGAAGAAAGATATGAAGATTAATACCTGTGCGTTTGGCACCTGTCTCTCCTTGAACATACACTGAAACAAAGCACGCTAATGGTGTGTGGACACAGTAACTGATCCAAGAACAAGATTCAGAAGTAATTAAAGCTACATATACTATGAATATGCATTCATCCTCACATACCAATTTGGTATGACGCCAAAGCATGTAACACAACGGTCGGTGTCACGTTTTGCCTCATCTGAGCGTGAAAAGTTTTCGCATGTACGACCAAGGTTGAAAAATGATCTCTTCCTGAACTTGACCACGTCGTGTTTGGCGCCTAAACACGAGGCACTTTACTTTCCACGTTCCACGCGTGACACGGTATCCTGTCATAGACTGACGGGTTTATTAAACGCTTTGGCACAATACCAAGCTGCAACACATATGACATCAGTCTGGAAAGACACTAATGAAGCCGCGCGCGCACACACACACACACACACACACACACACACACACACACACACACACACACACACACACACACACACACACACACACACACACACACACACACACACACACACACACAGAGTCTAAGCACAGCATTGTCCTTTCAAACATAAAAAGCAAGTCATGAGAACAGTTCAGTAAACAGCTGGCCTTCCTCTTTTATTTTGGAAGATAATGTTCTCTCCCTTCATCAAACCTCCCACCAACCTGAAAACACACACCAACACACGGACACGCAGACACAACCCTCCGTGCGCGCCTGTCGGCAGAGAGCCATGCGACTTCGTAAGGTTTCCAGGATTTTAAAAGGAGACGTGGAAAAAAGCTCCTCCGATGGGTGACTTTGGCAGGGACGACAGGAGAGAGAGAGAGAGAAGGAAGACAGAGAGAAGTAGGAGACAGATGGTTGCACTAAACAGCATTCTGCCAAAAGCAACACACAAAGACTCGCGTGTGATGGACTGACTGACAGTTTGAAAGGAGAGACGGGGAGAAGATGAGGAGATGAAATGAGGGAGGGTGGAAAAAGGTGAGAGAAGGAGGATCTTATCTGTAAAGCTGAGTGGAGACAGCGAAGGAGCTCAAGCCAAACTCTGTGGAATTTTTTTTTACCAATTTAACAAAAATAAACAAAAAAAACAAAAATCAATCAGTTCCCTTTCATTGGGTGTGACAATATTGCATAATCGATAGAGCCATTAACTCCTTGTTCTTTTCATTTACTAACTTCCTTTCGAAGTAAGTCCCACTGCGGTGTTTTCATTGGCCAACAGTTCTGCTTTTGAATCTTTGGGGATGGCAACAATACAACAATGTTGCGCCTACACTGTACTGAAATAGAGAAGTAGACGAGGCAGGTCCTGTAATGTAACCACTTATTTAACAAATCTCCTTCCTTATTCCCTCCGAAACACATTGAAATAAAAAAAAGAAGAAACTTTACGGGTCAAATCGGCAGAGTGGCCCTTTAAATGAAATCCCTCGTGGGGTCTTTAAGGGCTTTGACCTGTGCACGCTTGACAGCGGAGCACTTTATTCCCCTCTTTGTAACTCATCCTGCTCCCTCTTCTTCCGTCGCTCTTATTTTGCCAGAAGGCCGGAGAGGTAATGGCTGAATAGGATAATGGGCAGGTAAAAGCAGTCTGATGTGAAAAATTGATCTGGAATGATGGAAATGGCTGGAAATGGCTGCAAACAATCATAAAGACGGTGGGGGTGGTGCCACGGTGCAATCAGGTAATATCTCGGCGATGTGGGCACTTCAAGTGGTTAGTGCTTGAGACAGGTAAATAGACAAAAGAGACGAGAGAGGGAGTCGCTGTCGCTCACTGCTAACAGCGCTCTCACAGTGTACTGTAAATACCTGTGTGTGTGTGTGTGTGTGTGTGTGTGTGTGTGTGTGTGTGTGTGTGTGTGTGTGTGTGTGTGTGTGTGTGTGTGTGTGTGTGTGTGTGTGTGTGTGTGTTCCCTCCTCCTCCTGCTCCTGTGTGTCGGCATGCGGCAGCCAGCAGCACTGTAATCAAACTATCACAGCGCAGGGGAATAGCACTCTCTCTTCAAGCGGATCCTGTTTCCTCCCTCACACCAAAAACAATAATTACTCCACCATTTTGGTTAACCATAAACCGTCGTGCCGTGCGATCAGAAGGGGGAGGCGTTCCGGCGCGGCGCTCGGACAGGACCCCCGCAGGGACGAATCACAGACAGAACAGTTCTGCTTTGCCTTTCAGGCCTAATTGGACATATGCTGGAGTAGAGCTGGCTAGCAATACTGTAATGTACCGGAGGGACAGGAAGAGGAGGAGGAGAGGAGAGGATGAGAGGAGAGGAGAGGAGAGGAGAGGAGAGGAGAGGAGAGAAGAGAAGAGAAGAGAAGAGAAGAGAAGAGAAGAGAAGAGAAGAGAAGAGAAGAGAAGAGAAGAGAAGAGAAGAGAAGAGAAGAGAAGAGAAGAGAAGAGAAGAGATGAGAAGAGAAGAGAAGAGAAGAGAAGAGAAGAGAAGAGAAGAGAAGAGAAGAGAAGAGAAGAGAAGAGAAGAGAAGAGAAGAGAAGAGATGAGAAGAGAAGAGAAGAGAAGAGAAGAGAAGAGAAGAGAAGAGGAAGAGGAAGAGGAGAAGCTTGTGACAGCTGTACTACATACATACTGTACATAGACACAGCGTGACGTCAGTGTGTGCTCATGGCTTTGCTTCTTTCTTTGCAAATGAAAATATGATTGAAGCCCCTTCATGACAACAGTCTTATTTCACTTTCACTTTGTCTTCTCTCCATCTCTGCCTCTCTTTCTACCTCCTGACAAAAAGCCTGCGTACAATAGGCAGACATTAATCAGCCTACAGTACTGTCACACAATATGAACACGTCTCCACAATGGGATAAGAAGATAAGGCGGCAGGAAGGAGAAGAAGAAAAAAGGAACAAAAGAAGAAGAAGACGACAAAATGAGAGAAAGAAAGAAAGACGGGATGGTTTATGGAGAATCATTCCCTCACATATGTTGCTGTTTGAGAAGTTGAGTTAGATATGTGTGGAACAGCTGCTGACTGACACACACACACACACACACACACACACACACACACACACACACACACACACACACACACACACACACACACACACACACACACACACACACACACACACACACACACACACACACACACGGCATCAAATCAGAGCAAGTTGAGCGTAACATGGGGAAGCAGGGGACTCCACACAATTGTCTGAACTGTGTGTGTGTGTGTGTGTGTGTGTGTGTGTGTGTGTGTGTGTGTGTGTGTGTGTGTGTGTGTGTGTGTGTGGAGGTGAGTCATATGATATCAGATCTGTGCATTCCTTCCTATTTACATTCCTTTACATCTACAAAATGACTTAATCTAATCATTCTCCTCAGACTGAAGATATGACAATGCACTACCTTAAAGTGAATAACAGGCTCTGTGTGTCTGCCTTCTGATCACAATGTAAACTTTGAAACCGAGAAGAAGAAGAGAGGGTGGGGGGTGGGGGGAGCGAGGGAGACCGCCGTCCCAAATCAGACAGAGGAAGAATCAGAGACAAAGAGATGAATTGACAGAAGGGGAAAGGAAAAAAGCCAAGCGAGAGGAAGTGAGGGTGAGAGAAACAGAGGAGGAGGAGGAGAGTGAGAGCGAGGCCAGATCTATCAGACAATCTCCAGATCCCACATAAAGGAGCAGGCACATCTGAAACAGCAGGCAGCTTTGGGGAATAATGCACTCCTCAGCTTCTCTTTCACATCAGGCCCAAAGCGAAGATGAAAACCTACAATACACACAGACAAAAACATCACACTGCCGCTACTGTAGGCTGCTGACGTGGAGAATGAGAGGATCTCCATTTTTTTTTTTTTTTTTTTTCATCTGCAAACCCCTCCTCGACGTCCAAAAAAAAGAAAAGAAGGCTGAAGCAAACAAAACTCATCTGAGAAATTCCTCTAATCAGGGATAACTGAACGCAAAACAAAGAAACCCAGCCAGAGGGGGGAAAAGAAAAAAAAAAAAACCGACATATATATATATTTATATAAAGAAGAAGTGTGAAACTTTTCCATGAGAACTTTCACAGGGGCAAAGAGGCCGGGAAGAGAAAGAGGAGTCGACAATTCACCCTGGCGAAGCGACTTGCTCAGGAAATAAACAGCAGAGAGAGCGAACAGAACGAAACGAGTGAGGGAGAAAGGGTGAGAGGAAGAGAGACGGAGAGGGGAGCAGGAGTTGGATAATTGGCAGCGAGTCGAGGCTGCGTTCACCACGCGCCAGGCGGCACAGCTTGAACTTAAAGCGCCGCTGCGGCATAATGAAGATGTGGCCGCTAATTAACATATGGGGTGCGAAACAGGTTGGTTGGCACGCGGCGCGCTAAAAAACTCCAAGGTAAAGTTATTATTGGGGAGTAATTAGCTCTATGAAGTTAATGCGCCGAACAATAGCTGCCAGCGCTGCACAATATGGCTCGCATCTGAGCGCGCGAAAAAATAGCCCCCGCTAAAGTGCGAGTCCCACAGCTAAAATCTGTTGGCGACCATATGCTGCGGCAATTAATGCAAGACCTGGATGACCTATCGCTGAAGAGGGGACGTGCAAGCGATAGAACCAATAATTAATTTGGAGAGAGAGAGGGGGAGAAAGACAAGCCGGCTTTTAATATTCGTCCATTAAGTTTGTGTGGACGGGGGAAGGGGGAGGAGGGAGGGGGGCGATTAGACCGCTCTGCTGTTGATGCAGGGGTTCAGGTGGCAGAGCGCACACAGGTACGTCTGTGCGCGAGACAGCGCGGCAGAGAGGGCGGGTCTCAGTGGGAAACGGCTTGTTGGTTGCGGTCCAGTTTATTAGTGAAAGTGTGTGTGTGTGTGTGTGTGTGTGTGTGTGTGTGTGTGTGTGTGTGTGTGTGTGTGTGTGTCGGCACATTCAGCGTGTAAAGAAAACACAAATAACATTGGCTGCGGTTGTAATGGGGGTGATTAAACAATTACACAGGCAATTGGGTTCGCTGCTCCTATGCAAGAAATAGAGGTGTTATGTGAATGTATGTGGTGTACTGTGTGTGTGTGTGTGTGTGTGTGTGTGTGTGTGTGTGTGTGTGTGTGTGTGTGTGTGTGTGTGTGTGTGTGTGTGTGTGTGTGTGTGTGTGTGTGTGTGTGTGTGTGTGTGTGTGTGTGTGTGTGGGAATGAATGAACAGCGGGCTTTTTAGAGGTTATAACTTTTTTCTCATTCTGACATTGAAGAACAGAGCTTGTGCTTGTGATTGCACCAGGTATTACACTTGGAGGTGTGTGTGTGTGTGTGTGTGTGTGTGTGTGTGTGTGTGTGTGTGTGTGTGTGTGTGTGTGTGTGTGTGTGTGTGTGTGTGTGTGTGTGTGTGTGTGTGTGTGTGTGTGTGTGTGTGTGTGCGTGAGATTGAGTTAGCAGTATAGGATAGCCTTAATAGAGAGCTTGTTAGCGAATGTCGCCGGCGATCCTGGCCCCTCTTAAACCAGTCAAAGCATCAGGTGGCTTTACTCATTTTCAGATGTTTTCTTTTTTTTTCCTCCCTTGTTCTTATTCTGGGTCTGCTCTGCTGGCTCCGACCTATGGCGACAGCGGTTCTTGATGAGATGAAAGACAGCACACAGAGGTAGCGCTACGGGGGCAGACACAGTCGACTGTGTGTGTGTGTGTGTGTGTGTGTGTGTGTGTGTGTGTGTGTGTGTGTGTGTGTGTGTGTGTGTGTGTGTGTGTGTGTGTGTGTGTGTGTGTGTGTTGGCAGGACACACTCATGCCCCCGTCCTTCTGTTTCAGTATACATCGTGTGTGTGTGTGTGTGTGTGTGTGTGTGTGTGTGTGTGTGTGTGTGTGTGTGTGTGTGTGTGTGTGTGTGTGTGTGTGTGTGTGTGTGTGTGTGTGTGTGTGTGTGTGTGTGTGTGTGTGTGTGTGTGTGTTGCTGTCGTTTCATGAAAAAAGGTGCGCGTGTTCTCAAGGTAAGCCCTGAGCCGCTCGGCAGGTGAGCTCCTTTCATCCCTGTCGCGCATCCCCGCGTGGCAACCGCAGTCGTCCCCGGCAACACCGGAGGGAGCCTCGGAGACAAGCCGTTTAATTAGCACGAGACAAGACGAGAGGGAAAGTAAAGGGAAGTTTGAGAAAATGTGCTCACCCCTTGGAGCTTAACAAGAAGGCCCCTAGCAGGGGGTATGAGTGGGTGTGTGTGTGTGTGTGTGTGTGTCTGTGTGTGGTTTGTGTGTCTGCACATCTTAATGTGCACACATGCACCTGTGTGGGAATCCTTGAGAGCAAGTTGGCATGAACACAAAGTTTTGTGAAGTGAGGGTCATTTTACGTGTCCTTACTCAGCCTGGGGGACAAGTTTAGTCAGGGATTTGGGTTTAAGTGGGAGATTAAAGTTTGGATTAGACTGGTTGAAGATAATTTAAGGTCGGGACTAAGATTACAGGTTAGGTTCAGAGGGTTAGTCAGGATAAAAGTAAAGTTTAAAGTCAGGACTCGGAGTGAGGACGATCGAGGGGCTGAGCGAGGATGAGATGTGGAATAAAGGCTCTCAAAAACAATGTAAAAGCGTGTGTGTGTGTGCGTGCGTGTGCGCGTGTGTGCGTGTGTGTGTGTGTGTGGTGTGGGTCAAATTTAATGGATCATAAGTGATGCTAAATCACGGGTCATTTCAGGTACAATCAATTAGTCAGAGTGAGAACGTAGCTAATCACTGACTTCTGAACACTAATGAGTGTCGACACAATGAAAGTGTGTGTGTGTGTGTGTGTGTGTGTGTGTGTGTGTGTGTGTGTGTGTGTGTGTGTGTGTGTGTGTGTGTGCGCGCGCGCTGTTCATACTGTATGTCATTAGTTTGTGCTGCTGTGCGGCCCGTCTCTGTAAAAGAACTTTCCTTGCTTCTCAAGCTCTCGCCACATTTTTGGCGAGCGCCGTTGGCCTAAATAGCGGACGCTAACACGCGTGTCGCCAGCCTGATTGGGGTTTCAGGGTGAGAAAAAAATAGGAAACCGGACACGATACACAATAAATAATTTGTCCTGCTTTCATGAAGGATGTGTGTCACTCTCCTCTCTTTTTCATGAGCTTGATTATTCGTTTCATTTCATCACCTCTTCCAAGTGGACGGTTGAAAGCATTCTTCACAGGCCTTTGGGGGTTTGAGCCTAACAAAGCCAAGGACGTAGACACACACACACACACACACACACACACACACACACACACACACACACACACACACACACACACACACACACACACACACACACACACACACACACACACACAGAAGAAGGGACAGCTGAACTCAGCCTCGTTAGGGGGAAATGCAATCACAAGGGGCTTATCATACAGACACAAAACACACGGACACACACACCCCAACACACTGAACCTGGTGCCCTCTCTCTGGCAGGCCATTGTATTGTGGGATTGTGTGGACAATCTCTTCATGAATGATTAAGCAGTGTATTTCTCGACCAAGTCTTTGATGATGAGTGTGTGTTTGATCATCAGGCGAGTGTGCGGTGCTCTCTGCGACTGCTCGTGATGCGTGCGCACGGGCGAGCAAAGGCGTGTATTTTGTATGTTTGCCTGCGTTTTGCACGGGCTTTGATGTGTGTGACACGTGTGTGTGTGTGTGTGTGTGCGTGCGCGTGCGCGCGTGTGTTTTGTGCGCCTGTTGATTGTGTCCCCTTCTCTTAACGAGGCTGCCTACAGCTGCCCCTGCTTGTGAGAAACTATTGTTGGGCCCCGCTCAATGGAGAGACGCTTGTTTGGGAAAAGGTTGCAAAGTCATGGGAAAAGAGAGCTTTGTCTCGACAGGGTCGTGAGGGAGTGAATCATGAGCGGACGTGTTTATAGCTCGACACACACAGCTGCGGCGCGCGCACGCGCACGCACGCACACACACACACACACGGGTGACGAAATGAACGCATGGAGAAGGCACAGAGAAATCCTCAGAAACAAACATGTGCTCTCCTTTTTGTCGAGGGGGACAAAACGAAGCGAACAATTCCGAATTTAACTCGCACAAAGCAAACAAACACAGCTGTTTTTACACAGAACTGTGGACACACATCGACACACGTCCCACACACATGCTATCACAAGGTCTCTTATCACACAAACTGTGTATGGCTAAACTCTCTGGGGAAAGGGAATGTGTGTGTGTGTGTGTGTGTGTGTGTGTGTGTGTGTGTGTGTGTGTGTGTGTGTGTGTGTGTGTGTGTGTGTGTGTGTGTGTGTGTGTGTGTGTGTGTGTGTGTGTGTGTGTGTGTTCTTTTTCGGACAGGGTGTCTCTTTATGATACAAAGCCCGGCTTTCTCAGCTTAAAACTCAGTGTCATCTGCCTTTACAAAGGCCTTGGCTATTCGTTCCAAGCCACCTGGACCAAAATAGAGGCTCCAGTGTAGCACCCGAAAGTACAATACTTCCATTTTTTAGTGTTACGTACATACCCACACATTTTCTCCAGCTGAAAAGGTTCTTTTTACGCAATTACTCTGCAATTTATTTATTTTTTTAATTAACTTTATATTTAAAAGTTGACTTTTATATGAGGAGATTTGTTTTCAACAAAAAAATGCACCAAATAGTTTGCAATTTGTTGTGAAGGAAGTTTCTCCAGTAAATGTCAGATGACTAAAGAAAAGCAGCCTCTTGTGTGAAGCACAGGCACGTTTTATCGTGACTGTGTGCAAAGACAGGCCAAAGACAGCCCAAACATATCACACACTTTAGTTAATTCTTACAATATTGTAGTGTTAACTGTAATGAAAAGACAGGAATGGAGAAGAGAAATTGATAAAGTTGCAGGATAACCATGTGAGGTTCAACTGTCCTTACATGTTTGGATGTTTGATCCCGTTATCTGCATTGTCAACCTCAGGCAGATAACGGTGGAGGTTGTTCAACAGAGTGTGCTCGAATGAAAAGAAAAATATCTTTATATTAGGTCATCATGAGTCCGCTTGGTTCCTAGTAACGAATAAACAACCTAGACCAGTGAATCAAGCTGGATCTGAATTACATTTACTATAATCAAGTCAGGTAGGAACCCATTCTGATGCTGCTGGTCTCAGACGTCTCATAACTATTTGTTGTGATCACGCGGTGTGTCATAGTCACTCATGCATGTTCGATCTGGGTGGCGGTTGATGTGTTGAAAGTTTTTAAAGGGTGTCATGTGACTCGCATCCGAGACTCGTGAGATGAAACATGAAGAAACAACTTTATCTTTTTAGTTTTTATTTTTGTTCTGAGTTTCCTCCCGACCCTCAGGTACTTCATTGACTGATTTGCCTGGTCCGGATTATCTGTTGCCGAAGCGATCCAATCTACTGCTCTGTCTGTGAAAACACCTCAACAATCACTCACATTGTTGCACTAAACATCAGGAAAGTGTGCTTATCTGACAGTCTGATGTGCGAAGTTTGATTTGTATGATAAAGACTTACACATACTGCACTTGTCAACACCAAACTTTTGTTTTTTCCAAGCAGACTGACCAGGTTGTGTGTGTGTGTGTGTGTGTGTGTGTGTGTGTGTGTGTGTGTGTGTGTGTGTGTGTGTGTGTGTGTGTGTGTGTGTGTGTGTGTGTGTGTGTGTGTGTGTGTGTGTGTGTGTGTGTGTGTGGTAGAGGAAGAGGTGGTACTATTATTATAAGTCAGCGTTGATTCAGGCCACAAATGCTGATGGTGGAGCAAAGAAAAGCTGCAACAATCACAATCACAAAATTGCTTTTGTGGGCCGTGCAGACACACATCAGGATAAACGTTCACACAACACACACTCACTTATAGGCATACACACACATCCCTAACCCACAGATGGACACACACACACACACACACACACAAGCCGGCCTCACCTGAATTTGTTGCTGCAGGAGGTTGATTTTGTGTTGCTGCTGCAGAAGCTGCTGCTGTTGCCGGGCAATCTGAGGACGGAGCACACGGCACAGTTTTAGAATGTGTGTGTGTGTGCGTGCGTGCGTGTGTGTGTGTGCGTGCGTGCATGCATGCGTGTGTGTGTGTGTGTGCAGGGGGCTTGTGGGAGATGCGACACATCTTGCCGGTCTCTGAGGCTCCAGTTGCATGACAGAGGTTCGATGCCCCGCGATTAAATATTAAAGAGCTCATTTCATCTGGACTCGACAGTGTCATACCAACACACTTACTGCCGTGTGCACAGGCCTCATGCATGAAACCGCCTGTTATTTATATATAGCTGATAGTAATGAGTACATCACTGTTATTTATAGTTATGATGATTTAAAGTGGCTTTTTTTTTCAGAATGTATGTGTCTGGTGAGTTGTCGTTTTTCTTTGACTGACTGAACTCCATGTTTAAAAGTGTGTACAAATTCTGTGAAAGTCCTATCAACCCCCTGATAAAAACAAAAATCAAGCTAAAACGGAGTCATTTCTTTAGCTTAAAAAAAAATCTGTAAGGCATGTAAAGATGTAATATAGTTTACTGTATGTGACTGTATATGGCAGGTGTTGTGGCAATTGATGTGCATTTAATGTGCAAGTATACGTCCAAATGTGTACGTGTTAATTCAAAAGATTAAATTCAACGTATTTATAGACGTTTCCAATTCCATCAACTATTTCCTTTTGTGAATTCTGATGAATTTTGAAGCACATTTCCCACATTTCTTTTCTTTTAATGCCACTTTGCTCTGTTTCTAAGTTCACCTTTCCTTTTGCTTTCATTTTATATAAAACGTCTGCAGCTACGTGGCTAAAATATAATTAACTTGAGAACAGAACCACAGAGTATTACGGTTCACTCTCCTATTATCAGACTCCTTCACTGAGCACTGGTGCGGGATGCAACCGACGGCACCGTCGGGCATTGTGTTTGTCACAGGTGATTCGTCCTTACAGCTGTATTTCTATGTGTGTTGTGTGCGTGTCCCTCTCTTTGTAAACCTCAAGCTTTCCAGAAGCAAAAAAAAAAGCGCAACAAAAAAGGGAAACCCTTCTCTATGCAAATACCTGGCAGACTCTTGCCTGGGAGCTCAGAGTGTGTGTGTGTGTGTGTGTGTGTGTGTGTGTGTGTGTGTGTGTGTGTGTGTGTGTGTGTGTGTGTGTGTGTGTGTGTGTGTGTGTGTGTGTGTGTGTGTGTGTGTGTGTGTGTGTGTGTGTGAGCGTTGTGTGTGAGCGTTGTGTGTGTATGCCTCGGCTACATCCGCTCCAACATTACATACCCTCAGCTGATTCCTGTGCAATGTCCCTGTTTTTGAGCTGCCAAAGGCGCATGACTCTGGCTGCTTGAACACTATACGTGTGTGTGTGTGTGTGTGTGTGTGTGTGTGTGTGTGTGTGTGTGTGTGTGTGTGTGTGTGTGTGTGTGTGTGTGTGTGTGTGTGTGTGTGTGTGTGTGTGTGTGTGTGTGTGTGTGTGAGAAAGAGGACATTCAAGTCCTGTGTGATTTGCTGCTGTTCAAGCCCACTTTCTGTTGTAAACCTAAGAAATCTGTGTGAGGATTTCTGATGACCAATTGCGACGTGTGTACGAGTGTGTGTGTGCGTATCTGAATTTGTATATCAGTGTGTGTATAACTTCCAAATCAACCACCAATTATGTGCATTTTCTCACTATTTGACCAGGAATCATTTTCATAATGTTTTATGTCATTACTGCAGAGTGCAACGTGTTTTAAACATAATGATTTCTGAAGTATATATTTTTAAATATGGTGAATAAAAGCTTTCCCAGATTCTGTGGAACTCTTGAAGTAATGATCAGAGATTTTTTTTTATCAGATTTTGTGAACTAGAACCCGACGGACTGCCTTGTTAGGACGGACTCCTGTGCACTATGGGCATGGGGAACACAGCTATTTCCAAATGGGGCCCTTCACATGCCGAGCGCTCCTGTACCTGGTCCTGCTGCTGCTTGGCCAGCTCCATCTGCTGCCTCTGCTTCTCCATCTGCGAGGCGGCCAGCTTCTTCTGCTCCTCGTGGGCCGCCAGGAGCTGCTCCCTCAGGCTGCTCAACTGGCCGATCATGCCCATGAGCTGGCGCTCTTTCTCCGCCAGGCTGTCTGGGGTACCTGTAGAGGGAGAGTCCGGTGGAGGGGGAGAGGGGGAGAGAGAAAAAGAGAGAGGTCAAAGGCGATGCAAAAGGGCTTTGAAGAAGACTGCAAGACTAAGGCTAAGGTTACGCTATGAAACTTGTTTTATCCTTCAAAGAGAACATTTTAGGCTTATTTAAAATTCCAGGTCCAGTTTATGAACAGGAAGTCTGTTTAGTACAACTAGAAAACCATTGTTACAGTTCAGGTCGTATCTGAGCCCCTTAAAGGTGGATGACCACCTTCAAAATAAAATTAATGCACCATTTAACAGCAATTATCCCATAAAAACACATTTCATAATTACAACTTTGTTTTATTATATTGTCATTATTTACCAGTTTATATACTGCATATATATACTAAGTTTATGGTGCCCGAACTACATACAGGGTTTTGTTAGAATGATGCATGCTGAAAAGACATTAATGCAACAGGCTATTCAGAGGCCAGGCAGGCTTGTGGGGGTGAAGTCAGAGGTCAGAGGCATGAAGGAGGGAAACGAAAGAGGAAGGAACAATAAAACAGAGTAAAACTATCCATGGCTTGTTGGTCCACTTAATATACGACTGGTTAGGGGCTTTGAACGGCAGGTTAGGGTTGGGGGGGCTTCATCAGCGGAAGATGGGTATAAAAAAAGTGTGTTTGTGCACCGCGGAGTTGTAAAACCAGATGTTAACTCATTTTCATGGGCATTCATCAAGTCACATCCATCACCGCGTTTATTGGTGTAATGAAATAAAGAAAACAAATCCGGCTGAGGAGACATTTGTGATGAGGCAAAACGTGGTGGGAAGTCAAATCTGAGTCGGATTCATAAGTTTAACAAACAAAATTAAACTTCAGTCAGGTTTGAAAATGTATATTTCTTACTAAAACTTGAAGTAAAATCTAAATTGTGTTGGTTTGCGTTGAATTGTGGGTACATTTGGAGGGTGGTCTGTCACAATCAAGCTGTGTTTTCCTGCTTGTGAGAAAGAGGAGGAAAAAAAAAAAGCAAGAATGAGAGTGTGTCTGGTCTGTGTTTACTCTGCAGTCAACCAACCTCCTGCTCACATTTAGCATGGCCTGACCTTTGACTCCTCAGATCCTGACATACTAGCTCCATTACACACACACACACACACACACACACACACACACACACACACACACACACACACACACACACACACACACACACACACACACACACACACACACACACACACACACACACACACACAAGGCCTAAATCATTCAACAGGATGTAGTTAGAGGGAGGCAGACTGAGGCGAAATCAGCGTGTGCGCCTATGTCTGGTCATACTACTGATGTTTGCCTACATGCCTTGTTGTGTGTGTGCGTGTGTGCGTGTGCGCGTGTGTGGAACAGCACAATCCCCCATTGTTCTTCAGCTGCTACCTTTAACAGGGCCACATTCCTGGCCCAGTCAAACCAGATGATGAAGAGAGAAGAGGGAGAGAGAGAGACCAGGGAGGAAGAAAAGAAAGAGAAACACAACATGGGGGATGAAAGGAAAATGTGCAGGGGGACAGGGGTGAGGGAGACTGGTGGGGGGGGAGGGAGGGGAGGAGCTGACCTGCCCTTTGACCGCTCTGGGAAGGTGAGAGCCATCCATTTGTCCTCCCTGTTGGTAGCTACCACCTACCCCACCTCAACTGCCCACCGACACCCCCCCCACACACACACACACACACACACACACACACACACACACACACACACACACACACACACACACACACACACACACACACACACACACACACACACACACACACACACACACACACAGCCCAGCACTCCATCCGCCAACAATGAACAATAAAGGCAACTGTCGGGAGCACTGGCCGCTGGAAAAATAAACACGCCGCTGTCCTAACTCACAGACCCACCTTTGTAGAGCCTGTGTGTGTGTGTGTGTGTGTGTGTGTGTGTGTGTGTGTGTGTGTGTGTGTGTGTGTGTGTGTGTGTGTGTGTGTGTGTGTGTGTGTGTGTGTGTGTGTGTGTGTGTGTAGCCAAAGCTGACCAAGACAAGAAAGAGCCTTGTGTTAAAAACGTTAGCCTGTTCAAATTTTGGGGGGGTTGAAGGGGGAATGGAGGAAGGGGGCCAAAGAAAAAAAAAAAAAAAAAAAAAAGGCTAAGGGGAGTTGCAAAGGTGACAGGAAGGATCAAAGGAGTCTTTTCTTTTGTAGGGGGTTTCTTGTCGGGGTTAACCTCCCTTCAAACACACACACAAATGCAAACAGTCAAATTGGGCACTTCGGCTGCAAGCAGTGTGCATGTGTGTGTGTGTGTGTGTGTGTGTGTGTGTGTGTGTGTGTGTGTGTGTGTGTGTGTGTGTGTGTGTGTGTGTGTGTGTGTGTGTGTGGACATTCCTTCCATCACGAAATTGCGAAAAACGTCGACCGTTCTATTCTTTCCTCGACAAGCTGTCCTCGATCCCCTCTCAGCTGTCTTCTTTTATCAGTATTTGCAGAAGCAAAAACAAATCCAAGAAAACTGATGAATGAGAATCTTCACAGTCAGAAAGTCAGAGAAAACAAGACGCCTTCGAACGCGAGGCGCCCCTGTCTCTCTCGCCTCTCGTTCAGACTCGGAGAATTTCTGCGGTGAACTCATAAATCAGCCGGCGTCGCCTTGTTTCCTCAGCTGCTGCCAGGCAGGCAGGTGGATCGATAACTGGTTTCCTCCGTCGCTTTACACACATTCCTCCTTAGGCAGATTGCTCCGGCCTGTGCTTACCTACAAACCCGCCGAACCAACACCGACTCCCTCTTTTCTCTCTCTCTACACACACACACACACACACACACACACACACACACACACACACACACACACACACACACACACACACACACACACACACACACACACACACACACACACACACACACACACACACACACACACACACACACGCACAGGGTAATTAACCAATTTGTAACAATGTAATACTTGTCACTGTGTTCGCTGGGCTAATTAATGACCCCGGCTGCACTGATAACTCCCCCCTGGGTAAGGAGGGAGGAAACGAGAGGGAGAGGAAGAGGAGCAGGAGAGGGTGAAGGAAGGATATGAGAATAAAGAGAAGAAGAAGGGGAAGGAGACAGACAGAAAACGTCTGGAATATATGTTGAGACGCTTATTTTACATGGAAGCGATAACCTGATTACTGTAAATCGTCAAATTAGTTAATATGGTCAATAATTAGGGAACAGACTTAAGGTTTGATTAAAATACTTACTGCATGCATAGTTTCTAGGAACCTCATTCCTTCAGTAAGTCAAAGTTACATGATTTGTAGCCAACAGAAAATAACTCACTCTTTCTTTGTTGCTTCTTACGGTTATGATTTTCTTACTTGCTCATACAAAAGAATTAGGCTTCTATACCTGGTAATATATTGTTATTATGTCAATATGGTGATATCACACTAGATATTGTCTTTGGTTTTGAATATCTTTTCCATTAGAGTAAAGTGATGCCATTTAATTATTTATAAAAAAGCTCATGGTGTCAATATTTTGTGTTTCAGTCATCCCTTCTTTATTGTTGCCACATCGATATAGAAGTGTTTGTTCCACAATATTATCATATGTGATTTCGTCCAGGTCTCGAAACTAAGTTATGCCGAGTCACTTTTAGATCATGAGACGGGACTCTAAAAAAGAGCCGTTCTCATGAATCTATAATTGGCAGGAGGTGAGAACAGCCACTTGGCTTTCTACGAGTTGTATTGGCTGCAACGGTTGCTGTACACAAGTACCTTAAGGCCACAAATGCCACCAACAATCTTTCTTTCTTTCCTTGACAACTCCTCGTATTGCACCGCTGAGCAAAGCAGTCAACTCCACAACTCCTCTCGGAGAACTGCTGTTACAGCGTAGACTGAGTGTATACTGGATAAAACGAGTGTGTGTGTGTGTGTGTGTGTGTGTGTGTGTGTGTGTGTGTGTGTGTGTGTGTGTGTGTGTGTGTGTGTGTGTGTGTGTGTGTGTGTGTTCCTCTACAGTACGACTATATTTCTATGACTCTACTAAGTCCACTGGAAGCTGAAAGCTCATGTTGCGTGGCCAAGCTTTTATCACAGTCACAAAACTTTATTTTAAAACATTGTGTTGAAAAAAAGATATCAGACATTTCAGGCAGAAGGAAATGATGCAACGGTGCAGCCCTAAAAATCCCATGTGTTGGGTTTAAATATTTCCCTGGTGTGAACATAACATGGCTTTACTGGACTGCTGAAACAAGCTGATACTCGTACCGCATGTACAAATGTCATCGATGGTGTAAAGAAGAGTAACTTAAAGGTGAAACTAAGAGTTCCCGTCGCCCTTCACTTCACTCTACAGTGGCAGATGTAATGTTAATGACACTACACTGTGTGGATATTTATTCTACTATGGGCTCCATAACTGTGTGTGTGTGTGTGTGTGTGTGTGTGTGTGTGTGTGTGTGTTACTATGTGAACCGCATGGGGCCTTTTACCAATGTTTCTTCTCAATAAGGCCAACGGAGCAGGAGGCGGTGGCTCACAATGACTTTGTTCCCTACAAAAAGCTCTTCAATGGAATTCGATGGGGAAAAAAAAATGTCAAGGGATGCGCTGACAAATGAGAACAGTGCACACACACGCACACACGCGCACACACACACACACACACACACACACACACACACACACACACACACACACACACACACACACACACACACGCACCCGAACACACACGCACGCACACACACCTACACACTGGACTCCAGCTCGCTTTAATAGTGTCAAACACTTCTGCACATTTCCATCTTTTTTTATTCTACAATTGGAATTCACACTAACTAACACACGTTGTTATGTAAGTGCCAAGACACACACACACACACACACACACACACACACACACACACACACACACACACACACACACACACACACACACACACACACACACACACACACACACACACACACACACACGCGCGCACCCAAAAGACATGAACGTGCACACACTTCCGCCGCACATCCACACACTCGTAGACACACATATATTGCTGCCCAGCTGTTGGTGTACGGTGCGCCAAGCGGGACGCCCCTACACAGAAATGTCAGCGCGGCAGGGAGCTGGGAAAAAGGGGTTTGATCAATGGAGCCCCCCTCTCGATGGCCACGCCGCTCCGCAAGGCTCTTTGATTACATATTGCTTTGCCTCCTAATGAAGCTCAATTACTGGAGGAGAACGACGGCTTTGCCCTCGAGTTACAGGGAGTAATAGCCAGTCTCTTCCACCTCTCTCTCTTCTTCGCTCACATCTCCCCCCTCGCTTTCTTCCAATTCCTGCTCCCGTATATTCACGGAAAAGCTCCCGTGTTCCCGTTTGGAGTCACTTCCTGCCCTCCGTCCTGTCCGCCTGCCTGTGTTGAGTGTTAAGAAGGTTTGGTATGGATAAAATGGGTGATTAACACTGAGATTAACACAGAGCTGGTAGACGAGCAGAGGTCAAACACGAGACGAAGCTGGCAGCTCGGTTCAGTTCAGGGCGGCTCAGATCATTTACCTTCAGTGTGTTCCTGATCATTTCCGCTGTTATGTCACAGTCACTAGATGTAATATATTGTTTCAATTAAGGGCTACTGGCTAATGCCAACATTTGCCTTGTATGTTGTACTGTTCAAGGACAGTTTATAAGTTGCGTCTAAGATTTAAACTTTTGAATGAAGAGTTTCACTTTTACAGTGATTAAAAAAAATCCTGTTGATGATTAATTCTGAGCTTATAGTTCTGAAGTTAAGTATAAAGCAAAGTGAACTGAAGAAAACATATTCAAGATCCCATATCTTACTCTTTTTCAGTGTTTCAGATATAGTCTTGATGTTCATAAAACTATATTTTTGTGCTTTTAAGTTCCATAAATCATCTCAATAAAGTTCTACATCTCTTAAGCTTTTATCTGGAGTTCTACCAAGAACAGGCTGTTATGTGTCTATGTCTTTAAGGTGCATTGATAATATTAAGCATCTCTTCTTATTGGCTGACTCTTTTCTGAGTGACACATGCCCAGGCCAATCACATGTTTTCTTCAGACTTGATGGAATGACTGGTCAGTGTTTTCTTTGGAATAAAGAGTTGGACGGTGGGCAGTCCTGAGGGCGAACGCATGACATGAGCATGAATTTGTGACATCACAAATGTATGGAAGTCCAAACAGCACAGCTGAATACAGGCTGTGCATATTTCATCGTGGACCGAGTGTTTTGACACTTTCACAGTATTTATATAACACCTAGACCTGCTTTATAATCAGAAACAAAATGGAAATCTGAAACTATACAATATGGGACCTTTAAGTTTTGAGATTATATTGCAAGATATGAAGTTAAAATGAGTCTTTTTTTATGGATGTTTTATTTTTCAATGGACATCGAATGGGGAATTAAGAATTTAAAAGCTTGCTTAAGTTTAGTTCTGTCGTTATTTACTCGTGCCATACCTTTAATTTCTCCGATGTGCCCTGAGCCCATGGCCAAAAGTTTATCCTTCCAGTCCTTTGACAACAGCCTCTCAATGCTGGGGGCCTCTGTTTAGGGGAGGGAGGGGTTTGGAGGGGGGGAAGGGAGGAAGAGGAGAAGGAGAGAGAGAGGGATTCAGTTGGCTGGCCAACATGACAATAAAGCTCATTTAAAGTCCATTTGCTGTAATAAAGGCAGCGGCAGCTCAGCCTAATGGCCGCATCAGCAGGAGAGAGAGGGGGAAAGAGAGGGAGAGGACGGCGGAGAGAGAGGAGCTGATAATCGAAAGAGAGAGGAAATCTGAAAAACAAAAACAAGTGAGCAAAAGGGAGAGAGCGCAAGATAAAGAGAGAGACAAGTGGAGGAGAGAGAGAGGGAGCCAAAGAGAGAGGCTTTTTCCCTCTCACCTGCTGCTAGAGAATCATTAGCCCTGTGGGCCCTGAGACAAAGAGGGCCTTAATGCACCCGCCACAATGGACACATTATCAGCTAGCGTTTTGTTTTCAACACACACTCCACACAGACCCTCACTCACACACACACACACACACACACACACACACACACACACACACACACACACACACACACACACACACACACACACACACACACACACACAGTAGGGGGAAATGGAAACACAGGAGAGCAAACACATGGAGAGATTTAATCCTGAATGTGTTCACATACTGGTATATGGACTGACAGTAGCGCACGCACGCACGCACGCACGCACGCGCACACACACACACACACACACACACACACACACACACATAGACATGCTGCCATGAACCTACAGTCGTCACTCTGTTGACTATTATTGACATGAACAAAGGGAAATGGGAGAAATGATCAGACAAAGGAGGACTGAACGTGTGTGTGTGTGTGTGTGTGTGTGTGTGTGTGTGTGTGTGTGTGTGTGTGTGTGTGTGTGTGTGTGTGTGTGTGTGTGTGTGTGTGTGTGTGTGTGTGTGTGTGTGTGTGTGTGTGTGTGTGTGTGTGTCTGTGGGAGTACTTTATTTACTGGGAGCCATCTGCACTTGGGATGCAAGGCCTTGCGAAGGCAAAGAGGTTTTACACTTTGAGTGGGGAGATTAACCCTATCAGCCAATGCAAACACACACAATTTTCAGTGCACAAACACCAGAAAAATACACACACACACACACATGCGTGCACAAGACATACACATGAATAAGCTTATATATGTAGCCGCACACACAGATGTATGCACACTGGCAATTGCTGACGGCAAAAAAAAAGTTTTCCCTGGATTATTTTTTTTTTTCCATAATGACAAGACTGATTTAAGAAAAAAAAAAGTCTTAATCTCAGTGGTATGAGACAGCCTGCCTGCACAAACAAACAACACACACACACACACACACACACACACACACACACACACACACACACACACACACACACACACACACACACACACACACACACAGAGAGAGAGAGAGAGAGAGAGAGAGAGAGAGAGAGAGAGAGAGAGAGAGAGAGAGAGAGAGAGAGAGAGAGAGAGAGAGAGAGAGAGAGAGAGAGATGTCCAGTGTGTTGAGTCGGGCAGCTTAGAGCTGTTTCTCCACTGAAAGAGACGGGAACATACACATACAGTATATCTGCCGCGCTCAACAACGAGTCAAAGTACTTTTACTAGCCTTGCTGCCTAAACTTCTTTCTTTCCTCCTCATCCCTGTATTTTTTTTTTCCTCTGTCTGCATCAGAGTGAATGTACAGAAAAGAGGATAAGAAACCACCTGCAGATTTTCAGGATTTAAAATGACACGACCACACACAGAGGCATGCGAAGGAGTCCAGACGTGCGGGACAGTACAAGGACACAAAGCTCTGCAGCGTTTCCTGCATACTGTACCTCGGTGTGTGTGTGTGTGTGTGTGTGTGTGTGTGTGTGTGTGTGTGTGTGTGTGTGTGTGTGTGTGTGTGTGTGTGTGTGTGTGCGCGCGTGCGTGTCTGTCCAGCCTCCCCTGAGGTCTGAATCAGGTCCTCTCCTCTGGCTTTAAGCCTTCACGCCCCACTGACACACACACACACACACACACACACACACACACACACACACACACACACACACACACACACACACACACACACACACACACACACACACACATCAGGATCAATGCTGAACTTCAAGCCAGTCCACTGCTCACTTTTTTCTTTTCTATTTCTCTCCCCACTGTCCTTGGCCTGGTCTGTCCTTGTGTTTTCAACGCTGCCACTTAGTCAGTAAGTCAGTGGAGGAGTTTCAGCGCCGCTGTCCCTGATGTGTTCGGCTGCTTTCTGTCGGAGGCCACAGCGGCCTTCAGGGAATCGGCTAGCAGTGAGATGAAGGCAGGCGGACAACGAGCGAGAGGAGGATCTCTCGTAAAAACTAAGGAGGGAGTGAAAGGAAAACGTGAGTAGAAGGAGCAGAAGAAAGAGTGTGCTCCTGTGTTTCCCCTCCACCCGTGGCAGCTGTCTCACCATCACCCCAACAGGTGCTATTAGCCCCTGGCACTCTCTCTTACTCTCTCTCTATGTCTCTCTCTCTCTCTCTCTCTGTCTCTGTCTCTCACCCCCCCCCCCACCTCCCCACAACCCCCGTCTCCCTCAACAATGACAGAGGCTTTTAAGCCAAAGAGCTTTGACAAGTGAGAGGGAACAACAAATGGCAGTGTCGCCCGCTCTCTTTCCATCACGCTCCCTCTCTCTGTCTCCATCCCCTAGTTATTATTTTTATTTATTAACAGGGCTGCAGCCATTGTCCCCAGTGACAGGCCGGGGCCACTTTAACTATTAATAAAAAGCCAAGAGGCTCTTTCATTGTGCAGTGCACGGCAAAATGGGAGGAAATGGGCAGGAGGAGCTGAGAGGGAGAAAAAAAAAAAAAAAAGAGGAGAGAGAAGAAAAGAAGAAGAGGAGAAAAGGAAGAGGGCTTGGTGTGCTAAATCTTTTAGTGAGATGTTGATTGATGCGGTGAACACTATAAGGAATGAACCTCCACTATTACCCATGACAAAACAAACACTGCAGAAATAAAGGTCACACACACACACACACACACACACACACACACACACACACACACACACACACACACACACACACACACACACACACACTTGTGAATCAGTTAAAAGATGTATTTGGACATCCTCAAATTGTGACCTCTCAAAAAGGTCACTCTCTATCATGCTTCAGCTTCTGATCATGCTTCTTTAGTTGCTTTGGAGTAAAAAATAAAAAAATTTGTTTACATCTTCATAAAGAATATGAAATGGGGCCACTGGCTCCTGACACTCCAGTACAATAACAACTCGTCCAGGTCAAATCAAACCTTTCCACCGCTCTCACATTCATTTCCTTCAGCTCAGCAGATAGAAAAGCAACTCATTCACGTTTCATGTTCTGCAGAGTTTTATTAAAAAAAAAAAATCCCCTTGACGGCTGGATGGAAACACAGCGAACATCTTCTACCACTAATTAAGGCCCATAATATAATAGAGGAGGACAGCACAACTCTTTCCATGAAAATCAGAGACGCTACTTCCTGTTTTTCTGACGTACGGCAGCGCTGAGAGTGTGTGTGCATGTATGTTAGCGCTGAGTGAGGTGAGCGGGTGGAGTCCGGAGCCCACGCACGGGGTGTGGGACGCATATTTGCAGGGTGGGGTGCTGTGAGCCGAGGGCGAGGGTGGATACACGTCTTTCCCTCGAAAAAGGAACCAAAAAAAAAATGGTAGAGGAAGTGTTGAGTTGCAGACTGTTCCTGCTGACCCTTTAAAATATAGTTTTACCC
>NW_027210631.1:1720000-1752500 GCF_029030835.1 Brachyistius frenatus
TGTGTGTGTGTGTGTGTGTGTGTGTGTGTGTGTGTGTGTGTGTGTGTGTGTGTGTGTCGTCCACAGTGGCTCAGGCTGCTGTAATGGAAAATGACACTTGCAATCTGTCTCGTGGCAATAACCCCTCTTCAGTGCTCTTGTCTCCACTCCACGCACACACAGACACACACACACACACACACACACACTCGATGTCTCTTGTCACTTCAGCAGCCCCCGGGCCGTCCTTGTCACTGCACAGCTTTATTGCATCACTTTAACGTGACAACAAAAGAAGACATTGTGTGCTGGGCCTGCCGTGTATAGAAGGAAGGGAATGGACCCACGCATTAACAAGGCGAGCGACAGACGGAGAGAGGGAGAGAGAGAGAGAGAGAGAGAGAGAGACACACACACACACACACACACACACACACACACACACACAGAGCAGCGTTTTCTCTTGCGAGTCATGACATTTTTCGTCTGCCTGTCAAAGCGATGACAGAGAGGCCGACAGAACAGCAAGGCACTCCTGACACACTAATGCTGTTTTGCATGTTGGAAGCCTATTCAAACAGCGCTGAGCTGTGACTTTAACCTCCTCTGCGGCTGTGTGTGCGTGTGTATGTATGTGTGTTTATGCATGTGAGACTGATGGGTGAAGACTGTTATTTCTGATGCTATCATAGTTTTGGCCCCGTGTCGGATGCTTGATTGACAGTTGGCTCGGCTTTAGAGTGGCTTTGCTTCTGCCGGACGGCGGAGGCGGGACCCGCCTATTCCAGTTAACGCGAACACTGTTGACAAGCGCAAACAGACGCGCACGCACACTTCTCCCTCTGTTTATGTGTCTGTTTGAGTCTTCATATCCATCTCTGTCTCTTTTTGGTCTTTCTTCTCTATGTGTGAATGTTTGTTCCATCTGTGCGTCGATCGGCTCGAGACAGAGCGCGTTGTGAAGTCTTAAGAATAGCCCACATTGTCCTGTGTGCTGCTCAAAGATGGGGCGACAGACATGTGAGAGCCATTAGACCAATGGCAACAACAGCCCAAACAGCACTGGAATGCTCTGCTGACTAGCATGTGTGTGTTTGTACTTGTGTGTTTGTGTGCCTGACCTGTCGGAGCCTTACGAGTCACTGTGGTTCAATTATTTGTTCACGTCAATGTCTCTCCCCTGTAAATCTTTTCCTACTCTCCGGTTTTCCTGGCAAGACCACGTCGGGTTTTTTTTAGGCGAAGAAAGGCGTTTGATTGGTTGACGAGATCTGCCTCGTCAATAACGGCTGATGCTGCTGGTTGGGTCGCATTTAAAACACTTCGCCATCTGTGGCTGACAAATAGGACGAGTCGAACTCTCACAAATTAAATGACAATATCAGAGATGGTGAAACTGTATTTTTACAGGATTGTATTTTGGCTTCTTTCTTGCACACATAGACACATAGAGCAGGGGGACGATAGGCAGTGGAGGTCCAGCCTGCTGGGAGTCGAACTGGCAACGGGAGGGGGGGAGGGGGGGGGGTCTCTTTGTTGGAAAAATGCCAGATGAACTTCAGCAGTTTCACACTTGTCACGAGGAGAGCTACACACCCTGTTAGAAAGTTCCAAAGTTTTAAACAGTAACCCTGAGGATGTCAAACTAATGTCATCTGGGTTATCTCAACCTTTGCTGATTTGATTTTGACCTGATTTTTTTTCTATCTTTACTAAACGGCTGCACGATTAATGATTACATTATGATTAAATGATATTGCAGTATTTTCATTCAGCAACGTCGGCTGCATCAAAACAAGCGCTCCTACTTTCTCCCTCAATGACAGGATGACATGCGGAGCAGCAGGAAGCAGCAGGAAAAAGAAAAGGCACTCAAAATACTCAAAGGTCAAAGGTTGTGTAAGTCGCAGAAAACAAGAGACTGGGGTTGAATGTCAGATTCTGGAAGCGGTTGCATTTAGGTTAAAAAGAAGGGTGTTCCCTTTCTGTTGACTGAAGTGTGTGTCATCTATCAGGATCATATTTTCTGCTGCATTTCCTTCTGTATTAAGTAAATGACAGCAAGAAACATTTATATTGAAAGAGAAAATCATGGCAGAGAACCATGATCTCAGTTTTGAGCAAGAAAATTTGAATTTTATTACATTTTACGAATTCCCCAATTTTATGTCCAATGCTAATTTACAAGCGATTACCTGATTTTGTATTATTTACTGCACTAGTGTGAACATTTGTGATAAGTGCTCTGGCCAATTTGTCAATCACAACCCATTTTGATGTTCTCTACAGTTAATAATCCAGTACAGAAATCATATTAACATGTCCGCTTATTGTTCCTTCAAACAAAATCAAGATCTTGGATTCATTTGCTCAAACTACAGTCGACACATTCAAATTTAATATGTTCCAATCCTAAATGTAATTAGCATATCTGCCAAAACACAGATTAACGATAAATGCTTCCCGATGGAAATATATAATAATTACATTAACTGATGAATGATTAGGATGTTTATCGACTCAGGTTTGTCTTTCCTGTTAACATGATGTAGTTATTTTTTTTATTAAATCAGCCCCGTGTTAATCTGATCATTCATATCTTTATCAGAATTGGGTCATTTCGAGTTTGTTTGCATTGATAAATATCCTCTGATTTTCTTTTGCCCCGTCATAGACTCAGTTCCTGGAGTCAGTAGTGATTTTCTTCCTCAACATTCCTGTCTGTGTTTGACCCCCTCCTCCTTCTCCTTCTCCTTCTGCTACTCCTCCTCCTCCTCCTAAAATACACCCATGACTCTTTGAGTGGGCTAATTGTCTTAACAACGTTTGGTTCGGTGGCGACGGGAGACTACAGTGAGGGTACGATAACCTTGGAAATAACCTCGTTAGTGTAATTCAACAAACCAACAGAATGGACGAGGAGGGCGTGATCGGCAGAAAACTGGGGCAAAATATGGTTCAGTTAGCGGGTTACAAAGGGGCTGCAAGTCCTGCGCTCGCCTGTGTTTTCACATAGTAAACTGATATGGCGGCGGGGTCGGGAGGTAGAGGGGGGAGGAGGGGTGGCGCACACAGAGGGCCTCAATGTTAAAGAGAGTGTGTTGGGGTGGGTGGTGCTTTTGGGGCGTAAGAGTGTGTCAGACGGACCAACACGACCCGACGAACAAGTGTCCAGTGTCTCGGCGCGGACGGCTCCTTCAACCGCCATCACAAGACTGTCTGAGTGCGAAGCTTGCAAACAAACATGAGTTCAATTTGAAGGAGGGAGGGAGGGGGAGAAAAAAAAAGTGTGTTAGAGAGAGAGAGTGTGAGAGAAAAAAAAAAAAAAAAGGACAGACACGGAGAAGGAGGGAGATAAAGATAGATGAACAAAAAAAAAAAAAAATCTGCCCGGAATGATTGACGGAAGAATGATACACACACACAAACACGCACACAAAAACACACAAACACACACAAAAACACAAACACATAGACAGGAAGCCTGCAAACTCTGCCCACATCCAAAGGAGCCTTAAATAGCTCTGTTACACACCACTTATACACCACTGATCATTGATATTCATAGTTAATCATCATTTTACTCACAAATCTCAACAACAAGGATCTACAGTCTAAATTTAAGCAACTGTCAGGCTGAAAAGGGCTGTGAGCGTAGGTGGGGTGGAGGGGTGGGGAGCAGTGCCAAAAGAAATGGTGACGCATGCAGACAAACACACACACACACACACACACACACGATCCTAGATGTTATAAAGCGAATGTTCAAAATGAAGCAGGTAGGGATGAATCTGTGTGACTGTGCATTTGAAGGCATTCAAGAATGGATCATCTGGAGAAAAGAGAGGAACAAGTGAGGGTGAAGGTGGAGAGGTAGAAATCATGTGCTGCTTCAGGAATGGAGAGTTCAGTAAACACAGCTCATGCTAATATAAACCAGCCTGGCTGAACGTTTACTCACTACATACACAAGTAAATATATTATTGTGCTTCAAAGAAAAGGTGTTGCGATGACTCAAACTATGTGGCATTAAAGATTTTGCCGGCAACAAGTTTGAAAACATGTCAAAGGTAGCGTGTTCATCAAACGTCAATGATTTTGAAAGTATTTAATGAATGAATCTGTCTTCATAAATAAAACAATCCTAATTTTGAGCCCTAATTAACAACCTCAACCATTTAATTTTAAAAAAATATTAAAATGGCTAAGTGGAGTCAGATCACGTCAAGTAATGTGGACGTCACTAACTGGGAGGATTGTAGCATTGAATTAAGTCCAGGCACTAACCCACCCATTAGTTTGTGAGCTGCTGTTTTAAAGGCTTGAGTCTGACATTTTGGCGGTCGCCATCTTGTTTTTGGAGCCAGTAGTGACCATATTTGGACAAACTGGGGAGGATCTGACTGGGAACCTGAGAACACTATACCCGCCACCTATACTGGAAACCTCACTGCACCCCAGACATATCAATCAAACCAGACACCAAACACAGTTCTCTTTGAGGCCTAATATCTCATTATTTATGAAATAATCACCAGAGCACTCATCAGAAAGTGTGAATTTAGCTCATGACACCATAATGACTTGTGGAAAAAATATATTCGCATTTTATTTCATGAGAGAAGTCTGTGCTTTTTGAACGGGAATTTTGACTGTGAACTTTCCTAAAGTTAGGGGACTTCCAAGAGTCATATTTCCTGTCTGCTAAATGCGCTCATCTGTCAGACTCTGTACTCTCAGTTTACAATTCAGATATTTGGAAGTCCTGAAGCCAACTCAAGATAACCCCGCTGAAATCATCAGGGCTATTTGGTTTGACTTTAGAAAGCTTGTCAAGAGCCATAGAGGACATTATACATCTGTCTCCTCATCGACTACATTTACCTTCATACCTTCCTTAACTCATTTCAGCTCTCTTAAAAAATACCCTCTAAACTCTAAAAGTCTTGTTATCTCTGTAAAAACATCTTTGACATTGTATTAATGATCAGAATATCATGTCACACACTCTGACTTTTATACCCACTGACTGCGATGTTTTGGAGAGGCTACAGAAACACACACCTGGGTTACAGACAAGACTGGCAGACAACAGCTGATTTGCTTTGTCAGTATTACAATGAGCCAAAAGGCCAAGTGTTTGTGTTTGTGTGTGTGTGTGTGTGTGTGTGTGTGTGTGTGTGTGTGTGTGTGTGTGTGTGTGTGTGTGTGTGTGTGTGTGTGTGTGTGTGTGTGTGTGTGTGTGTGTGTGTGTGTGTGTGTGTGTGTGTGTGTGTGTGTGTGTCATCCTGTGTGTGCACGCCTGCATCTGAGTGTGTGTTATGTTTGGGTGTTTGGATCTGTGTGTGTGTGTGTGTGTGTGTGTGTGTGTGTGTGTGTGTGTGTGTGTGTGTGTGTGTGTGTGTGTGTGTGTGTGTGTGTGTGTGTGTGTGTGTGTGTGTGTGTGTGTGTGTGTGTGTGTGTGTGTTTATGTGTGAGTTTGTGTGTAGGTGACAACTCCAGCCCCAAACTGACTGGCATCTGGCGGTGGCAGTTGTTTTAACAGCTGAGCTGACAGCATTAATCCGAACGCACCCAAATCAAAAGGAGACAACACCTGTTCACTGCTCCTGAGCCCAGCCGAGGAAGGGGAGAGGGGAGAGGGAGGGAGGATGGAGAGGGAGGGAGGAAGGGAGGGAGGATGGAGAGGGAGGGAGGATGGAGAGGGGGAGGGCAAAGTATGAATGGAGCAAAAGATGTGGAGGGGGAGTGATTAGAAGCAGGTGGAGAAACTGATGGGGATAAAGGGAGGTAGAGGGAGAGAGATGAGGGGAAGGTGACGGAGGAGAGGACAAGGGATGAGAGAGGAGGGAAGGTTGAGGTAGGGGAAAAAAAAAAAAAAAAAAAAAAAAGAGAAGGGGATGAGGGGAAGACGATGAGAGCGGGCACGCTGCCAGGCAGCACACACACGGCACTCTTTCCCTTGAGCGAAGCGGAAAGGGGCAGTGGGCCAAACAAGGAAGGAGGGGTGAAAATGGAGGGAAGGGATGCGAGAGGTAAATGGATGGATGAAGGGAGGGAGGGAGGGAGGGATCCCGTAGGGAAAGAGAGAGAAAAAGAGAGAGAGGGATGGAAACAACGAGCGGTGGCAGACGGAGAAGTACAGCAGCGATCTATCCGGAGGAGAGCCGGCGCTCCGACATGAGTGGCGGGTGATGACCGCGCCGCCGGGCCGAGCAGCAGCGGAAGAAAAAGAATGCGGCGAGGAAGGGTGGGAGGGGAACGGAGCGCAGCGCTGGAGATGCTTGTCTCCCAACATCTGGCTGAAATGAGGCCCGGGTGGCGCTGTGGGCCCGGGGTCGTGACCCCTGAGGCTGACAACACAGACACCACCACTTCATCTGCAGGACCTGCCCTCTGACCGACCGGCCAGCCAGGGGTTAATTAATAAAGACCCTGCGGCTTCAAAGACTGGCTGACGGACCAGATGAGTGACCGGCTCCCGGGCTGACTGAATAGAGGCCTTAGAAGTGCGTTGTAGCTGTGTGACTAGCTGGGATGGAGTTAGATGTCTGGCTGACATACTTTCTACGTTCCAAATCGCATTAAACATTTCTTTTTAGTGGGTACTGCGCCTTCTCTTAAAAAGTGTGTACTCTTCTTTTCCTTCTCCTTCTCCTTCGTATTCGTACCATGTATCGCAACATTCTAAATCTTTTTCTGGCATCCTAAATAGTATGGTAGTATGGATATTGGATCACAGGGACTGATAAACAGGCTCCTTGGATGACCTAAGAGCTCTAAAGCTCCACGTTAGACACACAGCCTTGATATTTGCCCGATAAGACGGAGCAGAACCGGTGGGGCTGACCTGTGGGTGGTGATTACGTGGCTTAGTTGGCCCTGGTGCATAACGGGAACCTGTGACTCCTCAGGTCAGGTCAAGCAGACTTGTGCGTTAGTCATCTTGTGTAGGGTGACACACTGAACATGTTTTCCTTTCGGCACGTCGAGACATCCTAACAAGAGCTGCGCACCAACCCGACGCCTCCAGCCAGGCTGTTTAAGCCCCTTTACATCCATCCGGCCTTAAATCCGGCACCGGACGCAACTCACATGGCTGATGCAGCTCTGATGATTTCACATGTGTTGGAGCTGTAAAGCAGATTGTGCTACTTTGTACACAAGCCTAGATGGATTATACAGTGGTAACTGGAGTGTCGGCTCTTTCACACATACCCTACATTTACAAGTGGTATGCGGCATTTAGATACAGATATTCCTATATACGTGTATATAGTATATAAAAATAGTACTCTATAGTGTAAGTACACTGAATTAACAACTGTCACAGCTATAGTAATAAGCTCCATCTCAGAGCTTACTTACAGTCTATTTAAAGTACGTTATAGCCCACAGTGAGCTTACATGCTGCTCAGAAGGTACCATGAAAGTGTAGATGTGCACCTGCAGCACAGGACCTCTATGTAGGTCACATAAACAGAAGCAAATCCATGCGTATACATTCACATACATTATTCTAAATGCATACTGTATATTCACCATAAAGTCAATCCCACTTTAACATGGAGATGCCAAGACATTTTCTTGAATGTGATCATCTTGCTGTGCCTGTAATCACAGTCTCAGGAGGTTGATTTATGATGTAGTGGTTTGGAAAGCATCTCTTTAAGACTCTATTGGTATTTGGTTCCTCTGTGTGCAACAAATATTCACCTACAAGACATTATCCCGTTTCACAGGACTATAATATACATATATTTATTGTAGGAACTAGAAATAGAGCTCTATTGGAACACTTGATTAAATACTAATTAAGAGAGTCTTTAAGTAGGACTTGAGGGGGGTAAGATGAACATGTAAAACATTATTTTTGTTAAAACTGAAGCATGACAAAAATAAGGAATAATATCTAAAATAATCATTGGATTATGAATTATGATTTACTTTGGTTTAAATCGAGCATGTTCGGCTTTTAAAACTTCAGAACAGCGAACTAAACTCCTTATAATTCGCACCAACTTCCAGAGTTATTTCCAGAAAACGTCTAAAGAAAATGATTAGGAAATTACAGACCTGTAATGTTCGAACTGACCCCGCAATACAAAACATGAAGAGAAAACTAAAATAAATGTTATTAAAGGTCATGAATGCATAACTTGTTTGCAACTTCCACCCGTTCCACCCATTATTTAAAGTTAACTCAAAGTGCCTCCACGCACACACTATAAAATTTGCATGTTAATGGTAACGTCTGGAAACCTCGCAGCAAAGTGATACCTTTTTATATGTTGCTATGGCACGGCGTCAAGATGAAAAATCAAGCATCTCATTCCAAAATGCGACATCCACCCACTCGCAAAGCGAGTGCTGGTGTGTCAGTAAACTACTTAATGGCAGATTGTTGAAGTTATTGGCTAACTCGACACTTCTTGCAAAGTAGAAAACATTGGAGGGCGCAGCCGGCTGGCCTTTTTGAAAACTGGTCGAACTCCAAACAGCAACTGCTTTCCGCTGCGTTTCTCAGAGTGATGCTCGAGTGGCTGGGTGAAAAGTTTTTGGAGGATTTTTTTTGTTGTTGCTGCATTTCATATCCTTTTGATAAAGTAACTGAGGGACAAATGAAAGTCAGCGCACTCTGCACAATACTCATTAATCTTGCAGCCATTTTGCAGCATAAAAACATTCCTGTGACTCTCCATGGGAATGGGAGAAAAGACTGAGAAAGGAAAAAATAACAGAAAAGGAAGGAAAACAACAAACGGGTGTGCAAATGAAGAGAGTTTATGAGAAAGCTGAATAGATAAATCATGGATTCCACTGATTTGGTCATGGGACATGATGCTGAATGGAAGAGAATGGGTGGATGCCAAAACACTGGGGCCTGTCTAATATCTGGGAGTCAGTGACAGGAGGCCTTTATGTGGGACTGTCTGACTCACACAAATAAACACACACACACACACACACACACACAAACATATACACAAGCTGTGAATGACACATACCTACACGAATAATGCAAAGAAACACACCTCATCACCAGGTATCATGCACAAGCACACACTTGCATATACGCACACTGTACTGTAGGACGGTCAGACTGTGAGTAGGTCAGAGCAACTAAGCTGTGGAAGCTCCGGCTGATTCATGAACCTCGAGCCTTTGTCCTTAACTTAATGCCACGCCGGGGGGGCCAATAACACACACAGACACACACACACCTTCAGAAAAACCGCAGGACCCTCTCTGCTCTGTCTAAGCCCCTTTATGCTCATGTATTGGACAAAAGCTGGGGCACTGCTTTCCCCCCCAAACACACACACACACACACACACACACACACACACACACACACACACACACACACACACACACACACACACACACACACACACACACACACACACACACACACACACACACACACGCATGCACGCACGCATACTATTCATCTCCTTAATATCGCTCATCTGGACGGAGCAGAATGGCAGAAAGGAGTTTCATCCCCACTGATTGTCTCGTCCAAGGCTGGAGAGAGAATGCAATGTTGAAAAGCAGACGCAAAACAATTCAATAAGAAAAGTGACTTGAATGCGCCTTTCATCAAGCCAACAATGGCCTGCCCCACAATAGGCCTCAGGTTCGCCCCATGATGTTGCCTGTTTCTCATGCCACAAAAGGGGAAAAAAATAAAAAATACCCGAATTGACTCGATTTGAATTGTCCGTGATGATTTTTTTTTCCCCCCTTCCATTTCTACAACAAACGCTGTGAAGTTAACTGACACAATGACACCCGGATAACTGGGGAGAAGGATAAATAAAAAGGAATTGGTTTTTGTACATAAGCAACGTGAGGCATGAGCTCTCTGCCTGCTTCAAAGTGAGTTCTATTGGACTGAAAGGATGCCATTTCTTTTTCATTATTGTGATCTTTCTAAGCAAAGAATGTTTGAATTTGACCACCGAAGGCCTTTCTTTTTCTCTACTGGGTCACAGAACAGATCCTAAAGCATAAAAAAAAAAAAAAAAAAAAAACACACGGGGGCTCCAATCTCCTCAGTAAAAAGGTTCAAGGCAGAGTTAGTCTCATAACCATGATGTCAACTTCCCTTTAGTGAGCGCCGAGCAAGCGTTTAGAGCTCTTTAATTGGCGAAGAGGAGGACAAAATCTTTCTTGCTTGCCCCAACTTTCTCTCTCGCTTTTAGTGAATAATAATAAAAAAGAACCAGCAAAAAAAAAAAAAAGAAATTCCCTCTTTCAACCTCTCCCTGTGTTTCATTTCACTCGCCTTCCCTTTTCCCAGTGTGAGGAGAATAATCGCGACAAACAATGGCTGTGAGAGTCCTGCTGCACTTCATGTTAATTTATACAACTAACTAATTACCAACAAAGGGTGGAAATCACATAAAGACGTTCGCCCGCTCCCACGCTAAGGCTGTGAACCTGCTGCTGCTGCTACTGCTGTGTGTGTGTGTGTGTGTGTGTGTGTGTGTGTGTGTGTGTGTGTGTGTGTGTGTGTGTGTGTGTGTGTGTGTGTGTGTGTGTGTGTGTGTGTGTGTGTGTTGCAGAATTCCCCTCAGGGATCTGTGCTTAATAATCGCATGTCCATGTGATGACTTGCAAGGTTTGTATATGCTATTGTTAATGTTTATAGTGTGTGTGTGTGTGTGTGTGTGTGTGTGTGTGTGTGTGTGTGTGTGTGTGTGTGTGTGTGTGTGTGTGTGTGTGTGTGTGTGTGTGTGTGTGTGTGTGTGTGTGTGTGTGTGTGTGTGTGTGTGTTCGACATAACCCCCCAGATAGCAGAGAAGAAGAAGGATTAAGCAAACTGAAGAGGAGGGGTGGGGGTGTGTGGACTGATGGACGGATGAAGAGAGAGAGACTGCCTCGATCCCTCCACTTCTCCGGCTCCTTTTTATTTAATTTTTTTCTCCCTTTCATTCTTTCTCTCCTTCTTCGTCTTGGCAGAATGTATCCGCCCTTCCCATTGTCACCCATTGGAGTGTACGGAGGCGTGAGGGAGCTCCGGCCACTGTGTGCTTGTGTGGCACAATGGCCTCGCCTAAGTGCTGTCCTATAAAATGCCTCAGTGCTCTCTAAAAGCAAGCCCTGGGTTCCCTGCATGCCTTGAAAATAGATGAAGTGCTGCGTGTGCGTGTGCGAGCATGTGTCCACGAGTGTGTGTTGTGTGACATCTGTCACTGAGTTGACATGTTCAGTATGGAAACCAGCACCTCGGAGTACCTCGGAGTACCTCGGAGCGGCGACACAGAAAAAAAAAAAAAAAAAACACCATTTTGGTTGACCTCAAGGTTGCCGCCGCCACGGCCGTAAACCTGCACGGCTGTAAGGTTGTGCGTGCACGAGGGTGTCTCTTGTTTCTTGTTGCACGTGTGTCAAGGCTATAAAGTGTAGTGGCAAGGGTCAGACCCCGGAGCTGCACCCCGGCTCAGCCAAACAACGAGAATATTGCCGTTCATTGACCCCAACAACGTGACCGCCAGGAGAAGGAAGTGACCGACACAGACACACAATCAAAGATTTGCTGCTTGTACTGTCTCAAAGAGCGGTAGCTACAATTATAGGGACATTTTCTTGTCTATTTCAGTGTTTTTCCTCTGAACCTCTGAAATTTTGGAAACTGGTGATGTTATTTAATTAAAAACTGCTGCTTTGCTTCCTGTTTCCAGGAAGCAAAGAGGACCCAGAAAACTGAGGACTGCGGTTACATGTGGGTGTTGTAACAAATAGAAAGCAAAAAACTTTGTTTACAAATTCAGATTTTAAGGTGTTGCCTTGTTTTCCTCAAATCCTACATGCTCCATAAGTATTAGCAAGCTTGCATATACAGTAAATGCAGCGTGAATTTAACTTGGCATTGGTCTTAAATGCCATTGCAATGTCTAAAGGGTTATTTATGTGCACACCAGGTTCACACAGTTTTATAGTGGGGAACCTTTGTTTATTCCTGGTTACAGCTGAGGCAGGACTCAAAAAGAAGAAAACATGAAAAAAGTCCCAGAGGCCGCGCAGCCCCAGTGACGGGTAGCTGTAGCTGGGTAGCAGAGGGTCAACAGACGGGGTCCAGAGGTGGAGCTCAGCTGGCACTTAATGTGTGAGCCACTTACAGTTAAAGCTGCTGTGTAGTGAGACGAGGAAGAGGAAAAAGAAAGGGAGAGAGGAGAGGAGAGGAGAGGAGAGGAGAGGAGAGGAGAGGAGAGGAGAGGAGAGGAGAGGAGAGGAGAGGAGAGGAGAGGAGAGGAGAGGAGAGGAGAGGAGAGGAGAGGAGAGGAGAGGAGAGGAGAGGAGAGGAGGAGGAGGAGGAGGAGAAAGGAGGAGGAATGGGGCTGAGTGTCTGGTGAAAGTCCAGGGCAGTGAAGGTACCACTCGAGGGGCCAAGAGGAACATCTGTGCCCCATTTAGTGATGTTTCTTCTCCTTTTAATTCCCCTCATTTCTCTTTTCTGCAGCTCTATCTATCTATCTATCTATCTATCTATCTATCTATCTATCTATCTATCTATCTATCTATCTATCTATCTATCTATCTATCTATCTATCTATCTATCTATCTATCTATCTATCTATCTATCTATCTATCTATCTATCTATCTATCTATCTATCTATCTATCTATCTATCTATCTATCTATCTATCTATCTATCTATCTATCTATCTATCTATCTGTCTGTCTATCTGTCTGTCTGTCTGTCTGTCTGTCTGTCTGTCTGTCTGTCTATTCCCTCAGCTGGGCTAATAGATTATCACGAGGCCATGCTCTGTGGCTCAGGGATCACAACGGGTTAAATGTTGAGTCTGAGGGAACTGTCAAGGTGTGTGTGTGTGTTCAGTGGCACAGGTGTGTGTGTGTGTGTGTGTGTGTGTGTGTGTGTGTGTGTGTGTGCGCTTGTGCAGCCATCTCTCTTGGGTTTTGGCACCGGCTCTCCTCTCGACCCTGCGCCTCCCGCGACGCTCTGCCCTCTGCTCTCATTACTCCGCAGTAATGACACACACACACACTGAGGCACGAGCCGCTCGCCCAGCAGCCTCTCTCGCCTCGAGTCCACGAGCACGTAAACAGCACGCGGGCGCAAGCTGCGTCACGGCATTCGTATCTTTTCTCCCGAAGAATTTATTAAAGGTAGCGACTGATGGCGTGTCTGCACATGTATGTATGTACCAGCGTGTTTGAGAGTGTGTGTGTGTGTGTGTGTGTGTGTGTGTGTGTGTGTGTGTGTGTGTGTGTGTGTGTGTGTGTGTATCTCCCGGGTAGCAGGTGGCCGGTGGAGGAAGACAGGAGATGAATGGAGAGAGCAGGAGAGCGGTGGAGCACGGTTGGGCCAGGCCATAGGGGACAACATGGCTAGTCATTTATTAGAGGCCAACACACACACACACACACACACACACACACACACACACACACACACACACACACACACACACACACACACACACACACACACACACACACACACACACACACACACACACACACACACACACACACACACACCTTACATGTAGGCAACCAAATGCAATCCTAACAAACACACACGTGCACACACATTCTGTCACAAATACATATGCAAATACACATACACAAGTTTACATGCTCCCAAAGGCTTTAACAGCACACACGCACCCCCCCCCCCACACACACACACACACAAACACTGACCTAGTATCTACCACTCTCCATTCATCTCGCCTAAGTAGAGCAACACTAGCCACAGACACAAAACTACATCTCTCAAACTTAAACAGTGTGTGTGATGTCTCGCTCAGGGCCTGCCTCCTTCGACAAGTCGAGTTTCTCCTTCTGTTTTCGAGATGTTTATCGTTTTCTGACCCATTTTAGTGTCTTCGGCCCCTTGTTCACATCCCTCCTGGTGTTAATGTTCCTCTACTCGGAGTGTGTGCGTGTCTATCATTGATCCAGCTGGAAGCAGTGTGTGTGTGTGTGTGTGTGTGTGTGTGTGTGTGTGTGTGTGTGTGTGTGTGTGTGTGTGTGTGTGTGTGTGTGTAAAAAAGAGAGAGAGAGAGAGAGAAAGAGAGAGAGAGCAGTAATATTCCAGGCCTTTCATAATGATTAAAGCCTTCATTAAATTTTCATCCCAACCTGCTGTTTGCTGCTAATGGCCTTTGTGAGCCACACAGCCAAACAATAGCTAGCCGGGCACAGAAAGGGATTTCTATCTCGCGTTCAATACTGCCCCTCACCCCACCCCCTCCATTTCCCTCTGCCTCTCTTCATCTTTTCTCAGCTTCCCTTTTCTTCCTTTACTCTCTTTTCTTTCTTCCTTTCTCTACTGCTTGGCCTGGGTTTGTGTGTGTGTGTGTGTGTGTGTGTGTGTGTGTGTGTGTGTGTGTGTGTGTGTGTGTGTGTGTGTGTGTGTGTGTGTGTGTGTGTGTGTGTGTGTGTGTGTGTGTGCTCTGGGTCTGGAGGCGCTGGGGCCCTTTTGTTAGCGCGTTTTATTTAAACATAGTGCAGATAATGCTCCGGGTTTGGTTTGGACGCCGCACCACCGTGGCACTGTGCTAATGGGGTTCGCGAAAGACGCTATTTCCTCCTCTCCTTCGTTTTCCTTTTTTCCTTCTTCACCTTCTGTCTTTTCCTTCTCTCGCTCTCTCTCTCTCTCTCTCTTTCCTTCTCGCTCCCTCTGTGTTTTTCACTCAGCGCTGGCTGACTCATAAAGATCCATTATTGTTTTGTTTTTTTTCCCTGTGCAACCGGTTCATGAGGTCCAGTGAAGCAGCGAACAACCCAAAACACACCTCAATTACAGCTCAGCTCGACAAACAGTTCGGTTTTTTTCTTTCTCTGTTTTTGTGTGTGTGTGTGTGTGTGTGTGTGTGTGTGTGTGTGTGTGTGTGTGTGTGTGTGTGTGTGTGTGTGTGTGTGTGTGTGTGTGTGTGTGTGTGTGTGTGTGTGTGTGTGTGTGTGTGTGTGTGTGTAAAATGTGCCACCACAGGCCTCTCTATCGACTGGAATATAAAAACAACCAGAGGGGTGAGAGCTGACCGGCAGCCTCTGCTCGCCGCTTCAAAAAAAACGTACAGAAAGAGCCTGGAAAACAAGGTTTAGGACATCGCAGCTTGAACAGAAAGCCTTCTTGGTGTAATAGTGTGGGTGTGTGTGTGTGTGTGGGGGGGGGGGGGGGCACAATCACACAATGCAGCTACACTTAAAGGCAACTATATGCTGTACTGCTGTGGTGCTTTTTCACCTTTGTGGGCATGTTGTATGCTCGAGGCTGCATGTTCACCGATGTTTGAATCCAAATCTTCGTGCACTGCAGCTGCGGATTTGGAATTTAAAGGAAAACTATGGCAGAAGATCTACTGGTGGTTTTAGCAATCTGCTTCAGAGGTCTGCACTTCTGACTGAGACTTGACCTCTGAGCCGGGTCACATTGGGCTCCAGTTGTGGTAATGTCTGTTGGGTTTGGAAAGGTGTCGTTCTACCGTAAAACTGAGGTCATGGCTGCATTCAGAGCTGTCCGGTGTGCGATCGGAGCAGAGTTACGTTCGCTAAGATAGCCTGTCCATAAATAAATGCTGAAAATAACTAGTAGCGATCACTTTTCTTGTTCACAAGACTTCATTGGCCTTTATTGGTGCTGTTTTCACAGATATTGCCTGTTAATTTTATAAGGACCTTTGGGTCTGATTGGGACACGTCTGTCGGTTTTTGAGGCCCCTTCAGGCCTCGGGACCCGAAGGGGACTTGAAAGCCTTTGGCTCTTGAGTTAAGCTAAAAGATTTGCTTAGAAAAGATTTGGTCCTGGATTTTGGATCTCGAAGACCTCTAACCTACTTTGCTTTAAGTTCTCTCGTCCAAGCTGGTAGATCCCAACCAGCTTCAGGGACCGGCTTTAAATCTGACACTGACTTCCCAATAAAGCACCGTGTTATTTATATTATCTAATCTTCCTAAAGGAGATGGACACCTGTTGGGGAAATCCGTATCACATTATCACCATTACATGCATTTCATAGTGACTTAAGCTCCCATTTATTTGCCAAATGGAAATGAGCCTTGGCCATGGGCTAATATTATCTCTGTTCTTGACTCCAACTCTTTGCCTGAGGCTACATTTGAGAATGAAATGTGGGGGCTAAGCTCTGTAGGCCCTGGGCAAATCTGCTTCCTCGACAGTGTGTGAAGTCTTTATCTGAGGGCTCACACTGTATTATCCTAAAGGTTACCAAATAAGGTGATAAGAAGCTGATTACTCAGCTGACAGAAATCTTAATGTTCCTTCGAATCAGAGCTGGGGAACATTTGGAGAGTTCTTAAAGCATCCGAGTTTGTTCTCAGGCTCGAGCGTACACAACGCACACATGGACACACACATGCACGCGCACATCTTATTTGTCAGGTTGTGATAAATATGCAAAGCGTGGTGGACAATAGGACCGAGCAGCTGATGCTGTCTGTCTGTATGCAGGAAAAAAACAAAGGCTCGCCTTTCATCTGAATGTGTGTGGGTTCACAACAGAGGGAACGTGAAGGAGAGACAGAGCGAGACAGAAAGATAGAAGAGGATAGAGAGGGACAACGGGGTGTAATAAAAGTGCGGCATGTGGCCAGAGAGATGGTGGCGACTTGCAGATCACACATCTGGCCGCACCAGCGTCCCCCTTTTAATCACTGACCTTCTGGCTCGTTTTTGATCAGCTCCTCCATCTTGCGTTGCTTCAGTGTGTCCACCACGTCTGCCAGGCTGCCCTTGCGTCTCTCGGGGGTGCCCAGGGCGCCCGCGGCAGAGCCCCCGTCGCTGCAGGGCCGCCCGCCGCCTCCGCCCTCCTCTTTGCCTGGTGAGGTAGCAGCGTTGTGCTGGGGGTAAGGACTCAGTGAGCTCCCCTTAGTGCCGTCCAGCTCCTGAAAGAGAGGAAAGAAGAGGAGGAGAGGATGGGGAAAGAAAAAAGTATTAGTTTTCTGAAATTACCTAAACTTAAAAAGACATAAATAAACAAACTGTAGAAGAAGAGGATTCAAAGGCGATCGGGGGACGAGCTCATTATTATTATTCTCTCCATCTCCCCTTCTTACAACCCAATGCTACAACTTTCATCCCTGGCCAGTTATCTCAAGTTAGGGCATACTTCTTCTTCCTCACTCCCATCCTCTGGAATCTGCATTTGACTGACTTGGAGGTACTTGACAGAAGGAGCACATGAAACGCCAGTAAAAGACTCCGCGCACTCTTAAGTGTCACGCTAACTCTTCATTACAAAGCCTTTTCCATGGCTCCCTTTGAGAGACGTCCAACGCTAGCGTAACCAAAAAAATCCCGAGCCCAAGTTTCAGCGGCGCTTCACTTTTGTTTTAAGACTTGTGACAATTAATGCTGAGGATGCAACTCCATCAAACACAAAAATCACAAAACAACAACAACAACAACAACAAAAAACGTTCCTTTTTCAAAAAACAAAGCTCTGGAGCTGTGTCAAATAATTTCCATAAACTTACGAAAGGACTGAAAGGGGTGAAAAATTCCCGACAGAAAAAACAACAATCAGCATGACAGCGAGCAAATATAATGTATACAGCTTGAAGTGAAGCTTTGTGCCTTTTGCCAAGCTGTCGTAATGAATAATTATCCTGCTGTCTTGTGTATAAAGTTTACAGTTTTAAGCATGTTCAGTTTAATGGCCTTTAGAAATGAGGATCGTAGTGAAAAAAACTTAGATTATTTTTTTAACTACTTTTTGCAAAGAAAATATCATTTAAAAAAAGAAATTCCACTAAAAATTGTGTTTTGCTTGTTGTTACTTCACTCGTGCGGCAGTTATAGAGAAGCATTGTGTACGTAAAGCGTTTTTGCATCTTATCTTTATTGCGCTCTGTTAAAGATACATCGTAAGTAAACCTGCACGAATAAATGGCGACTACAAACCTCCTGACAGCAGCTGAAAGGTAAGTAACTTTAAGCATCTTAATCTGTGACCCATTAAAACCTGTGTTTGTTTCTTCAGCCGGCATTTAGGCTTAATGCTGGCTCAGCCCAATTAACAGTGACACTGAGAGGGAGGACGCCAAACACGATCTCAGTGTCGCAAGCACACACACACACACACACACACACACACACACACACACACACACACACACACACACACACACACACACACACACACACACACACACACACACACACACACACACACACACACATATTAAAGTGTGTGCATGCTCTAGATGTACTGAATGTTCCCACTTGAACTCACGCGCAGGTGCGCTAAGGTGTGCTGTTCAATTACAGCGACAAACGAGTGAGTCGGTCAATCAGCCGAGCAGTCTGTCAGCTCAGCTCTCTGTAGACAGGAGGGTCAATGGTCCACAGGGTTAATCTTTGGCTAATCTTACTACAGTATGGGGCGAGCCACCTGGGACGGTGGCACATATATACAGTACCTGTGTGTGTCTACGTGTGTGTGTGTGTGTGTGTGTGTGATGTGTGTGTAGAGAGCGACGGAGAGGTGGTGGCGTATTCCAGCAATAATAATCATATTATGGCATATTAAAGCTCAGATGGCTTTCTAATCATTAACCCGCATGCTGCTGGTGGAAGTGGAATTTCATACTGAGATCACAGTCCACGATGAAGTCATCCAACTGTCAGATGACTTCGGTTTCTAACATCTTTTTTCAAAATAAAGGCATCTCAAATCATATTTCTGCGTTCTGATTGGAAGATAAAGGCAGACAGAGGCTTTCAATATTGATGATGCTTTCATTGTCAGTGGCCAAACACTATATGAGAGGGACAGTGGACCATTATCACTTCACCGACTCTCTCTCTGGCTCTGTGTGTTTCCACACTCTGAATAAGTCAGCACGCTCAATAATTCACTCATTCTCTCTCTGGCATTCGTGCACATGCATTGTTACAGAAGGACAGCTTGTGACAGCGTTGATAAGGCCGGAGCAGTTGTATACTGTATATATTATGGAGCTTCAGTCAGTCAGTCAGTCCGTGCTGACACTGCTAACGCTGTGGCTGAAGGCTGGGAGAGCGTCTTGTGATCTAAAAGCCCTTAAAGACTTCACTCTTCTGCTCTCACCACCTGACCGAGTGGCTGCCTCTCCTCTTTCTGCCTTCCCCCTTTTTTCTTTTTTTCTTCCCTGAACCCGCTCCTGTTCTTCAGATTAGGGAAATTTCAAGACTTCAAAATGAGCGGATTTGTGATTACGAGTTGCATCAGCGCCGCTCACGACATGCAAATGTAACGAGACGAGGGAGAGAAGGAGTGCACAGCGTGTAGAAGTCAAAAGAAAGAAAGAAAGAAAGAAAGAAAGAAAGAAAGAAAGAAAGAAAGAAAGAGAGTGAAATCCTCCAAAAAAAAAAAAAAGAGAGAGGAGCGATGTTATTAGAGGAAATGAGAGTGAGTTGACAGAGAGATACACGGAGAAAGAGAGAGCAAGAGCAAGGCAGGCATCTTGAAGGCAGCGGTCACACCTGTCACATCCCATTTATCTAATCCAGCGCCTACTTAAAACAGCCGCACTCTTTCTTTCGAGAAAGATGTCGCGCAAACAAAACAAACAGAACAAGAATATGGGAGGGAGACGGAGGGGAGGCAGGGGGTGGGGGTGTGGGAAGAGAGGGATGGAGTTGTGGGAGGTGTGTGTGGATGGGTGGATGGGTGAGGGGTTGTCGGATCTCTTTTCGCTCCGTCAAAAAAAAAAAAGCTTCCAGGGAGATGTCATCTCGCTGCGTCCAACAATGAAGGTCATTTCCCAATCACAGAGGAATTAGTGGGGAGCCGTGGCTTCTTCAAAGACCTGCTACATTAAGGGCCCGTGACTTTATTTATGAGAAGTCAAGACAGGCAGGCAGGCCCCCTTATCCCGAAGGAAACTAAAATGGCTTATGTTTCTTTCTTTCTTTTTTTTTACCCATCAACCCTCCTGGTATATAATCCACGTTCCCCTCACTGGCCATTTTTTTTTTGCAAAGTCCAAGACAAGAGGGATCAAAAAGCCACGACACAAGAGGCTGTGTGAAATGCGTGTCACTCTGCTCCTGTGATGTGACACAGGTTGCAAAACTTTTTCTCATCAACATGCATTTATTCATGAGTACAAACAGAAATTCTGGCTACTGTAAATGTTCCTGCCCTCCTCTCTCTGCATGTGTGTGAGCAGTTTTTTTTTTTTGCCATTTCTGCGTATATATGTATGACACTGTGAGTGCACATAGCCTGTAGGTGTGTGTGTGTGTGTGTGTGTGTGTGTGTGTGTGTGTGTGTGTGTGTGTGTGTGTGTGTGTGTGTGTGTGTGTGTGTGTGTGTGTGTGTGTGTGTGTGTGTGTGTGTGTGTGTGTAAATGTGTGAGTGTCTGCATATATGTATTTATATGCACTGGATGTGGCAGGCTGGCAGTGTGGGCGGTTCTGCCTTTAGTTTGCAGATGTCAATTCTCTTCCAAATGACTGGAACAAAGTAAAAATTGCGCCTCACTCTCTTTATCCTTTTACTGCCTCTGCAATGGAACCGAATTAAACAACTTTTGTCTTCTTAAGCTCATCTGTGAGGGGAGGTTGGTTTAAAAACACTTAACTCTTGCCAAATGCTATTTTTTTCCTACAGCCAGCACAGATGCCGCTGTTCATGTTCTTTTTTTGTTTTTTTTTGTTTTATTCCTTCGTCTCCTTCCCTTCCTCCCTCCCTCTCTGCTGCCCGACAGAAGAAACTCTCTCTCTCTCTCCCCCTCTTCCTGTGCCATAGCCCTGACATGTCTCGGGCTGTGCAAGGTGTACGTGTGAAAAAAACATTATTTGATGCTTGGCGCGTCGCTGTGGATCAAGGCATGGACAATGTGGCAGTAGGAAGAGAGCTGGAAACAGCTGCTCAACTAAAATACACGCACACAAATACACAAGCCAGAGAATGTCACTGATCGCTCCTGCAGGGGGGTTCAGACTCAGCTCCACGCCAGAGCTGCCAATCTCTCCGCGATATATACACTTAAACACACCGCTCATACACTGCCAAGCACACACACACACACACACACACACACACACACAAGCACACACACACACACACACGCACACACACACACACACACACACACACACACACACACACACACACACACACACACGTACAGCAAATCCCTTTACATGCCATAGCTAAACACAGACTGTGTCAGTTTTGACTTGGGGGTCCCTCAGGCTGGGACAGGCAAGCAAACACATTACTTTCCTCTCAGTGTTTCAACCAGATGGCTGAACTCTTCTATTGACCCCAAAATAGAACAAGAAAAATATTATACCACACAGATACATATTCAAAAACTGAATTTTAAAAAAGCAGTTGAATTACTTGACAAATTTTTAATTCTAATTGTCTATTTAAGTTATTGTCCAGAGATTACACACTTGCCCTTTCCTTATCTGAAAACACACAGCTGTATTTTGCTGTATTTTAAATAGCAGTTGGGTGAAAATGTATGCCAGTATATTTTACCACGACCCCTCACTGTTGACAGGCAAGCGTGTGTTGATTCATTAGTGCATCACTGGCATGAGAAATTAAGTGTGACCACTGTGTCTCAAGACTGCTCAATGACTCTGTTAAATCTGTCAAATTCACATGAGCACAGACACACACACACACACACACACACACACACACACACACAATCACACATACAAATGACACAAAAAGAGGGAACGAGAGGGCTTGTGGAGGGAAATGAATACAAAATAATGCCTGATGAAATATCTTTATAGTTTTCTATCTTGCGAGCGTGCACGTCGCCTGTTAATGAAATAATTAGTGGTTATCCATTAACACGTTTATGAAGAGAAGATGCTCGCCTCTGCCGGATGGGAAAACATGCTTTGCAAAGGATCTGCAAACATAAACATGAAAGGATCTCAAAGTAAAATAAGCGAGAGAAAAAATAAATCACATCTGTAGTTGAACTTCGGATTTAAAAGTATCCTGTTATAATAAATTATGATTTTGTTTCTATCATAAATTATAAATCCATCAGTGTTAAAATCCATCTCTTTACAACTTTAGTTGCAGCGCGACTGGAATCGGTGCTGATTGGTCGACCTCACTGAAAAACGCTACTTTAAAATCCATCCCATTTGAACTGAGCGGGTCCCGGCCAATCACGGTGCAGTTGCACAGAGAGAAACACTCTTTTAGCTAAAACTACATTCATTTGCAAACCATTATGAACGGCAGCTATTCTTACCCACAGCAGCCGAGCTCTGCGCAAAAAAACAAACAAACAAAAAAAAACAGCTAAAAAAATAAAAAGCGAATAATCCGACACCTTTTCAGGCTTTTTAAAATATGCTGTTGTTCTGTGTCTGTGTGTGTCTCTGTGTGTGTCTCTCTGTGTCTCTGTGTGTCTCTGTGTGCAGCTGCAGTGGACAGGTAGAGCGGACGGCGAGCCAAAGCCGAACAGGCAGGCGAGGCGGGCGCAATGAAGAGGTCAGTGTGTAGCTGAGCGCTTCTCCGCCACCGTGTTAATTTACTATGACAAGATAAAGCTGTAATCTTTCCTCCCCCCTCCCTCCCTCCCTCCCTCTCCCTCCCTGTCCCCCGCCGTCTCACTTCCAAGTCAACCGGCCGCCGACGAGCCGTTTACTTCCCCCTATCGCTTCACGACAACTGCCCCAAGAGAAACAGAACCCCCACCTTGTTGTACAATCTCCCTTCTCTCTTCCTCCTCACTCTTCATCCACTCTTCACTGACAGTCAGCGGTGAAGGGATTGGCACTGTTAACCCTGCCCCTCACGCACACGCGCGCGCGCACACACACACACACACACACACACACACACACACACACACACACACACACACACACACACACACACACACACACGCACGCACGCACGCACACAAAAAGAAACCCCTTAACACACATCTTACAACATGCCAAGTAGGCAGTAGGATAAGCCCCCATTCCACCCCCTGCCACGCACACACACACACACACACACACACACACACACACACACACACACACACACACACACACACACACACACACACACACAGGCTTGCATTTAATAATCCACATCAATTTATTATGCTACCCCCCCCCAAAGTCCTTCCAACACACACATCAACAGTCTCCCTTCTGCTGCCCATTAATGGAAAGCAGTCATGTGTCATTCTAGATGTTAAAGAATTTTCTCTTCATAATCACATAAGACAGCGTGTGTGTGTGTGTGTGTGTGCGTGCGTGCGTGCGTGTGTGTTTCTTTTGTGTTTTGTCTAAATGAAGCAGGAGTAATCTAATCACCGTCCTCACAGCAGCAGATAACCCAGAGTGTGTAATGTGTGTCTCTGCACGCCTGCGTGTTCCCCCGTGGTCCCAGGACTTTGAGTTACCACTCGGCACCTGCCACACATGCAGAGTCCACCGTGGGAGGGGCCGGCGGGCTAATCAGCGGGCTAATTACAGAATTAGCTTTCTATTACAGCTCCTGAGCACCGTTTCATTGTTTTACAGAGTGCCAGAGTTTATTGTCAGCACGGGGGAAAGGTCGCCGGTCGTTATCGGAGCTCCGCTGTGGCAAGGTGTGGATGAAGAGGAGGGCCCAGGACAAGGTGAGACACTGCTCTGTGTTTTTGTGAACACCACATTCACAACATCCTTCAGTAGATGACCTTAAATGTTAATTATTGTGTTTCTCATGCTGGATAATTAACTTTTTTTTTTTTTTCTTTAAATACCCTCATACTCTATACACCTAATCACATTGGTGTACTGAACATGCACCGTAAGTCACACCGCGTGTGTCGAATGTGTAATGAGTCACATGCAGGAAAAGTCATCTTAAAACGCACATATAGCCTTGTACACTCTCTCTCTCTCTCTCACACACACACACACACACACTATGCAATAAGCCCGTATACAGCGCCGGCCTATACCAATATTTAACATCTCATAGAAAATGCAATTCAACTGTACACACACACACACACACACACACACACACACACACACACACACACACACACACACACACAGAGCCATACATTCAGCACCATTGCACAATGTCACACTTTATCCCCAAGAAAATGACTCACTCCAATGGCTCATATTTTGCAGTCACGCAACTGTGCATCAAATGGGCTCAAGGCAACGGCTGGTAGCGCACACATGAAAGCAAGAAAAAACTAAAACTGCGCACCAAAACAGGAGCCCCGAACCTTCGTCTTTTTCCCATAAAAACAAACCCTCAGCTCCCAGCAACGAACTGCTTTTCGCTTGCAGAGAAAGTCAGTTCGTGCCTCTTTAGGATTCTGCCTCTTTTCACGTCTATTGTCAATCACCAAACGAGTATCCACAGATTTTGTTTCCTCATTGCGGAGCCATGTGGTGTGTTTTCTGTGTTCGGTCACCATCACAGAAGTAAACAACATATCAAAGTCAAAGAGGTGTCTAAGATCCAGACTGTATGTGCATTCAATTTAGTCAACGCCATAAAAAATACAAAAAAAAAAAAAAATCTGTTTTGTTGTCTAGAAATTGCCGGAAACACGATAAAAGCGACACAATTGTAATTATTTTGAATGTGTTTCATCCCTGAAACTACATTATATACCTATTTCAGAAGACGGAAAATATACAAGGTCAAGGAAGTTAGCTTCAAGCTGAATACGTCCGCAAAATAAAAAACATTTTCAGGCAATGGCTGGACTGTGTTATATGACCTTTATTTAACTAGGTAGAATCAATTGAGAACCAATTCTCATTTACAATGATGACCTGTGTTAAAGACAGTGGGCTGTAGTGTTGGAGGTTGAGATTACTGTTAACATAATCTGAAGTAGGGTCTGTGCCCTCAAGGGTCACTTTCCACCTCAACCCTCTCAAACACACACAGGCCCACGGCCTTATGGGAAGGAATGCCACAGGGCAGAAAACCAGTGGAGACAGAAGAGGGGCTAAAGGTGTCGACAGGTAACTTCTTTTTCTTGCTTTATTCGCGGTCACTACGTGTGTTACAGCCAAACATACCATATATTGTTGTTATGAACAGAGAGAGGACAGAACCACACTGATGGGACACAATGTTCCTCTGTAATTTAAAAAGAAATGCACATATAGTCTTTGTCTTACTTCTACGGGACGTTTTGGAAACTAAACTGTAGTTCCCGCAAGGCTTTGGGGCATGTAAACATAAAGTATAACTCTGAATCCTATTTTTAGCCGGAATTTGTTTACACTTTGGGAAACTAGCACCATCAAAAGTAAGCTGAATTACCTATTAGCAGTTGCTGTTTGCAGTGTACACGTAGTGTGTGTAAAGACAACTGTCAGCACTTTGATTCTTAAGAAAACTCAAAAACATGAAGGTTCTGAAGCAAGTCTGGAGTCACACGGAGGGTCTGTTTTCTGTTATTTCTGAGTAGAGTTATGGACATTTTTTTGTGACGGACATCAGATACGAGGTCAAGTGTAACTCTGTAACACTGAATCTAAGAATATACAGTATTTATCATGTCAGTGTGTTCAGTTCTGATGTCAGGAAAGATTTTTTTTTGGCGCATATAGTGACGCATATATTTGGGTGCAGTGGGTTCAGAGGACATTTTTTTTTTTTTTTTTTTTTTTTAAAGCTAAAAACAAAACTGATAACTTGAATAGAACGTGTTTTTTTTTTTTTCTTATCAGACTGAGTTTCTAAAATGAGACGTGTGACTGTTCTGGTGGGTTCAGAACTAAAACCAGCAGCAGTAACACACTCAGTGGGTCAAACCAGTTGGAAACATCTCCAAACTGTTGCACCTGTTTCACTGAGTCAGCTCCCACCATCACCCGTTCGGTGGGTGCCGTCACACCGACAAGCAAACGAGCGAAACACCGGACACACAGAAACCAAACGCTGCCCCTTACCATGTTGAGGGGGCTGTCCACGTTGCGGTTGGGGGGTGAGCGCGGGGACACCTTGCCGCAGTAGGAGGACAGGGGGAGGTGGATGACACCGCCCAGTCCCTCGCTCTCCTCATCCTCCACTCGCTGTCTGCTGGTTGCCATGGTTACTTCTCCATCTGTCCCCCCATATGGAGAGGCTGGTCGCTTGGAAGACATCCTGGAAACAAAACAAAAAAAAAACAGAAAAGAAAATCAGGAGATAGAAAGACAACAGAGAAGGAAAAACAGGAGGAAGAATGAGGAATATTCAAAAGATGATATGATAGGTTAACAACTGGAGTTATATGATGGTGGCAACTGAAAGTGGCTCCAAACTAGGCCCCATAAACTCCGGGATAGTCCGATCCAACTTTAAATTTCCACCCACTTTGCTGATTGTATACTGTAACATGATGGCATGAAGCTATATTTAAGTCCCTCCAGCAGGCTCCAATCAAATCCCACTCATCTCATCAACCTGCACCAATTCTCTTTCTTCTGTTTTCTCTGGACAAGTTTCCCGTCTCCGTCGCACACTCTGCTCGTGCAGACGGCGGAGCTCTCGCAGCAGCGCATCTCCTCACAATACCCCCCCCCCTTTCCTCCCGGTCGGGTTTGTGGGCACCCAGCTTCTTGGCAGACCTTCAAACGTGCTCTCAGGTCTTACAGTATGTTTACCGTGGGGGCCATTCAACGTTTGCTAAAAAGACGGGGGCCATTACTGCAAATGGAGCCCGCTTGCACCAGCATTGTGAAGGAAATGACCATGTCTTGACAATGGGCTTTCAGAGAGAAACACAGATTGGGAAAGAAACAAAAAAAAGAGAGAGACAGAGAGTGGGAGCAGTATGTACAGTGACAATAATATGTGTTTATGAAAACCTCTGGACAATAGAGGGACAGGCGGAAAATAGCGAGCAGCACGGCGGCCCCGCTGTTTGAATTTGTTACCGCGGCTTTGTTCCCTTGAAAAGAAGGAAAGGATATAAAGCCACATCTATTAGGTGAACTCTGTCTCTCACAAGGTAAATTTGCCTCCCTGTACTTCAGCTGAATAGGGATGCAGTGACTATGCAGCAATAATAGAATTTAATGTGGTTCTCAGCATCGCCTGAGTGCTTTCAGATGCACTTGTCAGCCTTGAAGCCACTGCGACTATGACCCTGGGTAATAGGCTGTTAACGCTCAGCCGCACAGAGGCAACACATGACAGGGATGAAGGGATGGAGGTGTGGATGGAGGGGCTGTGAAAACTTGAAGGGAGGGGTGTTTGTGTTGGCGAGAAATAAGCAACAGGCATCTGACTCTCAAACTCCTCGAAATTCTTTCTTTAATTTAATTTTTTTAATTTCTTTTCTCTTTATCACATTCTTCCTCACAACCTCGATCACCACGTCTTCATCCTGCAGACTTTGTCTGATTTGCTCTCGTCTTCCTCTCTCAAATTCTTCCCCTCTCGCCCCCCACCCCTCACCCAGCTCGTCTCCGGTAAACTGATTACACTCTTGACTCTATTGGATTTCCTTTGGACTGTACATCTGGTATTATTCCTAAGGAGCAACTCTGCCACTAATTCATCGGGTTTTTTTTGTTTAGTTTTTTTACTATATGACAGTAGAGAGGCAAAATAATATTGAGTGCGGCTCACAAGAAGCGATGAAGGAAGAGTCACGCTAAGACACGCGGCTTCATCGCATCGAGGGAATTTACGGCCAAAATCAATAAACTCCACTGCACTTTAACACCCTAAAAAAAAAGAACTGACACTCCTCCGTAGTGATGTAATTGAATTACCTTTAATTGCTTTCGGAAGAGTTTTGCCTGCCATATTCATAGATCTCATAGATAATCTAATAATTTTAACCAATATACAAATTGGTATTATAGTTCGCATATTGCTGAGAATCATTTTATTTCTGAAATGTCAAACTTTCAGGAAGACAACTATGCTTTCCTCGCATTCATTTTTAATTAGCTTTATGTATCACCGCTACACTTAGGTACAACTGTTAAATCAAAAAGTTCTGCAGAGCCACAGTCTCTCCTTTTTAATGACTGTGTGTGTGAATCAATGTTGGATTCACTGAATCACATCTTTACAGTAACGCTGTGTTTGGAGGAAGCCCTTGCATGAAGGACAGAAAACATATGAGCACACGACACGCACACGCACATAAACAGTTCCAGACATAATCTGGAATGTGTATCTGTAACTGATTTCTTTTATCTGTTTCTCCCGGACGTCTTGCTCAGCAAAAAAAACTCTGGCCATAAAATATTTTGTGTTTGTTTTGTACAGTTGAGAGATACAACTGCTATCACTGAATCCTGATGATATTAAAGCTAAAATTGACTTGTGATAACATTTATGATGCTTTACATGTTGAAATGACTGAGAGGAAAGCGTGTGTGTGTGTGTGTGTGTGTGTGTGTGTGTGTGTGTGTGTGTGTGTGTGTGTGTGTGTGTGTGTCTGTGGGCCAGAACCTGTGTAGGTGTTGCTTCACACACCATCCAATGCAAGGGGCAGGTCCAGCTGTACAAACTACAGGGCATTTGAGACACACACACACACACACACACACACACACACACACACACACACACACACACACACACACACACACACACACACACACACACACACACACACACACACACACACACACACACACACACACACACACACACAGACAGAGAACAGAGGCCCGAACACTGCAGGTCTGTCTTCATCACTGCCTGTTTACTTTACGTCCTTTCACTCACTCACACTAAGGCCTTTTGTTTCAGACGCACACACACCTCCCCTTGTGTACACCTCAGCCCGGCTGCAGCCCGACACACACAGACCAGGGGTCAGTTTCAAACCCTCTTCCCCTCACTAATGTTACACTCTGGCTCCGCTACAGAGACATCTTTATAACCATGGGGAGAACTTTAATTTTTTTTTTTTTTCAGATTTTACTATCCATCATTTAACCACAGAAGCTACACCGAGATATTTAGGTGGGCCACAGACAAGAACAGTTACACATTAACACAGATAACAACACGTGCAGGTATCCGAGAGATGACCTCACGCTCTTGAAGTCTGTGGCAAACATATTCTTTTTGCTGTATTTAGCCCCATATTCACCCCCTCTCCCTGACTCTGCTACTACTTCCTCAGAGGTGGGTGTGTATGAATGGGGAGAAAGCCGTTCGCAGCTCCTCTCCGGCTATAACCCCCCCCCCCAACATCATCGCCTTTGAAGTTGAATTACTATACAATTGCACACAGCGGGTGTGCAGGTTACGCCGGCTACTTCATTTAAAGTTTGGCAGGGCTGTCGTGACCGGCAGAGACCTCGAGGAAGCTGTCTGAGAGAGCGGAGCGGTGAGAGGCGTCAAAAAACAACGAGATGTTATTAAGTTGAATTAACAGTCATAATTAGTGCCCAACAAAAATCAATCATCTCTCACCAAACAAAGTTTTTAAAACACCTGTTGCTCGCCCTTTCAGTAAAACACATTCATAATATTTCAAATGAAACAGTGACACAACACCACAGTTCTTTTGTGTATATTTGAGTTATATATCAAATGAAAATTGCGATCTGTCCCCCCAAACTCGCCTTTATTTTGCAGAAACCGCACACAGACAGACAGACAGACAGACACACACACACACACAGACAGACACACACACACACACACACACACACACACACACACACACACACACCAGCGTGTGCACGGTGAGAGTGCTAAGCTGGGATTAGAACGCCACTTCCCCTTGGCTTTTGATGATTAGTGGCTCCTCAACTAAGTCCCTCTCATATCACATATGTCCACTGCTACTAAGTCACTAATCGGACAGCAGCGGACGTCCATTAACGGGCCGAATAATCGCCATCAGCGGTGGTTAACTGTCTCCTGGCCATCGCCCGCTGTAATCAACGCGTCCATTTCATGTTGGCACGTCAGCCGCGGCAGGCTTACACACACGCAAGCATACAGGCAGCAGGCTTATGGGCACGCAAGAGCGAGGGTGCTCTCGACACACATGCACACACTTTTCAAATGAATTAGGCAAAATGGGGACAAAGATTTGTTTAAGCTTCAGTGAGGAGTGAGGGAAAGACAAAGCAGCCATCACAGAAATGTCACAGACTATCACACACACACACACACACACACACACACACACACACACACACACACACACACACACACACACACACACACACACACACACACACACACACACACACACACACACACACACACACGGCTCTTTCGCTCTGTGTGTCTGGCTGCTAACATAATCATGGTGCTAACTGCTCTTGTTAACTCCTCTACTCAGAACAAGCTTTCAGGGAGCGTGGGAGCCTCCTCTGGAGAATTCCACAGTAAAGTGTGTGCGCTTCTGCATATGCATGTCTGTGTATGTTTGTGTGTGTGTGTGTGTGTGTGTGTGTGTGTGTGTGTGTGTGTGTGTGTGTGTGTGTGTGTGTGTGTGTGTGTGTGTGTGTGTGTGTGTGTGTGTGTGTGTGTGTGTGTGTGTGTGTGTGTGTGTGTACACAGCCTCTCTGTAAATCACTGCCCATTATTTCAACCACTACACCACACAGTCGGTGGAATCCATCGTCTACTGTAAAAATAAGCACAGAGGCTAATTCCAAAGTGCTGTCAAGAGTCAAAGTGACATTTGTGTTGTGTGTTTTTTTTTCTCTCTCTCTCTCTCGCTACCTTAGAATTACTGAGAGCTGCCCGCCTGTCACTCAGGTGTGGGTCTATTTGCATGGAAATGTGAGCCATCTTTGAAATTGTTCTCAGGGGAATGGAGGGCATATCAAAATAGTTGAGCGGAATGTGCCTTTAAGATAAGGCGCCCGGGGCCTTTTGCCTCCGAGGAGCCGACCGCAACATTTACATCTGTGACACCTCAGGCAGGAATTTAAACCGATGTTTCCCCCCGTGTTGCGCTATCACTTTGCTTTATTGCCATCGTTTTCCCCCTCTTCTTTTTTTTTTCTCCTTCTCTTTCGCTTGCTTTTCCACCATCTCAGCTTTCAAAACAATTTCTCCATCTCTTCCTTGCTCCGTCTCTCCATCACACGCTTTCCAACTTATTTTAATGTCCGCCTGTCCTCCTGCTCTCTCTCCCTCTGCCTCTCTCCGCCGGTGTTGTCTTACTCACTGTTCCCTCTTTACACAATCAGCTGTTTGTAAGAATGTCGCTCCATCGCCCCCCCCCCTCCCCACCCTCCTCCCTCCTCTCTCCCTTCAGCAGACTCTTAAGGATATTGCCTAATATCTATTTATAGTCTGTCCTTTTGAACAGTGGGAAGAGTGGGGCAGCAACAAAGAGGAAAGGCTGAGATGGAGGGATAAAGATTAAGGGAGGGAGGACCTGGAGGAGGTCAGTGATATTCCCTTTTCTCTCCTGTGGCTTTGTTACATTGAAATATTCTGGAAAAGTGTTAAGTTTTTTGACTTCGAGAGCAGCCGTTAAGTTCTTCTTCTCAGCTAAAAAGTTGTCATTTTTGCCAACATTTTAATATTGTAAGTAAGTGTGAGAAAATGTGTGGAACCCTCAGTCAAAATACGGATTTAAAAACGATTTCGGGAGATGTCTCGATGAAGTGTAACTCCACTAAAACATCCTAACGTACAAAAAAAACAGAAAAGGTTCTGCCTGCTGGATTTTTCCCCTGATCACTTTCTCTGTTGAAGTAAACAGTGCGTAACAGGGAGAAACTGTGAACACAGCTCCTGCCTATATGTGCTCACACACTCATACACACACAGACACACCCTTACACACACACACACACACACACACACAGTCACAAAGGCGCAGACACACACTCAGCCTCACAAACACAAAGCATCCTCTGTGAGGTGCCCTAAATGGGCGGCCGGCAGCCCAAACCGTGTTTCCTGTCCAAGCTTAACCACAAAAGGCAATAACACACAACCCTAATGTCACCGCTGTTAATCACACACACACGCTGGAGAAAAAAAAGTCATGTGTTTTCTGTGTGTGTGTGTGTGTGTGTGTGTGTGTGTGTGTGTGTGTGTGTGTGTGTGTGTGTGTGTGTGTGTGTGTGTGTGTGTGTGTGTGTGTGTGTGTGTGTGTGTAAAGTGAAACAGGGTGGGTGCAAAAGACTTGGGCCAACTCCTGGCCTCTAGGACTACCTCTCTCTCTCTCTCTCTGCCTCTCTCATCCATTCATCCACCCAAAGCTTTAGTCACCAAGAGGCATTGCTCCACATACTTTCCCTGTCATGTTTTCAGCCTTCTCTCCCCCCACCCCTCTTTCAAACCATTATTTATGCCTTTACACTGAGTCACCGGGCAAAGTGATCGTCACTGGCATTTCAACACGGTCAGGATGGAGAATGAGGATGAAGGACGGAAAGAAGGAAAGTTTACTGTCTGTCCGTCTGTCTGTCTACAGCAGTGGACTCGTGGGAAAATCTCAAGTGTCGTGTAGGAAAAAAGGAAGCGAAGAGGCAGAAAGAGAGTTTGGAGAGAAGTGGGGGCGCTGAAAAGAGACAGACGGAGAAGAGAGGAAAAAGTGCATCCGGTGGACGGCGGCCCCGCTCCCCTGGTGTTTTGC
>NW_027210631.1:1760000-1787500 GCF_029030835.1 Brachyistius frenatus
TGTTCCAGCCTCTTTCACTGTCCCTTTGGTTCCACCGCGTTAGTAAAGTGAGGCCGTTTTGTGCTCAACTTTGAGACACATCATGCTTTTCACATGATTGGCTATGCTAACAGAATAAAGTAACAGAACAGCGGACGTGAAACAAACCTTGAAACAAGATTAATAGAAGGTATCCTGAGGTTGGAGCGTTTACATTCTAGCAGGGACGGCTGAATCACCGACAAGACTCTCCACAAAGGATAAGAAAAGAGCTCATTTCTTTTTTTAAGGGTTACTTTTTCTTTCTTTTTTCCGGGTGCAGTAGAGACAAACGGGAAATGTAGGGAAAGAGAGAAAGGGAGTGACGTGCAGTAAAGGTTTGTGATACATGTGGCTCTCCAGATAATGATTTGTCCCCCTTTTTAATATTTGTTTTTTTGTTTTGTTCATTTTTGTGTCTTTTATCCTTTTTTAATGACAGTGAAAGTGTAACTTACAGACTTGAAATGTGGAGATGTGTGGAAACGGAGGGAGTTGGCCACGCAACAAAGTTCCATCCCTGACTGAATGGTTGGGCTGCCAAACGCTCCTAAATGACATTTCTAATGCAATAAAAACAATATTAATAATGGACCTCTGAATGTTATTACTATTAGCTGTCATTACGATTCAACCTTGCCACGTATGTAAAGGAAATCCCACTTAAACTGTGGCCACTTGCCAAATATGTAATCTAATGAACTGTAATTCATGTCCTGTGTGTCAGTCTTGAGATAAATCGTATTTTATTACTCCAACAAGAGGAAAAACTGCTTAGATGAGTCATCCATCCGAATTTGCCCCTTTACCCTTTTTCTTTAAACGTTGTTCTGCTCAGATTTGTAGCCATTAGTTTAGAAAAGAATGAGGGTTAATGCAATATGTCTTTGTCTTTTAATAATACAGAACAATGTCAAGGATGAGCACCGAAGGTATCTGAGAATAATGCCCATCCTCCAGCCAATCAGAATCCGTTTTTTTCTTTCATGGCCTGAGAATGAAAAAAAACAAATTGAATAAAAGCTTTACCTCACTTTAATTTCCTTTCTTTTTTTGTCTTTTGTTTTGATGCAGTGAGATGCAGACATTTGATTCTGCCACACAGAACAGTTTTGTTACAAGAAGACAGCTGAACACTTTCAGCAGAACATATGCTGAAGCTCACACGCATGAATGAACGCTTGCACACAGACAACACACACACACACACACACACACACACACACACACACACACACACACACACACACACACACACACACACACACACACACACACACACACACACACACACACACACACACACACACACACACACACACACAGAGGCACTCACATAATACACACATATGCAACTTGACTGAAATCTTCACCAATCAACCACACCCGGCGTGTCCTCAGGTGTGTGTACTATATGCATGCATGTGTGTGTGTGTGTGTGTGTGTGTGTGTGTGTGTGTGTGTAGTGCATGCTGCTTTCAGCCCTTAGTGCTGTCAGTCACTATTAAGGGTGTGTGGTCTACGTGTCACACATACGGCCAATCCAGCTATTGTTCTGGGAAGCGCAGAGAAAAGCAGAGCTGACAGACTGCCACTTCTGTGATACTTTAACACACACACACACACACACACACACACACACACACACACACACACACACACACACACACACACACACACACACACACACACACACACACACACACACACACACACACACACACACACAAACACAAACACAAACAGACAGACACTGACACACACACATAGAGGGAGAAGGAGAGAAAGCGAAGCCCTGTCACTGTATCTACTGTAGACGAGCACACACCTACTGTACAGTCTCACACACACACACACACACACACACACACACACACACACACACACACACACACACACACACACACACACACACACACACACACACACACACACACACACACACACACACACACACACACACACACACACACAGCGTTAACAGGGTGAAAGCACTTTAACACACATATTTGTGAAATCAGAGGCTTCTCAGATGCTGAGACTCGTGGTAGACCTCCGTAACAGGAGCTGACAAAACATTTCCATCACAGGGTCTATTTAGTACCATGACTGTATCACGTAATCTTTCTAAAGAGGAGGAGTGTATCCGGTTGTCATGGAAGTAGTTCAAAATCAGGGTTTCACTTTTCCCAGCACGGTAACAATGTTTTGTCAATGTAGATTCTTTAAAGTTAAGATTGTAAGTTAGAAATATCATTTTAACAAATACCACATCTCACAGAAAGATCAATTTAGTTATTTTACAAATTCCAAGGTCAGGAATGAACTAAGTCTGGATATCAAACTTTTTAGGAACCGACCGAATTGAATCGGTACTATCTTGTGCCTCAAATTGTCTTGTTATTCGGTACCAAATTTCGATACCTAGGCTTCATCCACACGAACACATTTTTGTTTTAAAACACACAACATTTGCTACATTTACACAGGAGTAAATATCATCGCTATCAGCGAGCCACAGACTTGAACCTGCCTTGCCTCTACTTAGGCAGCTCGTCTTCACAGATAAAATGCTTCGGTTTCAATTTAGGTAAGTCAATTTTATATTAGGATGCCTTATGTCACTCTTCATAAACTCATTTATATACTTTATATAAACTTAAGCATTCACCTGTCTTGAGTTGTGTGCACTGCAGTATTTAGAGTCTTCTGTGTGCACAACCAGCTCGCTGGCATCTACTGATAAGCATGTAAGGTGTTTAGGGAACATCGGTAAACTATATCGTCTACCGTCTGAATGAACGATGATTAGGGAACATCTATTGATTGTGGCCACAGAAAACAACTTGGGTTCCATTCATAGACTGTATATAAAAATGAATGTAGCCATTCAACCTAAAAAGTGAAGCCAATGTGAAGTGCCAAAAAGTGCAAAACCATTAAGGCCCACTTGGGGCTGCCTCCAAAAATCCTCTGGGTTTATAGACTATCATTCAACTTCTCTCATGAAATGAAAGTCATTAAAAAAAATTACACAAGTCATTATGGTGTCATTCACTAAATTCGCTAACACAATTATAGTGGAAAATTATTATTTATTTGAACCAGCCATAACAAAATTAAAAAGAAAATAGATACAAAATATGTTCAACTGATCTTTTTGATGTCTATAAAATGATGCAGAAGACATTTAGAATATTTTCTTTTGGAAAGTAGCAGCCATAAAAAAACAAACAATAGTCTCTGTTAGTCTCTATTTCACTCAGTGTAAACAACATGATGTCGGACAGAATGTAATAAGTTGTTTTTCTAAAACCAAACCTACTTATGGGGAAACAAAAGCGGACAGGAGATATTAAGATGTTAAACAAAAATGGTCATCTCGTACCAGAAGCTCAACACAGATGTCAAATGAACTGTATAAACTTCCTCGCATCATCAATCACTTCTTAGATGCTGTATAATATTTGAGCCGGTGCCAGTTGTTTCATTATGCCATTAAATGCTTTTTATAGCATCTGATAACATTACAAACATGACCTTAGTGGACCTGTAGAAACAATTTAACAAATAGTGGGGATGTGCTGCATTATTTCTGTAAGAATTAAATGACAGAGAATGCTTTATAGTTTCAAAGTTTTAAAAAGCAACAGGTAGCTGGGACAATCATGGGAGACTAACTTGCACTGATATGAAATATATATACATGATATATCCCAATTTTCAATTTCAAGTGACATATCTCACTCCTTCTCTCACACACACACCCACACAAACACAACACAGAGAGACAGTCACACACAGCCATTAATTTGGACTGTTAAAGCAATGCCCACCTTTATGTTTCAATAATTTATATAACTACCTATATATATATATATGTATACATGTATACGAATACACCAATGCATAGACAAAGCACCCAACCATGCCTCTCTCGCTCCCACTCTCCATAACACAGCAATATGAACATGTCAACGTCAACAACAATCAGTGGCATTAGTTTTCTATTTACCTAATCTAATTCATGGTCAAATTCAGAGAATACACTGGCAGGACTAAATCTAATCACATTCCCGACTAAATTGAGCCCCGATTGAAAACGGCATCTCTCCTTGACCCCGTAAACAGCTGCAAAACCAATGATAACCTCATTTGTGCATTACAGAAACTTAATTTCTCTATTATGCGGCTGAGTCGGCAGCGATCGGTCAACATAACGGAGCAGCGCTGACCTGGGCGCGCCACTTGGCCCGCTCCCCCTCCCCCTCCCTGCTAAAGACAGCTCGGAGAATGGGGAGGAGGCTTGTGTTTGTCATATTTTGAATGGATGTTGATGGAATTACCTTTCGCACAATGGCTATGTCTAATCGTGACTTTGAGAGTTTACTTGCCATGAACCTTGCCATAACTCATTCTGACTTGACAATGGATTCTATAGTAGATACAGAGGTGCATGAATATGCACAACAATCAGTGTACCTAAGTCTTATGCATGGGGAAGTTTTCTGTTGGAGCTTGTGTCAGTCAGCCTGAGGTCAAGTTTTTCAGGAAGTCGTGCTGCAGAGAAAGAGTGTTTAAAGGCAGGAGTTCTCCTGGAATAACGAGCCTCCCACGTGTAAGCCATCATTCGCAGTTAACATGCCGCTGAGGAATATTATTGAATGAGGACACTGAAATGTATTGTCTTGGGTGAGAGAATAGCGAGAAGAAAATGAAAAGGGAGAGTTTCACCTGGGCTGATCCAATTGATTCATGAGTTCATACATCCGAGTTGTGTTGTGATTTTGAGAAATACAGGAGGAGAAGGAATCACAAAACTGCTCGCATGAGGACAGGATATATACACATACACATACACACATACCCACACACCCACACACCCACACACCCACACACACAACCAAACATAGCATCGCAGAGAGACAGGAAAAAAACAATACCCAGGAGGAACAGCAAGTATTCACAGAGCTGCAAGTACACATGCACCTTTTCATGTTCAGAAAAAACACACAAACAGGAAAAAACACAGAGGCAAGCATGTACACACACACACACACACACACACACACACACACACACACACACACACACACACACACACACACACACACACACACACACACACACACACACACACACACACACACACACACACACACACACACACAGAGTCCATTACAATGAAACCGTTGATGGGAGGCCCCTGTGTCGGGACCCTAACAGCTGTAGTGCATTAGGGGCCGACCATGAGCGAGGGCAGGGAGAGACCGGCAGTAAACAATCCCAAAGCCCAAAGACACACACATACAGTCACACACACATCACCCACACATTTTCACAAACATTCACACACCATGAAATGGAAATGGCGACACACACACACACACACACACACATCGGACACAATGTGGCAAATCAGTAGTTATGGACTTAAGAGGGTTTTCTGTGGAAGAGCGAGATCACGTCTTGAAAATGACATAGTTTGCATTTAAATCGGAGAGAAATGAGCGCGTTCCCATTTGTTGAATATTGCTGTGCTGTGTTGCTACAAATCAAAGTTTTGGGACAGAGCAGTCCAAAATGTAGGCAATGTTTTTCAGATTTTCAACCATTGGTATTCAGTGTAAAAAGGAAATGATTGACAATGTAGTTATGAACGAGTGACTGATGAGTGATTGATCAGTAAACCCAGTACCCCAAGAAATAGGCTCATTGGATAGTTCTGAAGTGTTTGGTCCCAAACCAGGAAGAAGTGCGCCTTCAGTATGTAGAATGAATGCTGTGAAGATTTCAGTGATGGACAGGAGTGAAGCAGAGTTTGTGTCTGGTCAAAGATCATTCATTAAAGTAATTTTCATTAATACAACAATTCCCCTAATTTTATAATTTCATGGCCATGTATTTTTGGAAAAAAATAATTCACTTGGATTCCCCTTCTTGACTATGTCCGGGGCTTTTGACCATATCACTAGCCTGGCTCTGCTAGACTATTGCTTACAGCTTCAGGCTTTGCTGTGGTTATAGTCTGGAACCTCTGTTCGCATTAAGGTTTGCTCAGCCCCCTGAAGGGTGGACCAATCAGGGACCAGTTGGCCGACTAAGTGCGATGATGTTGAAGTTTGTTTCTAAATGTAATTCCAACTATGGTGCCAGTGGTAGAGTTTAAGCACATAACATATGTCACATGGTGGTCAATGCTGATTCATTAAAGGCTGCTCTAAAGTCTACGTCGATTTGGATGCAACAGCTGGAAACAGGTCGGCAAACAGTAGTCTTTTGAGTTTATGTCCAATGTTTTTCAACCCATCCATCCACCCCAATCTTCGACTTTTGACCAGACACAAACACCGACTTTGTTGCTTTATATTTTAGCCAACCAATTTCCTCCTTTGCCGTTATAACTCCAATGGCTTCTTGAGCGCTTTGTCTCTTGAATGTAACCATACATCTCGGGGTAGTTGCTGAAACAACTCATTCTTTTGTTTTTCTTGGGAAGACGGCCTCAAAAAAGCAATCGACTAAACCTTTTGGCTCTCCTCACCTCTACATGACAGTCTGACCTGCAGTAGAACTGTTGAACGTTTAAATGGCTTCTCTTTCTGCATAGTTTGCATTTAGGCAGTAAATGAATCAAAGCCAAACAAAAGTTGCGCTGCCACACTCGCACTTGACTTTCACTACTCACTTAAATGCATTTCAAATGCAATAAGGTGGCCTATCTATGCTCATATAGCATTCCTTAAGCACTCCGTGATGTGAACAAGTCAAACGAGCTCAGGACGACTCTGTGGAGGAATATTTAAGTCTATCCAACAGCACTCAGGATGAGCCGCCAGTTGAGTAACAGTGGACTGAGTACAGGTGATCTCATTCACCAGACAGTTGTAACTTTGGCACCAACTGTAGCTGAGCTGAGCCAGCATTAATACATTAATGACACAAGGATACAACAATGAAAAGAAAGCCAGATGGAAAACTTGACTTGTGTCTGAAGAGACACTGCACTTAAATCAATAAGTCAAATGCGCAAAGCTTAAATGCATTCATTAAATGTAGGAAAAAGTAGATCCGAAAATAGTTGTGACATCTTACTGTTACTTTTGCTGTATCAGATACATTCCAGGTTACATCCTGGGTCTTTCAAACATATCAGATATGATCAACCATTCCGAATTGAGCATGAAGGCCCGTGGTATGTGTGAACGCTTCTTTTTCTTTCCTCCTGTCTCTCTCTCACAGCTCGTGTCAGTCTCAGGGTAGGCTCATATATCAATACCTCGGGCATCTTTTCTTCTCCCGTCCTCTCCTCTTTCCAGGCAGCGGAGGGGAGAGGAGAGGCCAGCGTGGAAAGGCGCAAGCCCCTGTGAAGTGGCTTTATCGTGGGAAGACACGTGCAGCCAGAGGACGCCGTATGAAGGCTGAGTGGCAGGCGGCAGAAGCCATTAAGATAGAGCCGCTATCTCGTGCTGCCAGGGCCCTCTTAATACAGGCAGGGGCTCAGGCCTCTGTCATCCACACACACACACACACACACACACACACACACACACACACACACACACACACACACACACACACACACACACACACACACACACACACACACACCTTCTGTCCTGCGGTACTTGAACCTACATGCAGTGACATGGATGTAGGCACGTGCGTGTTCGTTTACACTTACAAGCATCTCTTTCTCTTTATCTCTGTGTGTCTATTTTACCATCCCGAATCTGTCAATCCCTGCAAGGGGAGGAAAACTGAGCAGATAAATGGGCAGGGTAGACAGGTGGAGACCAGAAGACAGACAAACAAATTGCTGTCTCTGCCACTTTTACCACCAAAGTATAGTGGTGTCAGTCACGGGAGCAAAAAGTGCACACCAGGTACGAGTACAATTCCAGAGACACAAAGCTTTACTGAACACTCAGCGGTTATTACAGTTTCAATTTCTTTGGTTTCTGTTACAAACACAATTTCTGACTGCACTAGTTAAATTTACACTGAAAGGTTTTGAATAAACTTTCAGTTACGTCAGGTTTTGTATTTACATAATTAATCCTTAAACTGCGTATAAAACCTTCTTTAATAAAATAAACGCTTGTTTATGTGTCAATGTCTGTTGGTGATAGCGATGTTTATACATTGTACTGATGTGTGCTGGAGGATGTAGCTCCAGCATAAAGTTTCTCTTTTTCTTCTGCTCAATCTAAATTTAGGGCTCCGAACCCCTGCTGACACGACAACTTTCTATTTGTTGCAGCCTTTTTCATCTTTATGGAGAAAACATTTCAGTGTCCGTAAATGTTCAAATACACTTCAAAGATAGATCAGTAAGGGATAACATAACCAGGGGTCAGTTCACTCCAATGGAAAAAAAAACCCAGTGGTATCTGATAATGCAGACAGTTTTCACTTTGATGCACTGACATTTTGAGATATCCTCTTCTTAAAGTATGCTTCGACATTTGAACAGATTTGCTTATTTCCTTCAGTCTATGGGCAAATCCAGTCTCTAGCCTAAACCCTACATTTGAACAAATTACAAAAACTCATTAAAATGAGTAAATCCAATGGAGACGTTTAACTTAAAATACAAACAACTTTACAAACACGCACTATATAACCACACCTGAGCAGCCAGGGTCTGTCACTTCCAGTTAACACCCATAACACCATCCACGCTTGGTTTGTTTACATTTTGTGAGCAGCAGGACAACCATTTTTATTACGCCACCAATTTAGCTATGAATTGCAGGTAATACCTTTAGGCAGACTTACGGAAAGGGTGCTTAAAGGGCTCAAAATGTCCGCCAGAGAGCCCTCATGGACTTGATGATTTGAAAGTGGGACACGCCTCAAGATCTTTGTGTCTTTGAGGGTGGACATTGGGATTGGGCCAATATGTCACCATGGTGTTGGAACGTAACCTCAAGAAAGTCAAACAATTAGCATGTAATACAGGTGATGTTGGGTGGATATTTTAGCTGTGTACTGAGCCAGGCTACCACAGATATGAGAGTTGTAGCAAGAAAGTTAAAAAGTGTACTTCCAGACATATCAAACCAGACCTTTAAATGCTGGGTGGTGCCCTTAGACAATGGAATAATTCTGCTCTTGATGTTGATATATATATACATATATATATATTTCTATGTTAGAAAAGAGATGTAAACCAAGTTCTGTTGAGTATCAACAGTAGATGGACATTATATATACAAGAATGTTGTGAAGCCCACAAATTCACCTCCGTTGTAGGGCACCGAAAGCAGAAATCTAAAAGAAAACCATAACAACTTGCTTTTGTAAAAGTAACAGAGAAAAGTATGTTTGTTTGGTTTCAGTGAACTCTAAAGTGAAAAAGTAGCATTTGCCCCTCCCTCACACCACTGTGGTGTCCTTGAGCAATGTCCTACATCCCGACCGCTTCAGTGTAGACGCTCAGTAGCAGGTTAGACTGCTGAACTGTTGGACTGGGCAGTTTACAGGTGTATGCAAATGTAAATATAATATAAAAGAGAGGTTTATCTACAATTACTGCCTCGCACTTGTACGTCTCCGTCAACCAACCAGTCAAGTGCAGTTTACATCCATGTCTTACCAGACTCATCATATACGTTGTGCAGACTTTAAGGGGATTTGGCCAACAAAGCTGATTGAACAAAAAGTTCTAGCCATGACGACAGATGTTTCAAATATGGATGTTGCTGCAAAGGAGCTTCAAATTCTAAAACTTGGATGCTTCACACACAGCTGCAACCAGACAGCACAGAAGATCTATACAATCACCCTAGTGTCAAGGTGAACACCCAAAATTACTGTCACCAATTCTGTATCCAACCAAATGTGAAATATGAAAGTATTTTCGCAGAACATTATGATGCCCCAGTGAAATTGACCTTTGAGGTTTTGGATATAAAATGTCACTGAGACACTGCAACTTTGTGGTAGTTAATAAGTTATGGATTCTTCAGTTATTGACACATAGTTTTGATTTTTTTTTTTTTAATGTGTTTGTGTGACGAGCAAAATCAAATCAGTTAATTCTCAAATCCATGTGAACATTTGTGCCACATCTGAAAAAAATTTCCCTCAGAGCGTTCCTGGGATATCACGCTCATGAGAATGGGACAGATGAATGGGATGACCCATGACTTGTATACACTAATCATTTCATCCTTGAGACCGAGTGAATGTTTGTGCCAAAGTTGAGGACATTCCCTTAAGGCGCTCAGGAGAAAGCTGGTTTATGAATATACGTAAAACATAATGCCATGATTGTTGCCGGCTCAGAGGCATGAAAACAAAAAAAACATACATTTTGAAATTCAAAGCAATGATTTGCATATTTTGACATTATGGTACCAAGTGCGCCTATTAAGGAACACAGAGGGGGCATGGCTTTAAGTCAACATTGAAATGTGCAACCGAGAATTAGTAATGGCTCTTTTTTTTTTTTTACCTCATATCTCTCTAGGTCAGTTATATGTTTCCCTCTGGTTTGACTGACAATACAGTTCATCCCTTTGTTTACCCGAGACAGTCTTAACGGGAGTTTTCTTCTACTTCTGATCAAGGTTACTGGATGTAGAATGCGCATGCAACGTACATGCTAGAGACCTTTCCCTGCCGTGCACCGCTCTAACCGCTGAGGCAAACATTGGACTGTAAACAAAGCTGTTTTCTTCACCGACAATGGCTGCGTGGAAAATTAATTAGCGATCTGTACTCTTTGTGCGAATCTTAACTCATTCCTAATTAACTCCTCTCCTTGAAAACATCAAGTCCGTTAATTATGGCTGAGGGAAAATAGACTGTTTCTGGTGTCACTTATTTATTAGTAATCTTTGGTGCTGTGAGAGTGAGCGGCTGGAGCAGACAATGCAAGAAGTGAATGAAAGGGAGTCTGTGTCACAGCAGGGTTAATGAAACACTAGCCTGGGAAGATAAATAAAAAGTGAATGATTTACAAAAAATAAAAAACAGACATCTTGGAAACACACACATGCAAACACAGAGAAGTACGCAAAAAGTGTTTATACACGAGCAAACAAACTCTCTCTCACACACATACACTGCGATTGTCTTGCTGCCTTACTGTCACATGGACAATGGTGCCTTTTCCGTGAACACTTTTTTCTCTTCAATTAAGAGCAAACTAAAAGGTTTGGTCAAAGAGCAATGGGTGAGTATCAAGGCTGTAGCTTTTAATGCTTGGATGGGGGTGAGAGAAAGAGATGAACACTGACTGTCCACAAAGCACCTTCATTATAACAGCATTATAATGGAAATCACAAATGTCACTAGCACGTATGCAGCAGAGTCCATTTTTTCCCATTCTTCTCTGTGCGTGTCCTTTAAAGGTCAAAGGTCCTGCTACTTGGAGCCCAGTGATGCAGTTACATGGCCCTCATACTATGTTAAATTGACTGTACTTATGGTATGTGGCGCTTTTCAACCTGAGGCTTCACAATGCTTCAAATTCGCCCACGCACAGACATTCACACACCAAAGTGTTAGCCTGCTCGCTGAGAGCGACTTGGGGTTCAGTGCTTGCTCAGGAAAGGCAACAGTAGTGGACCAGCATGCAGAAACATGCAGACATTATTATCAAAAGTTTTGAGGTGTTGACCCTGTTGATTCAATAGATATAAAGTGAAAGGGCCGTTTAAAAATGGCAACAGGTTCTTCTCTGTTAGGTGATGCCTCCTCCTCTCATGCTCCTTTCTTTTGCGAGGTCCCCCAGGGATCTATTCTGGTATCTCTTTCATTTACTATACATATGCTACCTGTGGGGCAAATCTTGCAGAGACACAATATTGATTCTCATTGCAATAGGGAGCTTGTCACAGCAACTGTCTGTCCTGATAAAGCCTGATTTATCCTTTGTTATATGTCTTGCCTCACAGAAAATAAGCACTGTATGTCCAAAAATATCCTGCAGTTGAATGACTCCAAATCACCAATAATTATAATTACACCTTCTGCTCAAGCAGCATTAATGATCTTCCATTGAGTGTGGAGGCCATATCAAATCTAGTCCAGTTACTTAGATGTAGTTTTTGACTCAGAGCTGTCATTTGATGGTCAGGTGACTAAAGTGTTTTGTCATCTTATTTATAGTCTCCCTGTGCAATGATGGATAAATACTGATGTTTAGAGAATCTTCACTTTTTTCCTCCAAATATAGAGGTTTATATAATCTGGCCGACCTGCTGGTTTATTTAGAAATGTTGTGTTACTTGTCCTATCAAGGTAACCATTAACTTTGTAGGGATAATTTTAATAGAATCTTCTAACGCTACAACAATGTTATTACAAAAGATAGAAATGATGAGAATAACAATAAGTAATATTATTGTAATAAACCTAAATTATCCTGAATTAATTTCAACTATTAATCAATTCTCAAAGCTGAAGACTTAACTCTATTCCACAACTCTTGAGGCATCGAGCTCTATCTAACACCTTGCAACACAGTTGTAATGTTGTTGTCCAGTGCCCGATGTTATTTAAATAGTAAATGTATGTACTTGCCCCAATCTGAGCACCCATGGCTGTGTTGGTGTTAGAATTGGGTATGTGCTCAGGTGCAGTGTTGGTGTATTCCTATCTTGAGGCAGTAGAAAGGGATTGCGCAATAAACCAACAAGGTCTGGTTTTAGGTCAATGGTGCAGCATTTTACTGTTACTTGAAGGGCTATATAGGTGGTTCACAAGGCGCATACACTCTGCTTGCTGCACGCAGGGACACGCACCAGTGCACAAACATGCAAAATATTGAAAATATTAGGATTGCAAAGGGAGAAATTGCTATTGTGTCCTGTCCACAAGCTCTGAGATCAGTTTCCTCTGCAGATAAGTGTTCTTTCAGACTAAGTGTCAAATCTTCCGTTATAATAGAAATCTGCCAAGGTGCACCTGGATTTTAAATGCAACGAAAGATGAAACTCTGATTTGTTTATTCCGTGTTACGCCCAAAACACACCTATGATTTATTAGGAGATTGAGTCCAACGTCTTTAAAGCATGTGCCTTACTTTGCATTCAGATTATCCACCGATAAATGAGAAAAAGTGGAATAGGACACAGCCAGGATAGACCGTGTGCTGAGATCCATAAAATATAACCAAACATGTTCAAAATATCCATTGATTGCTGAGAAAAATTTGTATATACAATTCCAATACAACTTCATCTGTTGATAAAGAGCACGTGATCAGATCAGAAGTACCAGAACAGTTACTCATTACTTAAAACCTTTCTCTGAATTATTACACTAATCTGGATGTTTGTATTAAAGAAATTATTTTGTGACGAGGTCGGAGGCAACTTTAAAAGATGCAAAGTTTTTGATCTCTTTGCCTACAGGGACAATAGATGAATAATTTCCTTTGCACCATGTTTTTGACAGACGTAACCGGTCAAACTAAGAGTTGATCCCTGGTCTCATTATATCACAGAGATAGGGAATAGCAAAACACTTTTAAATATGAAAATACAGCGGGTTACCAGTTTGAGACTCCTTGAGCTTTGTTTTTATCCCCAGGAGCTGATGTTCTCTCTGTACCTCTTCATCTCCTCCCTCCTCCTCCTCCTCCTCCTTCATCTCAATCTCTCCCTATCTCTCTCCCTCTTCTTCATTCCCCCCCCCCCACTTTCTCCCCCACCTTAAATCTGTCAGGATGTTGCCTCCTTGGGTCTGAGGCTGAATGGGGGGATTTGGCACCGTTCCCCTCTCCTCGCTCGCTGCAGCCGTCTTTTTTTTTTTTTTTAAGAGCACATGTTTATGCACCAAATCTCTGCACTTTGTGTTTCTCCACGTCAAGGCACAAGCTCAGCCCTGGATTGATGCGGCCTGGCAGCCCCCTGTGTACTTGCTCTAAGGAAGAGGGGGGACGACAGAGGGAACAGAAGAAAAGGGAGAGAGCATACGGAAATCTAGAGTGAAGAGGAAATGATTTTCTGATTTTCTACACAGGCTTTGTGGTCCTGGAAGGCTGTTTATGTGTGTGTGTGTGTGTGTGTGTGTGTGTGTGTGTGTGTGTGTGTGTGTGTGTGTGTGTGTGTGTGTGTGTGTGTGTTTTAAGTCCATTGGTGAGAAGAGGAGAGGAGATAGTGCTATCCACTGCCGGAGGGCTATGCTGAGCCTATATATTTAAGCCCCCCAATGTTCCCTGCTTAACAATAACAATAACGCCTACTAGTTTTAATTTAATTCTGTCATTTTCTTACTAAATAATCCACTTCCTTTTTCTATGTCACAGCTGGAGAAATAAATCTAATCTTATCGCATAGCAGACTGGGTGTGAGGTTTGACGCTTTGAGTTTTTCTGCTTTTTTTTTATAATCAAGGCTATGTGTGATAAAGAACAATAGAGACCGAAGTGTGTGTGTGAGACTGTATGTGCAGTTTACAGGTAACGTGCACAGTAGCCCTGACGTGTGTTTCTTGGTGTTTTTCTGCATGTGCAACCGTGCGTGTTGGTGTGTTTCTTTGATGGTGGGAGGACGGTGGATTCGAGATAAGGCAGAAAAGCGAAACAAGATGCCAAAGTAAGACAGAGACGGCGACAGAAACAATGAAGGGAAGAAAGATAAATAAAACTAGTTAAGAAATCTGAAAAAGAAAGCAGAAGAACAAGAACAGTGCTGCTTGAGGTTGAAGGCGACCTGCCAGCTGGCCCGTGGCCATTCCAGTTGTGGTGAGCTTCCTAAACATCTTACAGCCCAGCAGCCTCCGTAAAGCAGCATGCGGCCTACACCCACAGACCCTCATTACCAGGCCACAACTCACCACCTTCTTCTACAAGCTATTCACATCACATTTCAATTACTGGTAAATGTACAGCCAGCGCAGACGCTTGTGTGCTCCTAGTATGACCTAAGACCACAAAACATTAGCACAGACCCATAACTGCTTTTTAAAAATGGTCTTTACTCTGTATTTCTAATTTTTTTTTTTTTAGGTGTAAATTGATGTAAAAAACATTTTTTTAAGGACTGAAACCAAGTCGTGCTGCTCTTTACTGCAGCTTGTATTCCCTGGTATCAGATCGGTGACAGTGGGAATGTGATATCACAAGAGGTCACGAAGATTTAACTGATTATGAGCATCATGAGTAACAACAACCAGGCAGAAAATTGTAGAAAAAGACACGTCTTTCAGGAGGAGGATGGTTACTGAGTGGTTGCTACATTTATTTTTTGAAGAAGTTTTATTGTTTCACAGCCATTACTTTAACAGGAATTTGAACTTGTGCTAAAAATCATAAAGTATTGTCATATATCGAAAGTGTGATAGAACATGCTCACGAGCAAATTATATCATTTCACACAAACAGATATTAACTGTCTAAGTCCGTGCAGCTGAGAGGAGAAACAAAGCATTGGAAAAAAACTGGCACCTACATGTAGGAAACCAAGCAGCAAACACATAAATCAGCCAACATGATGAGAGACTTTCTGCTCAACAAGGAATAATTCCAGTGTGTTTGAAAAATCTGACAATAGCCCTTTACTGAACATCCCCTGAAAGCCTCTGCAACGTTTCTCCGATACCTAAAGTCATGTGACTTCAAGTACATGTCTCTCTTGTTGATGTCTAAGACAGCTCAGCAATGTTGTCCCCTACCACTGTGTAAGTTCTGGGCTAGAACCTGCTCATCGGCCGTGGACTTTCTGTGCAGATTTAGCATCTTCCTCAATGTGTCTATGTGGGTTTTCTGCGGGTGCTCCGGATTCCTTTCACAGTTCAACGACATGCATGCTAACTGGTGATTCTAAATTAGCTACAGGAATGGTTCTCTGTGTTTCTGTGCTGGCTCTGTGATGGATTGGAGACCTGTCAACGGTGTACCTTCGCCCAAAGTCAGCCAGGATATGCTTCCAAGATGGACGGATGGATGCTCAGACTGAGGTGACTAAACATCGTCTTTGACATAATGTCCACCTACTTTATATTTCCATTGCTTCCAGTCATTTTTTCTACTTCTCTTTGAGTACTAGAGTAATATTACCAGCCAGCAGTCGGCCTCTTGTTCAGAAGCTGTCAATCTTGGTCCAAGGAAGGTCGTATGAGCGTGATTGCATTCAACGTGACCAATCATAAGAAGGCCAGAGACTCTCTTGGTTTCCGCCCCCAAATTGTCAAAAGCCAGATCAAATAGCGTGAATAGAACTGAATCTCGAGAGCAGAGTTAACCTGTGTTAACCCTGCAGCACTCGCCAAGCACTAACTTACTGTATCAATTAGTTTAATACACACACAGGAGCTATTCTGTGTCTCTTCCTGTGTTTTTTTTTACTCACTTGCAGCTGCCTGTACAACTCTTGTTGGTGAATTTGTGCACAATAACTTATATCATGCGAGTGCCAATTAATATCTGCACATTTGTAAAGGCACCAGAGTTTAACTGCACTGAACCAAACAGGTGAGGCCCTACCCCTCCGTTTTGCACATGAACGTGTAAGGCAGGGTGTTCAGTTTATTTTAGGCATTGAGGTGTAGAGGACATCTAACCCTCCAACTGGCCCTCCAAAAGGAGTGTTTTCAGATGCAGACTCCAAATGAAATGGTATAAGAATGATTTGCAAACTGAAGCGACATCACATAAAAACTTATCCATAAAATAAATATATAATTTTTTTTTCCAAGAATATACCTTTTTATTTCAAAGATGCAACTTTGGGATAAAAACAGTGTTTCCAGTTCAAACAGATTGAATGAAGTCTTCTTTGTGAGCATTAGTAGCTGATTTTCTTAGATACATTATTTTGTCATCAAAAATTTCATAATGAAATTCCTGAAACATACAAACTTATTAATAATTGAGAATTGATTTAATGTAAGAATTGATGACACAACAAATGGTGTACATTTCCTTAGCTTAATATTTTAAGCCCGTACCCTTATAGCTCCATATTGACGGGCCACGGGATGGAATATGGGATCTGGCAATAAGTAAATTTAGTAATAAATTCGGGTCCCTTCTCTCTGTTCTGTCCATTATGTGTTTATGTGCTGGGTAAAAATAGCGCCTATCAAATCCTTTGCATTTCCAGCTATAATTCATATTGGTCCACAAAAATACTCCGAGGTCACCGTGGCTCTGACCCTTGACCCTTACCATTGGGTTCTTATAATGTCGGTGCTTGTGGAGTTGTTGACACTTGTCCTACTGCTCTCCTTTAACCCCCTCTGGACCGCCGCGCTTCAAAGCTGCAGCCACATGATAGAAACGACCTTCCACCAGTTTATTCTGTGTCTAATCAGACTACAAGCTGCACATTGGATTGTATTACCGCTTTATGTTGTTGTGCGCCCAATTCTTCATTCAATCTCAACACACAGTGCGGTGTTCTGTGTGTGTGTCTGTCTGTCATGGCAACCCCACCACCACCACTAGTAGTGCGACTCCCCTTCCCCCCAGTTCCCTCTTTTCTCACTGTGGGAACACACTGGCACACAGATGGTTAAGCCCACCCTTGTGATGAGTGTGAAGGAAGGTGTGTGTGTGTGTGTGTGTGTGTGTGTGTGTGTGTGTGTGTGTGTGTGTGTGTGTGTGTGTGTGTGTGTGTCTCCGTGAGGGGGGTTGCTGCAGATGGCACAGAGGGCATCGCCAATCAGCCTACATGGACACACACACACACACACACACACACACACACACACACACACACACACACACACACACACACACACACACACACACACACACACACACACACACACACACACACACACACACACACAGAGAGAGAGAAATAAAAGAGAAAAGAGAAAAGGGTAAACACACAGTGGGAAGAGTTAGTGGAATATGGATGTATGGATGAAGGTGTAGGTGGGTATGTGAGTCCTCTGCCCCCCGGGCGCTGTGTGGTGTGTGGTGTGTTTTGTGTGGTGTGTGGTGTGTGCTGTGTGCTGCATGGTGTGTTTTGTGTGGTGTGTGGTGTGTGCTGTGTGGTGTGTGGTGTGTGCTGTGTGCTGCATGGTGTGTTTTGTGTGGTGTGTGGTGTGTGCTGTGTGGTGTGTGCTGTGTACGTGCGATGGCTGGCGTTGATCTAGCGTGGCACACAAAGCCCTGGCATCTCGCTGGCACCTCTGCCCACGCCATGCCACACTGAGAGGCACGGCGAGGCCTGCCAGAGGGGCTGGCACGACGCTGTATGTCTCTGACTTGGTCTACATCTGAGAACACGTCTCTGAGGTGTATGCACGGATGCTGTGTGTGTGTCTCTATGAATTATGTCGTATGCCTGTGCTTGTCGATCGCTACCTTTTCTCCAAATATGTGTGACGAAGTGCGATATGTGTGCCGCTTTTGAAGGTGCGTGTCGAAGTATGCATCCAGTGTGACCCAACCGAATACCACACACACACACAACAGCACACACACACAAGCAAGCGCACACACACACACACACACACACACACACACACACACACACACACACACACACACACACACACACACACACACACACACACACACACACACACACACACACACACACACACACACACACACACCGGTACCCCTCTCATTAGGAAGACCCTACCCTGTGTCTCTAATGGCTGAGCCTTTGATATGCAATGACGACTAATTCCCTCCTGTGTTCCACTCTCTGCAGACATCGCAGTCATTAGACCACGGGCACACACACACACACACACACACACACACACACACACACACACACACACACACACACACACACACACACACACACACACACACACACACACACACACACACACACACACACACACACACAGTTGTGTTTGAGCAGGAATATCATCATTTAACCCGTCCAGAGGTTCTGATTCTCATCTGTCTTCACCTTATGTTATGAATTGTCTACCGGGGGACTCGCTCCCCTCACTTGTAATGTAAATAGAACGATATTTACATAAAAACATTTGAATTTATCATTAAAAATCGCTTGTGTTGATGTGGGATGCATCTTTTCTGCTCTTTAAGGCAAAAGGTGAAGCCTAATTTGCTCGTTGCACTGTTTGTCTTGTATGCATAAGTTATTCTGCGATCAATCTCACACTGTAATGAGGGAGAAACATCCAAACATTCAAATGCAACTACTTTTTTTAAAAGTGAGGACAAACAGTTCTGCACCGCAATGCAAACAGCTACCTTTGTTTGTAGCAAATGTCACACAAAGTTCTTTGTAGTAAAAAATACATTTAATGGTCTGGAGTTGGAGCCTGATGTGAACAAATTCACTGCATGAATATATGGGTCTGGGCCCCTTCCATAGAGAATCGTTTGCAGTCGTTCCATCCCACTGGGTGAAGACCCCGGGTTAATTTTAACCAATCAGCATGCGCCAAAACCGGCCAACACACTGCCACCGCTGCAACTACCTACGGCCCGTGTCCACCAAAACTTTTTTCCCTGAGCATAGCGAGTTTTTTAAGTTGTTTTTAATGAACTGCACTGAGCTCTGAATATTCAGCATTTTGTCCGGTCAGCGAGAATTTACAAATTGTTAACACTTAACCACCGACACTGGTCGCTGATTGGTCCGCCCTTCAGAGTGGCTGTGCAAACCTCTGATGTGAACAGGGTTTCCAGACTATAATCACAGCCAAGGAAAGTGAAGCTGATTAATAGGCCTGTGGTGCAGTCAGTGCACTATAGCGGTAGTGTCCTCGGGTTCCCAATCACAACGAGTCAGATTTTCCGCTCGCTCCTCCCCAGCTCGTCCAAATATGGTCACTTCTGGCGACGGCCAAATCTGAACTCAAGGTTTCAGAACGGGAGTATACAAACCAATAGGTGATGTCACTGTTGGTTGCCGCTTGGTTGTGACCCATTTTTTCCATAGTTTTCCTTCTCTTAATCTTGATCTTTGGTCATCACTCATAGCGAAGCAGTTCCTATCCGTAACCCCTCATCACTTTGTTACTTTAAACCCTGGGTTTTATATCTAACACGTGAGGCATGCAGTATAAATACTTACAGGTGAAATGCAGAACTGTAAGTAAACTCCTTCCAAACAACATTTCCTCATCAATCCTTCCAACTGGCGCCCTCTATTACCTCCGTCACTCTGTCCTCACCTATTGATTTATTTCTCTCTCCTCTACGCTTCCCTCGCTCTCCACTTCACCTCTCGTGTCTTCCTTCTATCCGTCCACCCGGAGTCCTCACTTAGCTGCAACCATCACCCTGATCTCCTTCTCTTTCTTTTCTGTTTAATCCCTCCCTAATCCAGCCCCTCTTCTCCACTCCACACGAAAGTCTTTTCTTTTTTTTTTTTTTCTTCTCCCTCCCTCCTTTACTCAACCCCAGCCCTGTTATCACTCTATTACCGTGTCCTCAGTTCATTCTGTAGCTATTAACCTGGTGAACAGCCTCACCCCTACTGACCCCGGGCAGCTAATACATCTTACACACACACAGTCAAACTCAGCTTGCTGTATTGGCACACCTCCCCGCTCACTTCTGCCCTCTATCACCCCTGTTTTATAAATCCTTACAAATCAGCCTCAGTGACACAAGAAGTGTGTCTTTGATTTTCTATTTTAGTGGGAAATGAGTAGTGGACATGTTCTGTCTCTACAGAAAGGGAGTCTGTGTAGTACAGGGACCAAAGTTACAAAAGCAACTGAACAATTAAGCATGTGAATATGAACAACGGCATCCTTATTAAAGAACTCCGGGATAAAAGGCATGCAAACTGTGAGATCAGCTGATTGTGGTGAAAGTGAGGGGACTGTTTGTTGAATAAGTGGTGGCAGCTATTAGCAGAAGACATGGAAAGGTTTTTGTTTGATACCGACAACAGGCTTAGAAATGTGGCCATTAAAGTCTGACACTAGCGACGGTTGCCACAGTTACCACTTATCACCAAGGCGTCAGTAGGTGAGGGTGACAAGCCGGAGGCTCCGGTCAGCTGTGGAGCGCTGAACTGATCCTTAATGATGAAAAGGTGTTGACAGGGTTTACCAAATGTTGAGGCGGAGCCAAACCCTAATCCCAACCCACTGGACAGAAAGTCATTTAGTGTGATTTGATTGGTCACCCTCTGTGCAAACCGAAATTTTCTTGGCTGCTTGGCTTATACTCAGAAGCTGGCATCGCCTCAAAGGGACAGATGTGTTTTAGGTTACGTGGTTTCAACTTCAATTTTAAGGTGGTGCTGAACCAAAGAAGAGAACTTATATCCCAGACAGTGTTCCTATTTGCTGTAGTCAGGCTCTCTACTCATGGAAAGTGTTGAGTTGAAGCTTAAGAGCAAAGAGACAAGGTCTAGAGGAAACAAAACAAATAGTTGAGTCTTACTTTCAGACGACGGCGGCGCGAACACGTTTTCATTTTTAAACAAAAATGATCTCCATCCACACAAGTGTTTTAGCACCGCTTCACAACTAATCTTTACTAACCCGCCTCAAAAAAGCACATTACATGACCATTCGTTTAGACTGGCAAAACCACCCAAAACCGGTGATACACTGTATTTATTGGCCCATTAGATTCTGTGACCTGCAGTATTGACTACATTTAGACATAAGGAGTGAGATGTTAGGGTTATAATATCGGCAGGTTGCACAATCTGATGGGGGCACCAAATACGGTGCAACACCAGTGTTCCTTGTAGGGTTGATAACAGCTGGACGCAGGAATTACACAAATTAACTTTCCTCCCGCATATTCGTCGCATAATAAAATGCATATTTTAATTGCAAAACAGCACCTGGTATAGAAAGCAGCACCTATAATTTGTTATCCATGTTGAATTACCCGCTGGAAGTCAAGGGTGATGTTTTCTGCTGAAAACGAATGACTTGATCAAGTGACAGAGGTTTGATGAATCAGGGAAGGACACGTCATGACTGATAAGATCCAATCAGGATGTGAACGTGAATATCTACGTCATCATTTTCAAACGTCTCCGTTCCCACTTGTTCAGACTAAAATGCAATCCAATGCAAACTAAAACAGCAGGGCTAAATAGCATTTTCAAAAAGTTTCCGTTTTAAGGCTATTTTCCACTGGATCGGTCTGCATCATGTTCTGACTCCAAAAAGAAAAACACCAGTCAATGATTGATATTCCATCAGTCAGGCAGCAGCGGGTGTCAACAGCGTCCCAGAAGCAACCAGCGCTCCGATGCACCGAAGATACGCAATCTGCAGAAAACAGGCCAGCCAGGCAGTAAGTCGGACTGCATCCGGTTACTTTTCAAAATAAAACACCCTGTACAGACTCCCAAACATACATCAAATCACCAAGTCGGTGTCTGGGTCCTGCTATTTCAAGTAGGAAATGAGATGCATTCTCCTCCTGCACTGTATGGGACAAAGCTGAGAAACAGTTATCAGGACGAATGTTTTTTTAACAACTAAAATGCAGAAAACTACATTGACTTTGTGTGAAGGCTACGTCACAAAGTAGGAACTAACAAAAGACAAAATGGGCAAAAAAAGAAACCATTTAACAACGTTTATCCTCTAGAAATACAATGATGAAAAAGAAATGACTAAATCAGGAAGCAAAAAAATTCAGGCCGACAAACCCACAAACATCACCCTGCTTTGTTTCTGAAACGCTCCCCGGCAAGTTACGAAGCCGTGCCGGGGAGGAAACACAACAGCTTTGCACACACTACATGTTAGACCCGTGCTCGGCGGAAAATGCAGGTTATGTTTTAAAAATAAAAACAAGAAGTGTGTAAGCAAAGTGTAAATGTTGAAAAAGTTATCAGGTTATAAAACAAAAACATATTTGTGTTGGTGTTGCCTCATTTGCAGCCACCAAAATGCAAGGCTGCCTGGTGCAGACGAATATGCCGATTATACACTTTGCTCTGAGTTTTGTTTTTAGTTTTGGTTCATGTGACTTATCAAGGTGTCTTTTATCAAAGACTGCCAGTTATTACTGTAAACTGTTCCATCCTTTTGCCATGTTTGCACATGTAAACATGAATTCATGGTCAATATTTCCAATTTTGCCTTTTAACTTTGAAAACATTGTCTTGTTGCTCACTTACATGACGGGTCAGAGGTTTTAGATGGGTTATAGTTGCCTCAGTGTTACACATCTAAAGGAGCCAGTGGAACAGCTGGGGGCACTTGTACACTTGTTTTAGAGGGTTTCTTTGAGCAGTCAGAATGCTCCTTAGCTGCATTATTAAACATACTTCATAACTGATACTTCAGTTAAAAGAGGGTATTGGAGGAAGATAATATACTTATTAGTGAGGAAGTGTACAGGAGTAGTTTGAAAGTGAACCATTATTAATATTACATTTTAATATGTACTGCATAAGAAAACAACTAAGACTGCATTTTATTGGAACTTTAATATCCAAAAGGCATTTAAAGAAAGAGAGATGGTTGATTTTTAGTCCAGTCTGACTTACAGTGAAATCATTGTGATTCTTTGCTGCTAGAATATCCAGTACAGACAGACGGGCTGGAGAGCAGAGGCCTCACAGTAAGCTCTGACACAATGGCTGTTTAATACCATTGTTTATGATACAGTGGTGTTTGGCACCGAAGCTGCATGTGTGTTCATGTGCGTGTGCACAGTTTGCTTCTGTCAACGTGTGTGTGTGTGTGTGTGTGTGTGTGTGTGTGTGTGTGTGTGTGTGTGTGTGTGTGTGTGTGTGTGTGTGTGTGTGTGCGCGCGTGCGTGCGCACGCGTGTCTGTATCTGCATGTGCGTCTCCACAATACCGGGCTCCAGTTAAGTGAGTGAATGCATTAAAAGGGGCTGTTGGGGAGCCCAGCTCGCTCTTCGCCCGCGATAATGAGGATGTTTTCTGTCTTCAGTTCAATCAGCGCTCCCAGCTCTCTGAGACGGGAGAGCCTAGCAGATGCACGGCACGTAGCAGATGTGTGCAATTGGAGTGACATCTGAAAGTAAAACTCTAGAGCCTTTTTACGACATTGTGTGCTGCTGTTTAGATGCCCGCGATTTGCTGGCGCCAAGCGATGGTGACAACGGCAACTCGGGGAACAAGCAAAGGCGCGAAAGAAAGAGGGGAGAGAAAAGGGAAAGAGGCAAGGAAGAAAAAGGGAGGAAATCTTTGGCAAGGGCCTCGTGTTTGAAGTGATTTGGAGAGAGATGACATGCAAAATTAGAGAGTAGCGTTTCGCCCTCTCCACTTTGACTACACATTAAACGCAACAGGGAGAATTTTTTTTTTTTTCCCCCCACAAAGATAAATGGCGCAGGGGGCGCGCCGCGGTCCCTAAACAACACAGATTACCTTGTCTGCTCGCTTTCAGAATCTGTTAGGGATTTCAAGCTGTTTGATTAAAGTTTTGTTGGTATTTTTTTTTTCTGATTCAGGTACATATAACTTTCCAACTATTCAGCTCCAACTTTCCAAAAGCCCGGCTGGGAGAAAAAAAAAAAAGATTTTTTAATTTTTTTCCCAATCGCCTTTCAGGTCCTTGGTCAAAAACACTTAACAGAAAAAAACACATACAAATCTTTTGTCGTACACAAAAGAACATGTGAAAGAGTAAAGATGCGTAGGAGGACTTCTTTCAATGTAAGGGAAAAGGGAAAATGTTTAATTGTAGCGACTGTGCTTCTTTGGCTCGTCGTCGTCACAGGATGTATGGCTGCTATGCGGAGCCACGTTCAGATCCTATATGTGTGTGTGTGTGTGTGTGTGTGTGTGCGTGTGTGTGTGTGTGTCCCCGTATGGCAACATATCAGAGCCATACGATTTTCTTCGCCTTTACTAAGAAACAACTGCTATTTACTGAGCGCTCTGGTATGGATTTCGCAGGAGTCAAATCAACAAGGCAACTTCAGCAGTAATTACTTACAAACAAGATGCTTAAGTAGGCTGTTTCTTACAATACCACGCAACACAAGGTTTATTAAAAACAGTGCAGATTGCATGCAAACAGAATAATGACTACAGTATTAATGAAACGAGAACACATGGAGGATTTAAATAAGCATCTGGAGAAGAAGCAAGTTTACGATATGTGGGAGTCACATAGAAGGAATCCTTTTCCATGAGGCACCACAACTTATGAATTGAACTTGTGAATGCAGCAATGAGGAAACATTCAGGAGTAAAATTACTTAAATTATTTCAATTGCTGATCCTAAAAAAAAAAAAAAGTGTCAAAATATATATATATAAAAAAAATAAAAATAAAAAAAATAAAAGGATTCACTTTGGAGATGAAGGATCGAAGGGGAATTTTTATGCACTGAGCTCATTTAGATTTTGTGTAGGAACATATGAGCACTCTCCATTCACACAGGCACATATACACGCACATATTCATTCGTGCCTTTGAGGCCGATGCATATAGTGTGAGGCTGATCTAGAGGGAGTTTTATTGTTGTGCCCACGGGAGCAGATGTCACTGGCACTTGCTCAATACTTTCTCTCATTCTGTGTCTGTTTGCTCCCTCGCTGTGTTGCTCCCTCTCTCTCTCTCTCTCCATCTCTGTGTTTTTCTATCTGCCTCTCCCTTTTTTCTTTTTCTTTTTTTTGGTGCTTTGACCAGATGGAGAGATGCTCCGCTCCAAACCTTTCTCACTCAGGATCACAATGCTCTCAGTCATGTGATCCACGTTGCTATTTCCTTCCTCTCTGCATCTCTTTCTCTTTCTCTCCGTAAGCGCTCGTTCTCCCTTTCGCTCAGAGCCCCCCCCCCCCCATCCACCACCACCACCACCACCTCCTCCCCCCGACAAAGGCAGACAAAGGCCTTTCATTTCTCCTCCAGCCTGCTTGTCCCCCGTGTGTTTGTACTGTACCAAACTAGGCTCCCTCTCTTCATTGTATTCCCTCCCTCTCTTTGCAAAGAAGGTGTCTTGGGGCCGCGGGGGCCCCTGCTCTGAGACAAGGGGGCCTTGCCTCGGCTCAGCGAGGAAGGGTGGCAGGGGTGGGAAGGGTCGGCTGTGGGGGAGCGAGAGGAGGACGAAAGAGAAAAAGCGACAGAGTATATTATTTCATTAAGTGCTTTGGAGCTCGGCGGGGATTGGGGAGTAAAACCTCGCAGCTCTGTGTGTGACAAGGGCACGACCTCCCGCAACCTGGGAACTCTATCCACACATCGCGCCGCTTTCATCTGATACTGGGGGTGTGTGAGAGCGCTCAGTCATTGGCGCTGGCTGGCTCACTGAGGGCGCTAAGCTTTTTAGTCAGGGCCCGCTGAACGGAGGAAAGGTGGCAGGAATGACGGAGGGGAGGGACAGAGGAGGAGGGAGGGAAGGTAAAGTGACTGGTGTGGCGAGAGGGGCGGAGGAGGGGGCCCGGGTAGGTGAGGAGAGGACGGGGGTGGGGTGGTTTCGCCTGAGCCTCGGTAAGACAGAATTGGGCATTGTCGCTGAGCAGAGTCGAGCAGAGCGAGCCCATTCTGTTGATCTGAGCAGGATCCCGGAGAAAACAAAACTGCATTGTTCCCCGCAGATGGAAGCCAGTGTCTCCTGGGTAACAGCATTAATCTCCCCTTTTCTCCTGCTTCCTCTCTAGTCGGGGCCATAATCGGTGGGCTCCTTTCAGCAGCCGAGCCAGCCTCAAAGCCCAGGCTCCTAACTAGCCTCCTAATTAGCTGCAATTACAATGAAGACAACATGATGAGATAATAGAAATTTGCAAAATAATGACATACCACGGGAAAATATTCCTCCTCCCCAAGCACCATTTTTTTTTTCTTCCCTCCGGGAGAGGCACAATGGAGAGCCGGGGCCCTTTTCTGAAAGCGGGGAGCTCAGAAAAAATGGTGGCGCATTATGTGGCATAGAACCCTATTGTCTGCCTTCTGGTTGCTTCAATCAACAGGCCATTGTCTGGCTGCTTAAATCAAAATGACTCAAATACAGGCTCAGTAATGATGCCCTCTCAGCACTGAATACTGAACACAGACAGATTGAGGGAGAGAGGAGAGAGAAGAGAGGAGAGGAGAGGAGAGGAGAGGAGAGGAGAGGAGAGGAGAGGAGAGGAGAGGAGAGGAGAGGAGAGGAGAGGAGAGGAGAGGAGAGGAGAGGAGAGGAGAGGAGAGGAGAGGAGAGGAGAGGAGAGGAGAGGAGCTTATCATGTGACATGTTACAGGGTTAAATAATTACAACCAGGTAAGTAAAGGCCCCTAATGTGAAATATGTGGACAGAAGTCTTACAAATCAGAAGGACAAGGCAGAGGGAGTGCGGATCCCTGTGATAGATAGCTGCTGCAACACAGTTGTTTTCTTCAGGTCTCGTTAGAATATTTGTCAGAGCACAGGAAAACATGAATTTATTAAATCAAACGCCCGTGAGAGCGAGGCAGTCGGAGAAGCAGAGGGAGGATGGAGGGAGGAGACGGAGGTAGACAGCAGGTGGTAGTCATGCACAGAACAACATTTTTTAACAACTCTGATCGGCAACAGGGGACCAAGAGTTAGTTTGCAATGCAAGTTCTGAGGTGGTGGTGTGTTCACCATCTTCCTCGCTGTACATTATGTCAAACATGTCTGTCTATCTGTCGAATGAATCACAAGCA
>NW_027210631.1:2392500-2667500 GCF_029030835.1 Brachyistius frenatus
GGTGAAGGAGAGCAGTGCAACAGAGGGAGAGGAAGAGGTGGTTACCGGGGCAACAGAGGCAACAGCGGAACCACAGAGGAGTCACACGGCCTTATGCCAGAGCAACGAGCCTCTTCCCTCAGTGACTTCCTCGCCAACATCGACAACTTGGATCTGTACAGCAGCGGCGGACCGAGCGCGGGCGACGATTGGCAGCAGCAACTGAACTCTTCCAACAGCGACGTCTCCACTGCTGCCAACGACACCGACGCGAGCAGCGAGAGCGGTGACGTCAGGAAACGGGTACGGCATCGGAATAGGAATAAATCTTCAGAGGCCGTCAGAGGGAGAAGCGGCTCCAGGGGAAATCGAGACAACTACCAACACCGAGAAAGAACCCGTTCCCCCAGTGACATTTTTGCTGCTGTCAATGGTGCAACCGGTGACGACGGGTCATACAGGAGACAAAGACCTGTCAGAGGTAGATCACAGCAGCACTGACAGCTTTCATGGGAGGATCAAATATAACCGTTGTCTCTTAAAAACTGTACAAAATGTGAACAAAAACTGTTCTCTTCTTCTGTTCCTTTTAGATAAAAACGAGATATGCATGTACTTCATCAAAGGATATTGTAAACACGAGGGTGAGTAATTAGTCATATATCTTTGTTCAAAACAGCAGTCAGGAAACATTTTGTGTGATCAGGTGTCATTATTATTATTTCTTCCATGTGTTCTCAGAAAAATGTTTTAGAGCTCACGACAAGATGCCGTACAGGTGGCAGGTCCAGGAGGGGGACCAGTGGACCGCCCTGCCTGGTAACGAGACAATTGAGAAGGACTACTGTGACCCCAGCAACACCTACAGGTGACACCAGGCGGGATTGTAATTCTGTGAAGAGTTTGTTCCTCAACCCAATCAGATCCAGGTTTTTGCTTTAACATAACTAATCTTAATCTGAGACCTACATTTAAAGCTTCTGCTTTGGTCGATTACAGCACTTCTGCTCACGTATAAGGAGTTAGTGTTGTATTCCTTGAATGCTGCTCACAAGAGGAAGAGTCATCAGCAGTGAGCCACTAGAGCCCGAAATACCTGGAAACACTGGATCCTGTCATAGACCGGATAATAAAATGGACATGTAGTATTCAGGTCTGAGGACTGAAGCTAATACGGAAACAACTTAAAGTTCAATACCACCGAGTGCCACTGTGGGCGGGCTCACCTCTAATAACGACCCAGTTAGATTGAATTCAGGAGCATTTTGTTATGTTTCCATCCAGAACTGGTTTGTAGGTCAGCACATAAACCAGAGAGGTATGAAATATTCATCTGGTGTTTCAGCCATCTGATGTTTTGGTAGAACCCAACAGATGACTTGCTTCTTACATGACATGAGATTGAATTGTGTGTGTTTCTCTTTTTGGGCTCTTCAGTAGCGGCAGCCTTCGCGTGCATTTCGACACGATGACCAGCGGGCCGAACAAAGTGCGACGACTCTCCACCCTGAACTCTTTGATTCAGCCGAACTACATCCAAACCACCGAGTGGGTCTGGTACTGGGAGGATGAGTCTGGAAAGTGGAACATGTACGCTTCAGATGTGAGTAACTTCAGACATGATTGTACTCGTGTTTATTTTGTATATTGGACATGAGACAACGCCAGGAATCTTCACTGAATATGTCACTTTAGAGCACAACTCAAAATGCACAGTTCACTCTACATTCATATTCAAAATATTATCAATTGGAGACAGAGCAGCAAAACAAAACACCCGTAACTAATGTGGGAAATTAAACAAATATTTGAGGGGCAACTTTTGCCTCCACTTTCTAAAAAATTAGGGTGTTTCCAAAATCTTTGTGCGCCGTTTATATTTATCTAACATCATTTTTCAGTCACATATTTTGCACTTTGTTTAAAGAAAACTGCTTGTGACATGTCACGTGACTTTGACCAACAAAGGAAATTTTAGCCAACTGCATAGAAGATATCAAGATGTATATTGTGAATCGGCGTTCACCCTAAAAGTCTAAAAATATTGCATCACGCAGTCCGAGTCAGCGCTCTCTAATAAAAAAAAAATTATTTATGAGGAATTGATGTCTTAACTCTGCAGCTGAACTCCACAAAGCATGTTTGCTGTTACAGAAGCTAATCAAGGCATTTTTTTATTGACCTTTGTGACACGATCAAAGTTTCAAGTCTTTGATCCCAGCAACGCCTGTCACAAAACTCGTGTAACAGTAAAATAATTCCTAACACTGGAGATAGCAGCGTGAATTCACGAACAGTGGACCAGCCTGAAAAAAACGGCAGCAGCAGACTTTCATTGAAAATATGCACACTGACAGCATGTCTCAGCAAGCAAAGCTGGTGGAGCTGATTCGGTCTAAAAATGGCCGCTGTACCTCCGATTCAGTGACATTTAGGAGGCTTATAAACACTTTGAAATCTCACCCTGCTCCGATGACAACTGTTTTTAAATTCTAATACATGTTGCTCATGATAAGAGGGAAGGGAGGCTGTCAGATATTTACTCTGACGGGAAATTAACAATGTGATATTGGTCTTCTGATGCCATGCTCCGCTGTGTCAGCAGCAGTAGTTTCGGAGCAGTCGCCGATTCTGCTTTTAATTTAAAGGGACAGAAGTTTTAAAACACTCGCATCACACCATGACTGAACTTCCCACTTCATTCTTCCCACTCACGGTCTACTGAACCTGCGCTGAACTGACGACTGCATGTTTACATAACACTCCTTTATATTCTGTTTTATGTTTTTTTAGTTTCTTTTTCGCCGCTGTACTGTGTTGCTTAAGCTGCTAGGCATACAGCTCATCATTAAAGTTTAAATCTGATCTTTCATGGGTGTATGTCCACACACACACACACACACACACAAATCTAAAGAGACAGCGAGGACGCCACGCAGCCTTTGCACACAGCTCGGGCATCTCTGAGAAAAGATTACCTGCTGTGGTGATTTTATCCAGAGCGCACAAATCTGAGTTTGTCACGCTTGTATTGGACTGTTGATTTTTCTTTTTTTTTTTTTTTAAGTTGAAAGGCTTCACTCTTTAACTTTAAAAGCTGAACCCTCCTTAACAGTTTATCTTTTGTCCCCAAGGTTTACACTTTCAGATCGTTGAAGTTACAGATTTCAGACTTTCAGAGCAGCATGTGAGCACAGAGGCAGTGCTTGAAGTGGAAGAAGTAATCCCCTTATTCAAGTGTTGATGTATATATCCTTATCAGAAGTATTACTCTGAATTTCTGCAGTACATAAAAGATACTAAGAGATATTTCTGAAGTTCACAACATAAATGTATTTAATCAAGGGGACAATCATTTCAATTATTAGAGTAAAAAATGAGGTCAAAACCTAGTATGTGGCTGTAGTGTATAAAACACTAGAGGGCTTTTGATTTGACATTACAGCTTTTAATTTGAAACGGATACAGGAAGTTACATCATTTGACCGGTAATAGTGACTTCAGCCATTTTCTCATGTGAACTCATAAGAAACAATAGACAATTAGAATGTATAATGTGACTGGATATTTGATGGTAGTATAACTTTAGTAGATTTAAAGCTTCTGTTGCCAATCATTTTTTTGCATATCAACTAGCCGGCTTGAGGATGCTCATTGGTCGTCCGACACTGTAGATTTGATGTGAGGCTAAAAATACATTTACTTGTCTTGTGTTGCAGATTGGTGTACACAGTCCGGCCGACATGAACAGTGCAAAGCTGGAGCAAAAGTTTCTGGACAATGATAAAGATGTGGTGGAGTTCACTGCTGGTTCTCAATCATATTCACTCAGTTTCCAGGGTAAACAAACACTATCGAAATGATTTCATTTTACAGCCTTCTCCATTTTGAAATAGAAAGTGGTATCATGAAGTTCAACTTTCTTTCCCCTTAGACATGATACAAATAAACAATCACTACACTACTAAGAGGCTTGTGAGAAGACGGCCTCGCTTTGCCTCTGCTGCTGATGTTAAAACAAGGAAAGTGAGGTACGGTATCCCAAACACAGGCGCTTCAGAAAGTAATCAGTAATCAACAATGACAAAGTGAAAACGTGTTTTTAGAAATTTTATGATATTAAAAGTAAAAAACGGAACTTATATTTACTAATTAATCACCATATATTTCTCCCAACTCTTCCTCTCACCGGAAGGCCTCTGGGTCAGCAGAATACCACCCCTATACCAGAGCACTGGGACAAGACACGGCTCCCTCAAACTGGATTCTCGGTATTGTGAATACACCACGCACTCAAACTGCATGATAAAAATAATTTAAGAGTCTCTGCTTTTTTTTTTTTTTTTTTTTTTTTTTTTTTTTTAAGCATACCTCATGTTTAGCTCAGTTATGGCTCTCCCCAATGAAGCCACTGTCCCTGAGTGCTCCACCGTGGTGTACTGGCCATTGGGCAGACTAGGACAAGTACAAGTGAGCTGTGGACCGTCCAGAAAGTCCATGAAGTTTGTTTTGGCCCTCCGTGTGCCTTTCATTCAGGGTGCACATGAGAGTGTGCTGCATGCGGTATGGTCCCAGCTCATGAGTCCTGGACTGACTGTCTTTCCCAGTACACTTCTGGTACCCCATAACGACTGCTTGCTGTATTAAGTTCGAGCAAGTACATGTGTATCCCAGAGGATTACTGGTACCTGTGAACGTGTATTGTGAAGTGATGTCACCATGTTTCTAGGATGGCCTATGTTTTGTCACTAACTTTCCTGCCAAGTACTACATTTTAGCATGTACGGCATTTAGGAGGCCAAACGCCCTCTCCCAATGCTAATAAAAGGGAAAAATAATTTGTGGATCCGGCATGTGATTCGGATCTACTCCAAAATGATATGGGTTCTTCCAGGACCTGTACAGCAACCTGCCACCAACATTCATGGAAATTGGACTGTCTCAGTTTTCTTATAATCCTGCTGACTAACAAACAAACCGCACCAAATTTAAAACCTCCTTCACGGTTGGTATTAAAGAAGTTAACTAAATTCACATCATCCTCACTGTCCATATTTGTTTAGCGTTTGTCTTCCCACTATCATTTTCTAACAAAAGCAAAAAAAAATGAATGCAGTTTTTTTTTCAATCCGTTTTCCAAACGTATAGTAATCTACTTCATATACGACTTCACATAATCAAAACAAACAAAAGAAAACATAATCTAAATAATGACTACCACATTAAATGCCACCACAAAATTTACCAAAACAAAATTTACCAAACAGACAAGCTCAACTTATTCTTGATATAAACGTTCATACTAACTTCAACTTTAGCAGAAACACAGCTCGATCCTCAGTAAATATGAAAGCAAAAACTTAAAAGGGATGAAGATTCTGACTTCATAGTTTCTATATAAATTACTTTACTTTCTATATATACATGGATATATAGTGCTTAAGGATACCTTTCTTACATGCAATTGGTTATAAATAGGTTATGATTTGTTAAACATGGATGGTCCCGTGTTCATATGAGAAATATATCACCATTGACTACTTCTATTTTCTGTTTATCCATGCAGTTCAACTTAGTGGAAAGTTCTGAAGAGCTCCCCAACAACTGTTTCACCAAGTTGTACTTCCTGTACTTCCTGTTTTACTTTAGGAAGTTTGTTTTTCCCATAATATTCCTTTTTTTGCTTTTTTTTTTTTTTACGGTGGAAACAGAACAGCAGAAAATTTGAATTGTATATTTAATATCTGACAAGGATTCATCCATTACCTTAAGTCTGCTGGCATAATATTAAGTAATGGACAAAATAATCTATATAAATCTTTAAAAAAATTGATTTCTTGCTCATGTTAATGTTTGTTTGCATGCATGTCTTGTTTTTGTGTTTTCCTACTGACATTATTTTTTAAATTTTATAACCACTAATTATTATGGAGAAATAAATAGCGTGGGTTGTATTGATTTTAATTTTTTTTCAGAATGGGTGATGTACATTAAAATATCATCAAATACCTGAAGTTTATGTTGATATTTACCAAAACATTCAGTGGCGGTCATAGAGGGATGTTACAGAGGGACACGTCTTTCACTCAGAAATAAACTTTGGCAGAACTCTAGACAAACATGCAAAAGTTTCCGTGTAGTTGTTTTCTTCAGCTGATTTCATCGCCCACCGCTGGAGGTCAGAGAAAACAAGTCAGTCGGCTGCTAATTAGAAGTGTGCTAGCGTCACCTGGACGTTTTTGTCTTTGCTAACAGAACAAACAAAAAAAGACAAGTAAAAGGTTTGATGAGAGAATCTGAAGCTTGTCAGAGCTCAACAAATCAGACTATTTTACCAACCAGGAAACGAATCCAAAATGTGCCAGTTATCAGACGCCAGCCAGAGGCAGTCCTCTCTTCTGTCTCTTTCCAAAGTAAATTCCTCACTCGGCTATGAAATTATGCTTTTCTGAAAATGTTTAAGAAAAAAAAAACACTGAAGGGAACTAAAAGCTTTTTTTCTGCACCTACATCCATCACTGATGAATCAATCCTTTGGGTTTTTGCACCTTGTTTAATACTAAAGTGTCTTGTGTTTTATGAATCTGCAGAGCCTCTGCTAATTTATTACTCTGTTCATACGAAATTATCACAATTTATCAAACTTATTGGTCTAATTTCTGAAGTAGGCTCCTCGGGTTTATAGTTTGATACATATAGTTACAAAGGATTCAGTTATATGACAAATGAAATCTATCCATACCTGGAGCTTTTTTAGATGCAAATGCTTAGGTTTTTTTTTCCTCAGATACGTCTGAACCTTAAATTTGTTTTCTTTCGTCGGAAAGTTGTTTGGATTTGATTGCGTCCAAAAAAAATAGAAGTTGGATCTTACAACTATATTTTTTTTTTCTAATTTATATAGATTGAATGATTTAACTGTTTTAATCATTAGTAATCACATTTATTCCCTTGCCTTTGTAAATGTTTGTTGATTTCACTAGTAAAACTGCTCAGCTCTTACCCGACCTCAATGCCATCCAATAATATACTTTGTTTGAATTAGATCTTTAATTACTGGCTCTCTCAGACAAGATCCATTCTAACTCATAAGGATTTTTATCAGACTTCTAAAAGCCGGCAATATTTCTTTGTTTTGGCCCAATCTTACAGTCTAATTCAATTGTGTCTTTGCTCTTTGCTACTATCGTTCTTCTAATGTTCCCCCTAATGCATCCCAAACCAAATATCAGGAGATGGTTAGTCCATGCTTCCTCCTCACACATAAATATCCTCTTTTCTCTCCTTTTCTAAGCTTTTCTATCTCGACTTCATCTCCTTAACTCAAATTTATGAAATCTCCATACATCCAACTCTCAAAACCACACACTCCCTCACACACCGTTTCCGCTTCTTATCACGGACACGCGCGTTAACCTACGCACTCCCGCACAGCTGGAAGTATTCATCAAACACTTCAGAGGCGTTTTATCAAACAAAATAAGAGTCGACCTAATGGTAAATATTTAACTGGTTCCTCTATATGAAGACTTTTAAACAAAAAGCGCTCCACCTTGTGGATGATGTGCAGCTATTAAATTTGTCAGTAGCAAAGAAGTACAATGAGGATCCTTGCAAACCAGGAGCAATATGGTTTGTTTTGGAAAAAAGTGAAATATTTGGTTATCGTTCGATGTTATGTACTTGTGCATTAGAGACAGATTATATCCTTATCCATTAGTAACAGGGACACTTGTTCATGGCTTATGTGAGGATAGCTGCAGGGAGAAACAGTTTCATAGGCTGCTATTGTATAACCAAGGTTGCCTCACCTTTCTGCTTTCCTTTAATGGAGGGGAGGGATACATTTTGACCTTGCTCTTTATTCTTTGTCCTGTCTGTTTTGACGGTGACATTTTGGTCCCACTTGCAAGTGGGAATATTTACAAAGGGCAATCAAAAAATTCAGACTGTTCCTGTTGCTCACAAACTGAACGTAGCACAGTGATGTGGATGGAGCAGGGTGCAGCTATGACCTTCGTGAGGAAGTGACGTAGCTTGATCAGCACCTGGGTTGCACGTTGTTGTGATTTCACCATGGACTGGAAACTTGAGCAGGGAGCACACATCAAATTTGGTGTCAAACTTGGGAAATCATTAATGCAGGAACTTGAAATTCTTTAGAAACGTTCCTCTCCAGTACCAGTAGAAGTGGCACCAGGTTAGAAGCACAACTAGGTGGGTTTTCTCTGACATACGTGGGATTGTGCACCATGAATTCCTCCACTAGGGTCAGACTGTCAGCACTGAGTTCCACTGTGATGTTCTGAGGCATTTGAAGGGACAAAAATGTGCACAAACAACTTGAACAGTGGCGTGATGGTACTTGGGTTCTCCCAACGTGACGATGCTCCCGCCGACAGCACCATCAAAACCACTTATACTCCCTGTGACTTCTTTCTGCTCCCCAAAAATGTAACGCAAAAACCCGATGTGACTCTCTGCGCAGGTTTCAGATCCATTGTGAAATCACAAATGCGCATGAACCAATGGTCACGACAATGCGTGTTACTCAGGTGACGTTGATAAAGCGACAGAATTGAAATTCTCAAAGGTTATGACTTCCCCCTCCGTCTACGTCACGGTGCTGCACTTCGTTCGCATGCAACAAAAACAGTCTCTGAACTTTTTTGATCGCCCCTCGTATTGTGGACTTCCAACGGCATTGGTAAAGTAACAGTGCATTCAAATAAATAAATGATTTCTATTAACTCAAAGAGGCTGTAATTAAATATCCCTTAGCTATGAACTGGTGATCACAGTGAGCTATGAAGCACTTCAGACAAGTATTTCCCTCGGCGGTTGGTCGACACCAAAACAAAGCAAAAAAAAAAAAGGGGGTGTTTTAAAACAAAATGAATACTAATGTTGCTCCCTCGCTTCTGGTTGTTTGGATCTGCAACCAGTTTCCATATCACCTCAAAAAATGATGATACATCAACGCTGACGATCACAACTTGTTACCGCTGCCTCCAAGTAACACAAAAAAAAGAAGAAAATCAGCTTCTGCAGGTGATTGTGACTGAATATGTTCAATGTTTTTGTGTTTTCCAGCAAATTTCCCTCCAGCGCACCTCAGAAGAATTCAAGCAGCTTGAAGCTCTTTTCCGTAAAACAACGATGGGCTTTGATGTCGTCAAAATTGAGAGGATTCAGAACAAACCTCTGTGGGAAGTCTTTCAGTGGTACGTATAAGATTTTCATGTGTTTGGTCTGGAAACTTTTCATTCAATCACTTATTCGTCTGACAGGTTGTGTGATTAACTCATAGATCGTTAACTTGATTATCATTAGATCAGTGCAGGTAACCACCACTGTCTGATTAATAACTTAGACTATGTCACTTTTTTTTTTAGATCAAAGTAACACATTCCTATTCTTGGATAAGGAATTTTTGGTGGTTTTGTTGCTATAAGTAGCTTTTTGCAGTTAATAAAAACAAACTTTATGACTTTTCTCTACTTTTTTTTCGACTGCTATGCAACATTTTAGTATTTAGCATTACCCAGCAGTTACCACTTTTAGCCACAGAAACTCGTACAGCGACATAGTTTCATGACATCTGCACACATAGCTGTCAGTTTGATCGCAGTTTTCTAATTTCTTTCTGAAGGCAGAAGAATCAGATGAAGAACAAGAATGGAGGTCGCGAGGTGACTGAAAAGAAGCTTTTTCATGGCACTGATTCCAAATATTTAGACGCCATCTGCCTCAACAACTTTGACTGGAGAATCTGTGGAACTCATGGAACCGCTTATGGCAAAGGTGAGCTGAAGAAATATTCCTCCTGCGCTACTTAGTGTATTAAATTTAGACCGGCAACAACAAGTCAATTAATCATTTAGTTGATTGACAAAAAAAAATAACTATTTTAATTATTCGTTTTTGTTTTCAAATCCAGGTAGTTACTTTGCCCGGGATGCCAAATACTCCCACAACTACACCGGTGACAGTGTTGTCAAAACCATGTTCATCTCACGGGTGCTGGTGGGAAGCTACACCAAAGGATCCCCCGACTACCGGCGACCGCCTTCCAAGGACGGCGGAGACATAAACTTCTTCGACAGCTGCGTTGACAACACTTTGGACCCCTCCATATTCGTTGTGTTTGAGAAGCACCAGATCTACCCCGAGTACCTGCTGCACTACAAGACCACACAGCTGATCGTGGACTTGCACAGTGCTGCACCAGTACCGGCACCGAGACCGGTACCGGCAACAATAACCACACTGCCACCGAAACCAGCCATAGCACCGAAACCAGTTATCCAACACAGCACATCATCTTATCCATACAGCACAGTATCCTCCCGATCCAGCTCATCACTTTATCAAAGCAGATCATCGTCTTACCAACCCAGCACCGCTTCGTACTCGTCCCAACCCAGCACCCCTTCGTACTCGTCCCGACCCAGCACCGCTTCGTACTCGTCCCAACCCAGCACCCTTTCGTACTCGTCCCGACCCAGCACCGCTTCGTACTCGTCCCAACCCAGCACCCCTTCGTACTCGTCCCAACCCAGCCAGTCCTCACCAAGACCAGCAGCAAAGAAGCAGTCTGATTCCTGTGTCATTGCTTGATGATGGTTTCATAATATAACAGTTGATGGCGCTAACACACCGGTCAGGTACTTTTAAATCTTTTCACGTTTAATTTGAACAAAAACAATGAAAAAAAACAATGTTCAAGTCACACGTTTCCATTTGTCGACTTTAGTTTTTCTTGATTGACAGGGTGCTGAAGAACAGACTTACGGAATCACAGATGTTGAAGTGTAACATTAATAGATTTTAGAAACGGTCCGTGTCGTAGAAAAAAGTAAAGATGAAGGTCTCTGTGTCAGTTTAGATGATTAAAAAGCCATAAAAGTGTCGTAGTGACTTGACCGAGATGCTGACGGTCTACACGGTGCTGCCAAACCAGTACCAATACCAATACTACAGCTTGTAGTTTTTAACAAGCTGGACTTCTTCGGAAGGTGGTCGCAGGGACTAACGAATGGAAACGGGAACATAAGCATACAATGGTATCCAGAGCAGTGTGTATGACACAGGCTGCCTTGTGTTTGCAAAAGCCTGAAAAAAATAAAGGGAAAAAACAACAACTCCGGGTTGCACAAAGGTGACGGTATGGTGGGTTGTCAACTTCAACCTATCTTTTACTTCACCAAGTTGTGCACTGAAGAGCTCTCTAAGACTCTTTTTGGTCAGAGTTACTGACACCTTGTGGAAGTTATGATATAACGTAAAATAATGTCAAATAAATTCGACGGCAGAACCAGATGTGGCATCAGTTTGTCGTGAAATATGATACAAAACAATATAAATCGACAAATTGTCTTTACCGATTTTCATCACCAACCTGTAGGGGGCGACAACAGATCTTGTGGACATTCTGGTATGAAAAGCTTCATTCACAAAATGTAAACAAGGCTTCAGAGTGTGTGATGGCTTATTTGTTTTACACGATGTTTAGGGAGGGGAGTTATTGATCATTTAAATCACCACTTGCATATTTTGTGTTGAGTATCATTCATTGTTAGAAAACAGAAAGAAAAAAAAACGCTGCATTCATTTGTAAGCACCATTGATTTTATGCTTTCAAAATAAAAGTAAGATCCACTTTAAATGCAGATTAACGCTGTTTTATGTTCAAATTCACATTTCATTGCTTTTTAGTGTCGAAGCTGCAATTCTCTCTGTTTCTCTGCAGGTCTCTTAAGTGAATTGAAAATACCACCAGCAGTCAGGTGGGACCTCTTAGTGAAATGAGGCAGGGCATGAAAAATTATCAATATGGCTGCTGGTGCTTCCTGTGACATCATACATTAGGCCTGCATTTAACCCCCCCCTCCCACACACACACACACACACACACACACAAGCAGCTCTTGTGTTTCCTGCAGTATAAATGTGAATATGTTTGCATGTTAAAGTGGGATTTCACTGGAGTGATGTCATGCACATCATTTTTTTTTCCTGTGAGTTGTACTGTTGTATATTCAACCTTAATTCAACCTTAATTTCTTCAAAACCTTTATTTGTACCAAATAGACTTTTTGCACAATTACAAAACTATTTATCGTTATGTTATGCTTTTTTTTTTTATGTTCTCTGATCTCTGATGAAGAAATTTCCCCTCGGGGATTAATAAAGTGTATAAAATCACACACAAAAAAAAATCAAAAATCTGGCAACCTGTCATGGCCTCACCTATTTCTTTGTGAACTACTATTTTGAAGCGTTGAGTTTTACCTTTTGGCAGTTTTTTGGAGCCAGAAGTGACCACACTGGGGAGGAGCGAGGTCTGGATCTGAGAAGCCAGTGACGCTACGCCCGCCCACCTTTACTGGAGACCTGACTGCATCCCACACATGTCAATCAAACCAGGTACACGTTCACAAAGGTGGGGCAGGTGTTAAGTCACAGTAACCCTAACCTCTGACCCTTGACCTTCTGGCTGTAGCTATCACCGTCATGGGGGCATAACAATCACTAAAAATAAATTGGCTTGGTTCAGACCAAATTTTGAAAATGAAAGAGTTTCATATTAAGCGTTATCACATGTGCTCTGAACAGGTGACAGAGAATTATTAACTGACTCTGCAGTTGCCCTTATTTTCCATTGAGCGTTTTAGCTTCTTTTAGCTTATTGTTTTGGATTTTCCTCACCATCTTTTGTACACTTGTTTGCTTTAATCTCACAATATGACATTTTTCCAGAGTTTTATGGCTCCATTGTGTCCAGCCAGAACACCCTGGGTGACAGTTACCCGCTCAGCACTAAATGTCAGACGGACAAAGCTGCCAGCTCGCTGTGGAACATAGTGAAGCAGTTTACGACTGAAGAAACAGACGTTTCCCTCAGAACTTGTTGGAGATCAAAACGTGGAGATAAAAGGTGAGTGAATGTCAGACTTACAGTCTCATGCTGCCAGTTCTGTAAATGAGCTGGAACCTGGTGGCGCCTACAGTTTCTGGTGACAGTGGTGTTTTGGTGAAGTTGTTCATGTTCTGAATGAATTGAAAAAAAAAATGGTTTAACCTGATGCCAGCTGATTTTATATGTTTTTAATTCATTCAATGTTACATCAGCTAAAACTTCTGTATAATTTGAGTTTAGAGCAGTTAGTATAAATGATAACAAGACCAATATGAGAGGATTCAGTCGTGGTGGACTGACAGGTTTGCTGCACATTATTAATTAAAAGCACTTATTGCCCTTTGGTTTAAAACATGTCTTTTTTTTTTTTGTTACACTATAAAAAAGACAAACACCTCTGACTGTACATTAGATCACAAAGAGACGGTTCCCAGGGCGAGAATAGATTCCTCTTGTCACCGCCGCTGCATCCATTTAACCGCCGCCCGTGCTTCATTACGCGTCGGCTGCCCATTAAGCTGGAGCTGTCCAATGGGAAATGCAGCTGTGCCCTGCAGGATGCAACAGCCCACCCGGTGACAGTAAATATCCACTGACATTAAGCAGCCTAAGCAGCCACTTCCTGTCTGATGCGTGCCCGCGGCAGGCTGCTGTGGCTGTTATTTCCTGGTAGGCTGTAGCTGCATCCTCCAAAGCCGGCTGCCGGGAGCTTCCGCCCTCCGTATATGGGGAAATCTGGTTTTCCTGCATTGTACGAGCTTATGAATTAAACATGACTCCCTTTGTTCATGTGCACCCCTCCTGGTGTTGGAGATGTTTATGTTTCTGCTGAGTCACGGTGGTTTCGCTCCAGCCGATGCGAGAACGCCATGGCTGCAAAACCCCAGGGTGAGTGGAAGTGAGTCAGATCTTTATTTGGCCCGAAGCAAGAGAAGTTTTTGTTGAGTTTCAGAAAATGTTTGTGGTGAATTCAGTAACAGCTGCGGTCAGCAGATTTACTGTACGTGCAGCCTCAATAGATCAATAACGAACCTATTGATCAGCTGCCTATCAAAGGTGTATGATAGCAGCTTGTAAGTCTGTGTCTCTTCTATGGTCTTTGTTACTGTGTTTGTCTTTTTAAAGCTTTCAGAGATCCTGCTGGGTCGAGAGTTCAAGGTCAAGTATTCCCATTATGTTTATCCTCCGCCTTCTGACCAAGCGGCAGCCGACAGCGACGTCACCCATCCGTCTGCCCGTTCTGAAGCCTCGAAGTTCGCCCGTCACCATCTTACAATTTTGGAGCCAGAAGTGAGCATATTTTGGGCGAGCCGGGGAGGAGCGAGCAACCTGACTGCACTACAGGCCTGTCACTCAAACAGACACGCCCCCAAAAACACGGCTTTTGAAGATTATTTTATAATACTTGACGGGATTATTTTCAGATGGACGGCCAGAAAACGAACAACAAAGTGACTTTAACCAACAATACCGAAATAACTTTATTGACTTCAAATTCCATGAGAGAAGTTGAATGGGAGTCTATGGAGCCGGAGGCTTTTTGGAGCAAACGTCTAGTGGCCCTCGGTGGTATTGGAGCTGAAAGGCACTTCCACATCGGCCTCATTCATCAGAGCCGGAAGCTACGAACACTTTTATATAAAGTCTACGTGCAGGACGCATGTTCACGGTGTGAACAGGCCAAAGAGAGCCGCACTAACAATACCACTGCTGTCAGATAAGAGACTACAATCCTCTGAGGCTGCACCCTCCTGCCAGGGTCTGCTCTTGTGCAGCTGCTGCATGCAGATGTGTGATGAGGTAACAATCCTAGTACTGCACTTTGGGGATGCAGTCTTTTCTTTTCTCATTTTTTTTTTTCTTCGCATAAACAGCTGTTAGATTGATGCGGGATGTTCCCGGGCCGATAAATGGATCCTCAGCAGGAGGAGACACGGCATGAATTCTCACCGACACGTTCACATGAAGCTGAAATGAATCAATGAATAAAATATACATCCAAAAGTTAATTCATGTATGTGTCTATAAATAATCGTCACACCAATGACGGGTTTTTTTTTTTTTACCGCAGTGCAACATAAACAGTGGAATTAATTAGTTGGCATCGCAGCATCTGTGTGTGTTTGCATCCAGAGGGCTGCGAGCTGGACCACAGCTTCTCATTAAAGTGGAATTAGCCCCCACACGATGCATTCATTCACCGTTATCCATGAATTCATTAAAAGCTGTCTTAATCCGGCTTTGTGCTAATGATGCTGCTGTCTGAGACACCGACCGGAGAGTGCAAAGTCATAATTAGACTCCTCGTGTTCCTGTTATTCAGCGGACATTCTGACAGATGAACTTTTGAAGTGAAGACATGATCGAGCATTTTTTTTTTATGAGATCCTGCACCTTTACGTCATCGGCCTACAGTTTAAAGAAACTGACTTTTGACTCCACAGAAGCAAACTGTGAACAAACAGCGACTCGTGATGTTGTTGTTGCCCTTGGTTACGTCAGCGACAGCCGCGATTTGTTCTTCTTTTCCACCTGAACGCCTTCATCAGATATTCAGCTCTGCTGATAATCGGCACGACAGATTCCTCAATCTTTTCACTTTCTTCATCTGTTACTTTGGGACGAGGGTTTTACGTGGACGATTTGTCGGACACCTTTCGTTCAAGCGTTACCAGCTTGGTTAGTTTGCCAAGCTGGTAACCTTCGTTGCCACGGTAACCATAATAAAACGTGAAACGTTGTGACGCGGTTGCAGGTCGGTGAGGCTCGGGGACTAAAACTATTTGGGTACATGACTGATGTTTTACATGTTTGGTAACTTAAAAACTTTACCTACAATTTACACACAAAGAAGTGTATGTTGTGTTTTGTTTTTACGTGTTACACTTCATGGGTCACTTCACTTTCTCCTAATTAAACACCACTTTTGAGTTTGATTTTCCTTTTACGAACCTGCATAATTTATTATTATTATTATTATTATTATTGGCCACAACAAGCAGTAAACTTAACTTTGGCACTATATTAACTTTGATCTAAACAGTTGATTTATTGGTTGTGTTACCAAACAGCGTCTTGGTCACATAATCAGTTGGTGCACTACATTTATCTGACAGCTTTGGTTACTCATATCAAAGATTTTTCCATACCAAACATTCCAGCGCATAAAATAATAAGATAATCTTTCATTAATTGAACAACCCAATATTAAATACTGGTGCAGCTGAAACAATTAACTGACCACTTCATTGACATAAATTGGGATGAAAATATTTAGATGATCATTGTTTTTCATGCAAAAATGTCAAACAGCTTCTTAAATGTGAGGATTCATTTGTTTTAATTTATTTATCTCAGGCATTGGGAGGGTGATCAAACAATAAATCAATAATCCACATAATAATCTATCGATTAATCCTCTTTTTTTTTTTTAAATTCCTGCTATTTGTTTTCCATTATTGAGTACTTTGAAGTACATTTTGCTGACTGTAGGCCAGTTTTACATGAGTACAACTTTCACTGCAGAACTGTAACTTGTCATGGAGTATTGTTGTAGTCCCAGTAACGGTACTTTTAATAAGTAAAGGATCTGAAAGCTCTTCACACCATGAAATCACGGAGTTGGTCACTGCTTGTGCTCTTTTCACATTCCACATTTGATAATAATATAAAAAAATATTGACGAGCGTGGCTTTAAACAAAATGTTTAAATATTCGTTTTAAGAAAGCAAATTATACACATGAATCAGCCAATATATAGTCTACATAGATCATATATATTTTCAGTTTGATAGGAATATATTTAAGAGATCTTTCAGATAAATCACAGAAGTACGGAATTTTATTGATATCATTTTTTTGCGGGTTTTTTTTCTTTTGTTTTTTAGATGGTTAATTATCCTGTCGGCCAATGAGCTGCGTTGACCGACTGCGGTAATGAATCCACTACACCCCTCACGTTCCCAGCATGCATTGTGGAGAGAGAGAGAGAGAGAGAGAGAGAGAGAGAGAGAGAGAGAGAGAGAGAGAGAGAGAGAGAGAGAGAGAGAGAGAGAGAGAGAGGAGAAGGAGGAGGGGAGGGGGGACTTGGCTGGGAGGCTGAGGAGGACCTGAGCGCAGAAGAAGAAGGAGCAGCAGCATCAGAAGAAGAAGAAGAAGAAGAAGAAGGGTCATCCTCCGCCACTTGCTCATCACCCCACTGACAACTGTTCAGGTAAATTTGCGCATATTTGCGCATTTCTTCCCAGCATCATTCCCACCTTTTGTTTCCAGCCTTCTGTCGGTGTGCGCGCGCGCGTGTGTGTGTGTGTGTGTGTGTGTGTGTGTGTGTGTGTGTGTGTGTGTGTTTTTTTCCTGCTGCTATCGGTGCCTTATGCAGGAAAAAAAAAAAAAAAAAAAAAAAGAGCATCTGCTTCTCACTATCAAGCGTTTCTTTTTTCCGGGTCTTCGCCCCTCTGCACCCTCCCCGGGATGAGACGTGTTGCGAGTTGTTTGTCCGCAGCAGCTCTGTGATGTGTGTGCAGGGATTCCCCCCGCCGAGTCTCTGCAGCCTCCAGCCGGTCACTCCTCCGCTCAGGGGAGGAGGTGGAGGTGGAGGATGGAGGAGAAAGGGGGGGGGGAGGGGGGTCCATGTCATGACTGTGCAGCTGGATCATAAAAGTCAGTTGCACGTCGGCGCAGACGTCAGCCTTCATCGGACGAACTGTCTCATGTCGGAGACGTCAAACTGTTGCTCTGTAGTCCCGATGAAGCTCATGCACGCTAATAAGACACGTTTGAAAACAGTCACCACTTTGAATATAAATGAACGTCCTGTTCGTATGGGAATGTCAGAAAGTAAACAAAAAAATAGTATTAGAAAATGTTTTGTACTCCCAGTCAGCTGAAACATGCACTTACTCGTGTTTTTGACTCAAGGCAGTCTAAGCGGTATGAAATAGGACTACGAACCCCGTTTAATGGACTTTTATTTATTTATTTTTTAAAGCATGTCGTTACTTATTTACACACCCAGTATTTCAACATAAGCTGTCATTTGTACAATATTCTCTGTTTCACCTTTACAAACACAAACGAGGACAATCTCTTTAGCTGCGAGCTAATTGATCCCCCTACGCTAACTTGCAGTTTGTCGCTAAATGGATAATAAACAGTGAATTTTTAGAGGTTTGTCTCTAGTAAATGCTCCAAAAACACGTTTTATTAACCAGAGTCTCGCTAAAATCAACAGCTGTTGCTGTTTCACTCTCTTTGTTTTCCTTCTTCTACGTCACCTAAAGCAGCTGAGCGGTGACGGTTGATTGGTTAACAGCTTTCTGTCAACCAATCAGAATTCAGCAATATATTCCGATAGAATCTGATGACGGCGGTTGTTCGTTTACGTTACCTGGCTGCTGTCAGTCAAATCTAACCAAACCACGCCCACACAAAATAATTGAGCATATTAGCTGAGTTTTTATTGTACTTAACAATATTTCTAATATTTTAACTTTTTTTAATTTTATTTAATTTTATTTTTATTTCGATCGCTGCAAATATTGAATGTTGTCAACAGAACTTATCATGTGATGTCAAGTTTTTAGAGGCTTAACATTTTTTACACAAACACACTTACTGCATCTCAGTATTTAGCTATGGATAGACAGCGGGTGCGGTGTTGCAGCTGAGCTCTGAATATTGATTGATAATTATGCTATACTCCCAAATACACAGCCTGAAATATTAATGAGGCCATCAGGAGTCAGACACGAGTGTTGTGTCCGTAACCAGTTACCTACCTTTCTACCAACAGATGCTCCTCAGCATGAAAGGCTGGCGGCAGCCTCTAATGATCCCCGCTTTCTGGCTAAACGATGAATATCAAAATACCAGTGACCTTTTTGTCCTTAATTAGCCGCTTCTCCTTGATGTGCACCAGACTTTGTAAAGGGAGGAAGCTACGCCGTAGAAACAAGTTGTAGTGATGTGGGGGCTGGTTTGTTTTGAATGAAACGACACGCTGCTGATGCTGTTTATATGGTAATGATTCATCGACAGCCCGTTAGTCATAACTAAGACACGAAGGGAATAGATTGCCGTGTGGTCTTTATTTGAAGTGCTGAGAGGCAACATTTTGTAGGTCAGACCTTTTACACTTCTGGCATTTTCCCATTAAATGCTAAAACATACGGTTGTATGAGCTTGTTCTATCGATTCATTCATTGAGCTTCAGTCTAAAGACAAATATCTCTTGTCTGGGTCAGAAATTGTTGCTTTGCTTCCTGTGAAGGTTTTCTGAGAGTGTTTCAAATGAACGTGTCTCTCTGCAGTGGTCCAGCTGGTGTAGGCAGAGAGGAAGGTCTGCCCTGTGTCTTCTTGTGTGTGTGTGTGTGTGTGTGTGAGCGTGAGCTAATGTGGCGTCTGCAGTGAGAAGCGCGGTGAGGTCACTGCGTGGTGACTGGCCCGTGACTCCTCGGCTCAGCAGCTCGTCGCGGCTGCTCCGGACACTCACAGCGAACCGAGACCGTCGTGTCGCCGAACACGTTCTGGCTGTGCAGTCGTCGCGAGTCACAGCTCAAGGAGGACTTTCGCGTTCCTGCTGGCGACACAGGAAGAGTTTCACGTCAGCTGTTGAGCTTCATGGTTTTTAAATTATCATTGGATCTGGTGTTGCTCACGTCGCCTCGAGACGTTCGGGCTTGCTCGTCTTTGTTTCAAAATACCAGTACAAGCAAAACAGAAGCGGCGAAAGCGTTTCACAGCATGTTTGCATTTTGGTGCACTGAAATCAACAGTGCAGGTCTAATAGTGTCTTCACAAGCTGCCGTTTTACTAGTTTTGGAAAGGCTGATTAAACTTAGCACCAGGAGTCCACGCACCCTCCCACGGCAAGTCAACAGCGTCTCTGCTGTGGACGTCTCGTACAGACGAAAACATGCAGGACGCGCTGAGGCATCACGCTGAGTTCTGTTGACCAGTGACATAATGAATCTTGTGGATCAACGGTCTGGAAAAGATGTTGCAAAACTATATTTTCACATTTGATGAGTTTGTTTTGTGTTTTTTTTCTTCTTTTTTTTTTTTTAAGTTAAATTGAATTATAATACCATCATTAAATATCAATTTTGTATAGAAATCCTAGTAGTGGCTTCCAAAACTTAAAAGAGGTTCACGTAAGACAGCACAATACAATCGTCTCAACTGATTACACACACACACACACACACACACACACACACACACACACACACACACACACACACACACACACACACACACACACACACACATTATATAATCTAACTTCTTTATTACCTTGCATTAAATATAACAGAGTAAAAAAAATGTCTAATGTTTTCTGACTTCAATCATTGGTTTGTTTAAGTGGGGAGCCTTATTTTCTGTATTATTAATCCCTGGTGACAGTCGGTTGGAGCAGAGCTACAGATGCTGCTTCCGTCGGGGTTTTCAGCCTCTTTGTGTGCTCCTCGTATCAACATGAAGAAGGTGGAAGAGCGCTCGGCACACAATGATGAGTCATAATGTCAGCATCGCTGTTCCCTTAAAAGTAAGCGCCGTGTGTTACTTAAACGGGCCAGTGCCCCACATGTAGGACTGAAAGTTAAAAAAAAAAAAAAAAAAAGGTTCGGGTTGCTAGGCGACTGCAGAAACGCTGTAGCTCGTCTGATGCTGTTTTATTGTTACAGTCTGAATTGCTTTCATGTGTAAGGAACAGTGTGCGTATCGGAGAGCGTACGATACACAACAACCAGCAGCCCAGTCTGTGTTTGGTATACGTGACAAATATTATCAACAAGTACGTTGCAATTGACCATTATACCGTTTGTTGATATTTAGAAAATGACGGTAGTTCCTCAAGCGGTGAAAAACAAAGCGGAAGTTAATTGGAGCCGCAGCTTCACAAACTTCACTCGAAGGCAGAAACGGTCTCGTTGGTTGAGTTCATGTTTTGTTAGTCGAGTCAAGATCCCGTGAAAAGCTGCAACTGACCGTCGAGCTGAAGTTCATAAAAGAGCAATACGTGTATTCAATTTGACAATCAAGTAAATGTTTAAGCGGAACTGATCAAAGTTGACAGTGGAGATATTTCAGTCTGATTTAAAATGGAGGACCGAATGAGAAACCGACTGACGTTACGAGATGCTTCCATGGCTGAAAGCTAGCGTGGACGAGTTACTGAAAAATAACAGAAGAATCATTTTACAAACAGTCTAACTAACCTGAAGCTGCTTTCGTCCTGCAGATGCAGAAACGCTGGCAAGTTTGAGTTCACTGTTTGTACGTGAATTCATTTATATTACGGTTAAGAAGCATCATACTAAAAAAAAAAAAAGAAAAAGAAAGAGGAAGCCTGAAACAATTCGTAGTTTTAAACCCAATTACATTCATGTGAAAGTCCTGGACCGAAGCAAAAACAGATATGATGTCGTTATTCTTCGAGCCTGAAGGCAGCATGGTACTGCAGGAGGTAGACAATTAAAAAGGATCTGAGCAATCAAATGTATACTTCATGGCAGTCTGACCTTTAGATTTAGATTTATCTGTCTCTGTATCTTGTGGTTGCTCCTGAAATGTTAAACAAACTGTTTCTCACAAACAGGGAAAGGCAGGAACTACTTGGTTACCGTCCTCCGGTTGTGTCGCAGGTCACTCCAATCACGACAGACGGACTGACTGACCGCTACGATTGATAAATATAATCTATGGTAACCATGACAACAGTGCAGGAATTTTTCACTGTAAATCTCCGGGATAGAGCTCGTCACGAGCGTCCATCTGGCAGCGAGTCCCACACGTTTATTCATGATCCCCCAGAATGCCTCGGGGCAGGTTACCTCCACCTCCTCGTTCCTGCTCTCTCGCCTCTCCTCAAATCGCTCCGCCTCCCTCCGATCGGAGTCCAGCCGGCGACCCTCCGCTCCGACTGGTTGCGCCCCCGGCCCCTCAGCTTAGACCGTCATGAATAATAAAGGCCGTGCTCGGCCGCTCGCGGTGACACGCTGCACAGCGGGGAGGCGCACGCTGATCCCTCTAAGCTCGTTCCGGTTTATCCGTGTTGCACAATGACTGCGCAAGTGTTTCTGTGTGGGGCGCGAAGAGGCTCGTATGTTTTAGAGCCCGGGAGGGGACGCTGAAGGCAGCTATCATTTTAGATACATGTCGATATATTCGGATAAACCCGTCCATCCTTTTTCTGGAGCTTATCCAAGGTTGGCTCGTGGTGGCAGCACGTTAGAGGGAGATATCCCAGATGTCTTTCTCCGCGGGCAGGTTTTCCAGCTCTTCTTGGGGGATCGTAAGTCATTCCCGGAGCTGTTGAGAGTTGTAGTCTCTCCAGCATGTTGTGGGGTCTACAACAGCGTCTCCTGCTAATTTGACATGCCCGGAAAACGTCTAATAGAAGGCACCCCGAATGCGTCCTCATCAAACCAGCTCCCAAACCAGCTCGCGTAGATCCTCTCAATGCAAAGGAGCAGCAGCTCAGAGCTCGTTACCAGGAGCCTTTCTATCTGGGATCAGATCTTTTAAGTTTAAAACTAGCTCACAACCATACGTAAGAGTCAGAACGTAGATCGACTGGTAAATTGAAGGCTCGGCCTTCCAGCTCAACGACGGGACACCGCGTACTTCACCACGTAGATCTGCCTGACAGTCTCCTGCTCCATCTTAACTTCACCCGTGAATAAAAAAAAAAAACCCGAAATACTTAAGCTCCCTCACTCCGTCCTAACCAAGCGAGCCACCGTTTTCTGGCCTCAGACCTCGAGGTGCCGACTCTCATCTGAGCCCCTTCACACTCGGCTGCGAACCGACCCAGCACACGCTGAAGGTCACGGTCTGACGAAGCCTTTCGGCTTCCATCCACTTCATCTGAAAAGAGCGCGGACGCAGTACGGTTCCCCCAAAACTGGATATCTGCCTCTTTGATTGCGATGATCAATAACAATAGCCAATTATAAACTCCGTGCTTTTTAGTTTATGTCTAACATAAGCAGAAATACAAAATAGTGGAGGTTCTCTGCGGGCATCTGTGCTCCTCTTCACCAATACCCAACACTTCTATTTATAAACTCACACGAGCTGCATGTATTTTCAGGCTGAGACGGTGTTAAGTAGAGACACTTCAAAACCTCCGCGAGGAGCACTTGTTTCAGATTGCAGTCGTAACGATCAAGTTAGCCGCTCGTCATCAAGAAAATAAACATCCGGCCAGTGTTCGTCATGTGATGGTGAGAACGTGAGCAGGAGTATCGGCTGGTCGAAGAGGACGGCACAAAGCGTTTGTGTCGGGCTCTGATGCGTAACTTCGCAGTTCAGCCATTCAGGATATGTGCTGCATTCAACAGATTCACACACAGGATGTGAAAAGTGACAGAACAAGAGGGAGCTGCTGTGTCTCCTCGTGCTCTTGTTGAAGACCAATTACACCATTTTTTTTTAAGATAGAAAAAAACCCACACAGTGTACATCAGCAGGGGGTCCGAGAGTCTGCTGTGGTATTATCTTGCCCTCCCCCGTCATTACAGAGCCAAGCCTGTGATTACTGCTGAGCCGCAGTCCTGTTTGCTGCTGGAGTTTCAGATCTCCTCTCAACGCTGCTCACTGAGCCACTCGTTGGCTTTCAATCAGAGGATGCTGAGCGCAGTCTGGAAATATTGAGCTTCAAATATGATTTGACCACGACGGCCACACGGTTGCCGCAATATGTGCGGGAGCTTGCAATTTTTTTTAGACTCCCGGGATATTTCCGCTATAAAGGTCTTCAACAGAAGCCGTGCTGAAAGTCACAAAGTAGTCGTTTCAGACAAATAACACAAATAACTGAGGAAAAGCAGAAAACCCGGACGTGACGGGGTTTGCGGAAATGTGGTCTTAAAATTAAAATGATCGAATTCAATGCTTCTCATCAAAGGAAGTGATGTCATATTACTGTATGGTTCAAGTTGTCAGACACTGCACTTTGTTTTTGTACGTACAGCAGGCCTATGTGTCCAATTACAACTAAAGAAACAGCATCTGAAGCTCTTATTTTGACAGCAGATGTATCCTTTGTATTCTGTATTAGTCACAGTTTGTCTCTGAGCCCTGTGGTTCTGTAAGTTCATTAAAAGATTCAAATAAAAATGTTTCTGTGATGTGCAGCATGATTATTATCACAGGAATTGATTACAATCGGCCCAGAAAAAAAAAAAACCTTTTTTTGTTTTCTTCCACTTTTTCCTTATTCCTGCAATTTTACCATGAAAAACTCACCTAAAAATCTGCAAATTTCATCGCAAATTTTTAAGAAACTCCGCCACAAAATCAAACATTTTTGATCACGAAAAAAACCTCAACGAAATCCTGGAGGAACTGTATATGATTAGCATGATATAAACTTGAGATTTGTTGTGTCCATCTGGCACCCTGTCTGCCCTTCGTACTCGTCACTCTTTCTTAACAAAGCCTTATCAGCAGGTCAGCAGTAATACAGCACGGGGATCCTGTGGATTCCTCCCAGTGTGGGTCCACATGCAGAGAGAACCAAAGCCTTCAAGGGTTTAATAGCTTCAGATACAGAGATGAAAGCAGCTTATGGGGTGTAGAGAGAGTGGGGAATGTGCCAGTGGTGTAAAGATAGTGATTTTCAGCAGACAGCTCCTTATCTGTCTGATGGGATCAAGCGGTTACCAAGAGGACAGAGCCGGCGATCTGTGGCTGTGTGGCTGTAATTGCCACTGTTTGTTGTTCATCTCTATTCTTTCTGTTTTCCAGCAGTGTTATGTAATTTGGCGTAACCCCTGCTTGTTCGCTCCCTATGAGCCTTGTGTTGGTTGACACCCAAAGATAGTTCGCTGAGGAATTCCCCTTCGCTCTGTGATGGGATGCTCGGTTCAGGCTGGAAGGCGTCTTCCATCTCCCGTGTTGGTGTTGTTCCTCGTGACAACAAACATCTCTGCTTGTGAAATGCCTCGGGGCGAAACACTGAATCCCCAAACTCAAGAATTAAAGGATTAGTCTGATCATTTTCTGTATTTGCATTACTGTCAACTCACCCCGTGTAAAGATAACTAATTACGAAGTGATACCACTGAGCGTTGTTGCCTGCGGAGCCAAAACTGATGGAGCTAATTGTTCTGTGGCACGGTGCTCCATTGTTGTCCAACAATGTGCCTTCATTAGTCTGAACACGAACTACTTCTGCATCCGATGGAAATTTCAATCTGTTTATTTTGACTGAGGTGTTTATATTGAATTTTTTTTTTTTCTGTTGGAGCTTTTAAACCATTTTAATTAAAATGGTAGGTGAATGATCGGCTTATCTCCTCCACAGTGATCTTCAGTAGATGTGGTGAGGGGTTTTCTTTACCCAGGAAAGCATTCAACGATCATCCACTCAAGTTGTTTTTCTTGGTCATTCAGGCCATTTGATCACCAGTGCATTGCTTCATTCTAAAAATGTACCAAAAGTTTGATTAGTTCACCTGAACGGTGGCCAATCATGGAGAGCTGCCACATACCAAATACAAATTCAACAATTGAACTGCTTGTCAGTCAACTGTCCAATTACGTTAAAACGGAGGGACTCAGAAATGCCTGTAATTCCTAAACAGTTCATGCAATATCAGTTCGACTTCTTGAATTAAAGATGAAAGTCTGCTCTTCAGTCACACCTTGATTGCTTCATTTCAAACATTGTAGGATTGTAAAGAGGCAAAATTACAAGAATTGTGGCACTGTTGAAGTGCTTATGTAAACCGGCTGTATTTCCTTCAGGAGATGGTAGAGACCAAAAAAAAACCCAACTTGTTCAGAAGCAGGTCCAGTTGCCTTTGGATGACACCAACGATCTGGATGATTGACGAGCTTCAGATGTCCCAGTTGGAGAGGGAATGTTGGACTGCTCATGAGAACATAGCTTAAGTCTAACATTTGTGCACCCCATGTAGACATGCGATGCAGACCTCCTGAGTGACATTTGGTCTTCGTGTTGGTTTATGTAGATGATGATGAGGTCGTTTCTCTCTTCTCTGTTTCCTGACAGCTGAAACAGAGCAGATTTTCTGGCAGCTTTTTCTGAACACCCTCAATGATGAAATGTTTCAGTTCCCACTTTGGGAACTTTCTCAGTTCTCGAGCTGCCTGAAGGCACAATTATATTTACCACGTGGCCCCGAACTCGACTCCAAACGAATACTAATGCTGTGACTGCCGGATGTGTTCGCTCAGTTACCTGTGAAGTGCGAACGCCGAGCTCAGGCGAAGGCGCTTGTTATTGTCTGGAGCTGTTGTGGAAAGGTGTCGATTCAACTTCAAGGTCACTTTTTGTGTCCCTGCTGAACTGCATTGTGTTACACTCACAGGCGTTGCTGATATTTCGCCGACCTCACTGAAATAGAACGAGGTGTATTTCACGGCTCGCTGTCTTTCCGTCTGGAGAGAGTCCGTGCTCACAGCTAAGATCAGCACGGCCGCCAACAGCAACAGCAGCATACAGTTTCTAATGGCTCTGATGTCATGTTTTTCAGCTCAGTTTCTTGCCTGCAGATGATCAGGCAGCAGCTACAACACTCCCTCCGTTCAGAGGCTTCCTGATGGTGATCGCCCCGCTACATTAACTTGTCAAGATGAAACATTTGCCTCGCATCCCCTTTCTCCTGCTGAGGGCGCGTTACACCCCTCCTCACCCTCTAACTACAAAAACGCAGCCCCAAACATCGGGCACATCCGCCTGAGACACGACTCCTCAATAACCGAGGCACTTTCATCTCATCCGAGCTCCATTCACTATGAGCGCGGCCTACTTTTAATCAGGTTTAAAGGTTCCTTTCCCCTCCTCTGCTAGTACGCTCGCGTCATTGCAGTTTTATAGCTCATCTGTTTGAATGTTTCCTCCCTGCCACGCTGGGCTCCATGTGTTATATAACCGTTTCCTTTCTTCCAGCGGCAGATATCTGCTTCACAAAGATGTGAGCTGTGAATCTCATCCAACTTTGCATCATCACTGCTGCGTCACTGAACTATTTGCCAGCGGTTGTCGTCCCCCTTTTCCCTGCCTGGGTACATTGATCTTATGCAAATCAGGTTTTAGGAGATTCATAGCCGTGATAAAAATCTCCTTTTTTTTTTTTAACATTTACTGACACCTCAGTGTTTTCCACATCTGATTGATTTTTTTTTTTTTTCCACCTGAGATCTGATGTTTGTTAATTGGTGTGAAGATGAGAAAGTGGGAAAGCATCATATTTTTAACAACTTCCATCTGTTCCATAAAATCCAAGCTGTGCAGTAATGCACTGTAATGTAGTCTGCTGAAAGCCCTGAAGAAAATTCTGCCGTTATTGTGACGATGTAATAATCTCATTTCACTCACTTTAAGAACTAAAATCTATAACGTAGCTGCATTTTTCCGAGTGTTTATCTTCTCCTGCGTTTGTATATTTTTTGGCCACTTGGCGGCAGCGCAGCAAACCGTAAACCCAACTCTGACATAAAGTATTATCTTGTTAAAAATGTAACTGACCAGTGCTGGATTTCTGGGGCAGATGTCGATATAAGGCGGTAAAAAAGATTTCGATATCGATACATCAGCCGATATTCTTTATATATCGGCCTGTACTTTATCTACACATCATTACTTTTGACAAAGATATGTAATGGCGGCAGGGTACTTTACATCTGCCTGGATGGTTGGAAACTCTGCTGATTGGAGAGGATAGAATGAACCAAAATATGAAAGTTGATGGCTGTAAAAGCCAAACAATCAGTCAGAAGAATGTAAAATGCTCCTTAGAGGTAACCGATTGACTGTGAGCTCAACGCTGTACAATAACTTCCTTCAACATCTTTCCATTGATTCATGCAGATTTAATATGTTTTATAAAAAAAAAAAAAAAGTTCAAATAGATACTGGGGTGAGATAAAATCTTAGTGTGAACGAACCCTTTCTGTCTCCCTTCGCAGGACTTCAGGCGTTCTTCCCCTTCACCTCCTCTGGCCTGACCGACCCACCAGCCCATCACCATGAACTACCTTCGCCGGCGCCTGTCAGACAGCAGCTTTGTGGCCAACCTCCCCAACGGCTACATGATGGACCTGCAGAGGCCGACGCCTCCGGGTTCGTCCACTTCCTCTCCTGCCTCCCCGGCCACAGAGAGGCGGCAGCCCCCGAGCATGCCGATCCCGACCCAGGGCTCGGGCTCGGGCTCGGCTTCCGGCCCGACCTCCGGCCCGACCTCCGGCCCGGCCCCAGGCCCGGCCCCAGGCCTGGCCTCGGGCACGGGGAGCTTCCTCAGCTCCTTCTCCAGCGTGGTGAAGAGCGCACAGATGGCTCAGAACGCCGCCGCCGCCGCACACGCTAAATCAGCGGCGGCAACAGCCGCTGAAGGCGCCTCTGCGGGAAGCAGTCAGCCGGCCAAGCCTGTGATCCGCAAACCCAAAGTCCTGCTGGTGATCGATGATCAGCACACAGACTGGTGAGCGGAAGCTTTTATGGTTGGAGCACATGTGTAGTACTTTCACATTACGCTGCATGTTTCCTAAAGAAATAAGTCGGATCGGCCCTTAGTTCAACAAACACTGAACTGAGCTGAGTTATTTGTTTCTGAGTGTCACGGTGAAAAAAAAAAAAACAGCTCCAGTTCATTTCAACTTCTGTTCCCTTGAAAATCTCCTCAAACGCCTGTGATCATCTTTTCTCACCTGTTGTTCCTACTGAGTGGAAGTTACACCTCCAGCAGTAGATGACAGATCAAACTCTCTTCTCTAAAGGAAGCTGTGTTTAAACAGAATAAGTTTTCAACAGAATAAGTTTGCCCTTCTTTGGACATGTCTTTGAGTTGTCTTTAGTTGAACCTGTGGAAGGTAGGTCAGCACAAACAAATTTACACGTACTCTATTTTTGTTCATTAAATTGAACCAGCTTGTTGTTGTTTTTTGTTTTTTTTTTAATCATTAGACCCATAGTTTGATTTTTGGGAATACATGTATTTGTTGTAGGTGAAAGGATCCTTTTTTCTTTCACAAAATATTTAAGTCCCCAGGCATTATTGTTTTTTTTTACATTTTGTTCAGTGTATTTTTGAAGCTTGGACAGAGCCGTGCTAGCAGCCTCCACTCTGGATGCCACGTTAGGTTTACTGCTTCTTGCTCAATATATAATTCACAGACTTTAAAGTGATATTAATATTCTCTTCTAACTCTTAAGAAAGAAAGTTGGTGAATTTAACAAAAATACCAAAGTATTGCTATAATTTGCTAGTTTGGAAGAAGTAAACAAATGAGTCTTTCATTGGCTTGCCTTTGTTTGTTAGCTCGTGCTAAGTCCAAAAATGATTTGGGTTGAGTTTTGTAAGGAGTGAGACTTCTTATTGTCCGTGAGGGACGCATACGTCCTTTGCTTGAGCAGGCTTGTTGCTCTGGAAAGCTGCTGGAATAAAAGCTGTATTGCCAACTAGAGGAAAGTACTTTGATGTGGAGATGACATGACAATAAAACTGCTTTTATGAGGACAGATGTGTTCATCTCTCACCAGCAGTTCATGAATGTGAGAGATGGATATGAGCTGCCTTTTGCTCCACACCGTGGAGGTATTGATTTCCAGAGCTGCAGTCACGACACGCAGCTGCAGTTTATCATGTTTGTCTTCGTGGATCAATAAACCACTCTTGTATTTCACGAATTGTTATTCTTGTTGCCTGGCATTTGCCGGTAGACCGACCTCAGCGAGGCTGTTATTAGCCGGTTCCAGCCCTTTGAATTTATCTGCAGAATTAGCTGGGATCATTACGTACAGAAACGTGTCTCTCTGCGGGGGGGAGGGGGTCAGGTCGGGGTCTAAAAATGATCACCGAATTAAAGCGCAGCGCTGACGGCCGTGTCTAAAGCACCAACATTGCTCTCAATTTTCTCAAAAGCTTGGGTGGCCTCTTTTTCTTTTAAGCCCGCTGGCTGAAATCCCCAAAAGGACCGATTTCTCTTCCCTTCTGAAATGAGTCGTCGGGGGATGATCCACCCTCAGAGCTCCTCTGAAGAAGCCTCCTCTCTCCTGAGAGAGCAGCCGCGGTTTTGATGTTTACCGCAACAAACTCCGTTACATAAATAAAGACAGAATTATGGAGGCTTTGACAAGTGCTTTTTTGTGTGTGTGTGTGCGCACGCCAGGAGAAGTTATTTCTGTCAATGACTTGACGACGATATACTGCAATCTAGTGCAACATCCCTGCAATATGTGAAATTTGTAATGCTGCGTTTTTCATCATATTTTGACGAGCGGATTTGATTCGCAGCTCGTGGTTTTGTTGTCGAGGAATTGCATTATCTTGTGATGGGTGGCAGATTGTCTTCGTTGGCACTTCCTGTTCTTGTGAACACCAAAAGTGTCCCTCCAGTCAAAAACGCGCTCTGCTTCTTGTTACTTCGCTCGGTTTGAGACTAGAAAGCTGAGTCTGAGGTGGTGAGATTACTGGAGGTAGAAGTAGGATGTTGTGACATCACAACTCGTCTGTTGAAGAAATAATTCAGGAGGGGAACCATTTAAAAAAAGCCTTTAATGTCTCATTGTCTATGTATTTCAGCCATAAGGCCTTCACCAGGTCAAGTGCAAAATGGTTGCTTTTAGACTGTTTTTTATACCTGTTGGCAAGTAGTCATGTGATCAGTATGGACCAATCAGCAGCCTGTAAACCAGTCGCTTTCCAGTGTGTGATGTGAAAAATTATCTCTTCAGACATATTTCTGTGCAGGTCTGGAGGGAATGTTTGACATTTTTTTCCCCATTTAAAGCAAGACTCCAAACAACACTGCTTATCTGTCTGTCTTAATTACAGTTTTCTTTTTTTTTTCTCAGAGCAGTTTTCAGAAAAGAAGATAAACACGTGGCATTTGATAGGACAGGCGTTCCTGTTGCTTTATCCGCTGACAGATAACTTCGCTTGTTTTAGTAGAAATGTAATCTGAATGGGAGATAAGTGGATGTTTGTTTTACAGAGCTGCTTGTTTGGCTTTTTACTCCCTAATTCACCAGAACTTTAAACATCTTAAACACAAAAGAATATTACAGACTGCATGAAATAATCCTGACAGTTTATATTGTTTTGTTTTTACTGGTAAAAGAATTCAGACTCAGAAAATGGACCTGAAAAGTGAGTTCCAACCCGGTGCTTATATTATCGAATGGTTGTTCCTATAAACTGTGAACTCCACGGCTCGGTTTATGATTTTAGGGAGCGGTCCTCTGACAGTCTGTGTTCCACATCATTATCGTCTAGTTTTAAAACTATACATATTTCAAATCAGATCAGATTTGATAACAATTTCCCTTTATTTAACTTATATCTGTTCCATGAGTAGCCAGCAGGTGGCACTGTAGTTCAGTCACAGCCTCATAGAGAACTACTCATCTGTTCATCTCAGGCTTTGAGGTTTGGACGTAGAAGTGAAGCGCTTCAACCAGCAGATGGTGATATCTGATTACCTCTGAGGTTCTTGTGAGACAGTCTTCCTCTGCTGATGGACCAGGCCGCTCAAGCAAAGCAGGATATCAGTCACAAACAGATTGAAATACTCACCCTCAGATGATTTCTCTAAAAAAAAATATATGTTAGGTGGATTTAGGAGATCTTTTTATGATGAATTATGCGCTGACAGGAGAGGATGTCCCATACTGCTGTAACTTAATTCTTCACTCTGGAAGAGACGAGTGAAAGCTGCTCTCAGCAGTGTTTTTGTTTCTCATTACTTTGATTTCATTCCAAACCAACCTGGACTGTGTGAGACATCATCCTGCACGTCTCATCTTCGAGCTGTAAGTAATAATCAGTCAGTATCCAGTTCAAGGTTTAAACCTCGGACGTGTGCAATGAGAAACACGAGGCGATGATAGTGAGAGGTGCAAAGGGGAAGTTAGTTATTGTCGTCGCTCACTGACGTGGTCAGCAGCTGCAGCAGCCGTTTTTTTGTGGTTATTAACTTGGTGCTTCATTTCTGCACTTTGCATCAAAAATGGAGCTTCTTCTCAGAGATTAAATCAATCAGATATCAACACACTGAAATAATGTGATTACACTTTCAGACAATATAATGTTAATTCCTGATATCCATCACAATCTGCTCAGAAATCAAAGAAACTTCTTTAAAGTGCAGAACTTAACTGAGAATCATCACAGTTTCTTCAGCATCAAAGTGATGGTTGTCCACATCCAAAGATACATTGGAAACAGGATCAAGGGATCTGCGTTGGAATAAAATGAAGAATTTGACTTTACTGCCTCGTCAGAGTTATATGAAAGAAGCCCTTTGTATTTTCTTTCATCTCCAGAGCCATCCTTTCTCTGATGACTCATTTCAAAGATCTCATCATTGGTAAATGTCAGCTTTGAGAGTGTCTGTGATTCTGCGGCTGCTTTAACATCACTGAGGTCACAACTCTCAATGTTCTCATGTCCACACTGACATCATTAAAAAAAAAAAAAAAAAAAAGAAGCTCAAAATGTGACTGTAAATCTGCGACCTTTCTCTGCCTGTTAATATGAGAAATGCCACGGAGTCTCAGAGGCCATTTCAGATGTTACAGGTAGATCCTGAAGCAGCAGCTGAACAGTTAATGCTCAAATAAAACCAGTAAAAAAAGCCGACTATTTGGCTGCTGCTTTGGCAACGTGTCTGTGACATGGTGGGTGTTTAGGACACCTTGAAACCTTCTGTTTGGCAGCGAAGTCCAGTCACTGCGGCTGATTTATGAACATTAGGGAACAGGTCCACTCTATGCTGCTTTGCTTTTGAAATCTTTGTGTTGAGTTGCTCAAAGAAAAAAAGTTTCAATCGCACCGGCCAAATTTCTGACTTGCTTTATGACCCTGTAGTGATTTCCAGATGCAATCGTGGTTTTATTTTTTGAAGCCACACGCGTCCAAAAGTCTTCCAGCGGCCACTCTGAACAGATGTGTTGTGTTTTTCATACATTTCCATATATCAACATTGATTTGATTCTATCTGCCTGTCACCAGCAGAGCTGCTTTATCTGGAGCAAAACCTGTGACAGCACAACTTTGTTATACTGGCAGATGTTCAGCAGAAAAGTAATCTCAATAAACTGAAACCGTCCACCACCTTTTCTCTCACCATCCAGTGCAGCCGGGCGTTAAGTACATGATTTCAGGCTGCACTCATCCCCAGACAGAAGCTCTTCTGTACTCTGACAGTTTAAGCATCTGTCATCAATGTTTTTAAAATCAATGAACACATGACTAAACGTAAGGTGTGACGTGTTTCTCTACGAGGGGCAAGTCGTCTTCTGGTGCAGCTCCTACCACCTCTCTTTGTTCACTCCCTCAAAGCCCCGTTTCTGTAAACACGTCAAGCATCGTCTGTGATTCACCCCGGATCTCCTCCACGGTGTCCAACAGCGCCACTTCAGCTTGAATTCATTTTGAGGAAATGCAGACGTCTAACTGGTCAAAAAAAAAAGAAATCGGTGTAACACAGATGCTGATGTTGATCAAGTGACTTAACCTGTAATCTTTACTCATGACGGCTGTTGTTTTACCCTCCGCGCTCTGATCTGTTCACGCGCAACAGGGACAGTTTCCAAACCCTTCAATCGCTCCTCGTACTGTTTTGGATATCACTCACTGCTCCCGTCAACCTTGATAACAGCAGCAGGCAGTTTGTGAACGCTGTGATGCATTTATTAATTTCCTCAAGAGTTGGTTGAGACCAAAAATTTGCAAACAGTGTGGTGGCTACAAACTCGGCTCCGCATGAAAACAAATGTCGAAAATCTAATAAAATGGAAACGGTTTGCTCAGGTTTGCCTTGTAATCTTAAAAGGAAACTTAAAACCAATCAAAGCAGTCTACAGTTAAAAGTGTGTCCCTCTAAATGATCCAACCTAGAACGGGCACCGAAATGAAAAGGCATGACTTTTTTCCCACCCACATTTCTTTAAGACTCGCGCCTGCTCAGACTCTGATTGGCTCTGATCCCGATATGCTTTATCTAACCATCCCACTGCTAATGCCTAAACGTAACCCTCGAAGAAAACAAGAACTTGCCATTCACAGCTCTAAAAGGAATATAGGTGAGAAAAAAACAAACTTGGAAGTACTTGAATTTTGATGAACGTATTGTATTGATTTTTGCGAAGCTGTTAATATATTAAATATGATGCCAGGTTCTCAGCTTGATATAATTAAAAATCTTTTTTCAAGTTTGTACAAGTTCAACTCTATTTAATTTTTTTTTTTTTAACATTTAGACCTTGAAGTATATATTTTTTCTCATTCATTGGACCATGAATGAAATAAAACATGTTTTTTTTTTTTCATCTTCAGAAGCTTAAGAAGTCAACTTCAAATCTTTTGCCACAAACTCAAACCTTTTCCAAAATATCTTAGAAAATGAGAAAAAAAAAAAAAACATATCTTCACGTTTGAGAAGATGGAATTTATTATTAAATAAATACCAAAAAGCTGCTGATTAATTGTCTGATGTTGTCATGTCAGCCTCAGGAACCTTTCCTTGAGCTGTTGTGGTGATGTCATACAGGTTACTCATCAGTTAGTCCCGTGTCTCTGAGTAGCCCTGACTAGAGAGTACAGTGAACGCATCAGAGTGTGAGGTGAGGCTGTCCGTGCGTCCGTCGTGCGTGCGTCCGTCCGTGCGTCCGTCCCTCGCTCGCTCCCCGGGGCTGAATTTCCTCCTGGGCATTCCAGCGGAGAGGGTGAGGTCTCCGGGGAAACCCTGCTCTGCCCTGACAGACTTGGCCTCCAGCAATGACTGATGCACAATAGCAGTACACAGCACTGAGAGCATCACCGCAACCACCAACACTCCCTCCTTTTCTGCCTCCATGTCTCTCTCTCTCCTTCTTTCCCTCTCTTTCAGGCTGACGTGAAGGACCATTTGCCAAGTAGCTGTCAGTCTATTTGCACTCCGTTCTGAATGATATGAGCATCTAATTGCTCAATTCGGCCCGGCTCCAGCAAAAATGTTTACTTCTTCATGTATGCAGCAGAGTACTGTGAGATTCCCGGGTTGCCCTGAGCCATAGGAAGAGAGGTTTTCATTTCATATTTTGTCTCCAGACAAAGCAGGGAGCCTACACGCTGGCAAGAAGAAGCAGAAAATCCTCTCGCGGCATTTGTTAATCCATGCTGCGTTGCACGAAGAGGGCAAAAGTTCACAAACTGCAGAGTGCATGCTCTAGCAGGCCAACATCACAAAATGCTGAAACTATTTCAAAGAGTACTTAAAAGGTGAAGACAATAATGTACATATGTATGGAAACTTAATCCCGTTATCTCAGATTTGAAGGTCCAGCGGTCCATACACCGTGACTCTGAGACGGCTGCGGTCAGATTTTGAAGAAACCGACCGGGATGATGCATCTTCTTCCTTTGACAAAATCTAACAGGAAGATTCTGATGGTTTAAAAACAGTTCACACTTTAGACTATCCCAGCTAATAATTTACTCTATGCCCCTAGTTTTTACGCCTTGCCTCTTCATTGAGGATTGACCAATTCCCCTGGACTGTGGCCAACTCCATTGTTAGTGTAGGCAGAGCAGACCGTCATGCGCCTTCATCTATCCTCATCGATACTAGCTGCGTCTCTTTAACTCACCGGGAGAGTCTAAAAGTCTCGGTGTGCTTAGAATAAAGTATTTGTTGGAAATCCAATATAGTCCCAAAACTCCTGTCTAGTGTTGAAATCTGAGCAATAAGCTGGGCCTGTGGATGGGAAGGGAAACGTTAGCCCTTTTATCACTGTCGGTACCGCCTTCACTCTCCTCGTTTCTTTTGTTGTCCATCGGGTAAAAGCTGTCGAAGGCACCCGGTAGTATTTTTGAAATCACTTCTATGGAGGTTCCAAGGGAGCTGAGTCGATAGTAAAAGGTGTCGTGAAGACACCACGACTGGTCAGAGAGGATCATCAGAATCACAGGACCTCCTCCACAAACCGGCCGTAGTTATCAGCCAAGCTACTTTAGCACCTAGAATCGTTTTATTTCTGGACTATTTGATTGATGGCAACCTGCAAAACCTGCTGCGGTCAATTGAAGACATGTCTGGTTGCTGATGAAAGGATCCAGGGAGCGTGTGTTGTGTTGAACATGATGTCATGGCGGTGTGGTGCGGCGTTGCCATAGTAACGAAGCCGCATTGAGGCGGTGCAATCCGCTCTGGACAACGAAATCTATTACCTGGCACCGAAAGCAAGTAGAGTTGAGGCGGTACTGGAAGTGGAAAAGGGGCTCCTGTCGTTTGGGTTAAAATGACGAATGAATTAAGTTTAGGGGTCATTACAATTATACTCATGCAGATAACGTACTGAACAATTGTGTTCGTGCTTACGCAAAAGTAATGTTGGCTATCGGTAGGGGACTGAGAACAAATAACGGTTTCCCGTGTTTTGTTGATGTGTATACAGTATGTTGTTTTGGGACACATGCTTGTACAATTGACAACCTGGTTCGCATCAAGTACTCGAAGAAGTACCCCCGATTTTTTTTTTTCATAAGTATGTGACCCTTTGTAAACGCAGCAGTTTTCACATAACATGAGGTTCGGTGGAGCGGACACAAATAGAAACAGTGATAACTGTTCAAAAATGAAGCCCAGAGGGGCCGTTTGGTCTTGTCCCCATTGCATGACTCATCCGCGTCCTATTAGTGGTACACAAAAGAAGTCACATATTCTCATGGTAAAAAAAAAAACAAAGAAAGGAATTCAGCTTCACGGTGTTTATGTAGTGGGTGTGTGCAGAGACGGAAAACCCAGAACCTCTTAGCGGAGCTGAAAGTTTACATTTGAACACGTGTAAAGCTCTTGTTCAAACCAGACAGCCCAGCGGCCCGTAAATTAAAATCGATCACCCGAAGTGACAACATGTTTTGCAATACCTTGAAACGCATAACAGTCATTTTTAACCGGTGAGCCTGCGGGTCCTCCTTCATGCTCTGCGGCAGCGGAGGTCCCGAGTGACGGGGCATTGCTGTCTAGTATGTAGGTCAGCCATCCTGAAGATTCACGGCTTTTAAAATTACAGAGAACGAGACGGCAAAGGACCCGAAACAGCTGGGACATGTTAAGAGCAAGATCCTCCTCAGTGACCGTAATGAACGTTAATGAACGGACCTAAAAGGACAGATGTCGGCAGATGGAAAAACAAAGGAGGCCGGCGTGGGGAAGTCGGGCGGAGGAGGACAGCGGCCTTGTTTAGTCAGAGGCTTTGAGAAAAATGGTGCAAAAGGGAACTGCTGTATGTTTTTGTGCGTCGAAAGGGACTGAAACTCCCAAACAGCCTGTCCCAGTAACCGAAGGCCTCCAGCATGTAGCCTACATCCTGAGCTACTCACGGCTCCACCCTGGAGCCGTTGACAGATTGTGAACTGTCCCACGCCTGCGAGGGGTGAGAGTTCAACGCCGAGGCCCATGCAACACTGGGACATGGCTGAGAAGACCAAAGAAAATAGACGGTCAAAAATATGATCTTGAGAATGAAAATCTGAAGTATGCCACCTAATAATGCTCTTCAGTTTTAGATATGTAGTGTCAAATTTACACTCATCAATAATGGTGAGTTGTATGTTTAGTGTTTTCCTGAAAATAAAACCACAAAAAGTAGAATGAAACAACTTTGTGAGTCTAATAAACCGATCTTGGCATCAACAGGATACAGATTTTGAAATAAAGTTTGTCATCACCATGACTGAAGATAATTCATCTGCATCACCTGCTTAGTTACTCCTATTACTTCCTACCATACTGCTGCTGCAAATCGGTAACACAATAAAGATAGAAATTCAGTGGTGCACACACACACACACACACACACACACACACACACACACACACACACACACACACACACACACACACACACACACACACAATCAACAGAATATTTCAAGGAAAGAAATCGGCACAGAGGACTATCCCTCAATCAGTGAGTTCTCTTTATTAAAGGCACTTTATTTCACTAGACTCTCTTTGCCAAGAGATTCTGTTTATTTGAAGCGTTGCAAGGTCAGATTCTGTAATCTTGGAAAATGTGAGTCATTATTTTGCCTACTTGCAAGGTATTTTGGAAGGTCTGTTGAAATTTCAGTTCTCCTTCCATCAAATAAACAAAAAGATATTTTAAGGTTGTTTTGACTGTTGGGAGAGTTTGGAGCACGTACGCTGCACTGCAGGGCAGGAATCCACATATTGAAGTGCACACATGACCTGAAGACACACAAATCAATCAGCATTGTGATTTATGCTCTCGTTTCCACTGCAGAAATGCCACATGTGCAGAGCACACACTGTTTAAAATACTCCAGTGTGTTTGAAAAGCATATTTTTGTCCGCTTTTTCACGGTTTGTCTCCTTTTTCATGCAGGGCCAAGTATTTCCGAGGGAAGAAGCTGAACGGAGAGTACGAGATCCGAGTGGAGCAGGTACAGCATTGCTTTTTATGAAATATTTGAATTGATCATTTTAAAGCTGCAACATTTCCTTTTCGTTTCATGTTTAAGTCAGCCTTAAAATTTGTATAATTATTTTTGGATTATCTTCACACGTTTTTAGTCAGAGTGCAGAAGACTTGCCAATGACATTGATCAAACACAATCATTTTAATAAATAATTTGAATTTATTAGAGAAATGCTGTGGTTGGCTAACTGACAAGTTCAGAAATGAAGAATCGACAACAGTCTGTACCAAATCAAAAATAATGTCCGCTTCCCTTGCCGAGCTCTTAATTTGTCTTCATTAGAACAGAGTGTATTATCATTATATATATTATTTATACCATGTATATATCAAACACTATCCCGCTGATGAGTCTCCTCGTGAAACTCTGTCATAGACAAACTGAAAATGGAGGCTTAGACTCCGTCCTGACTCTTCAAACCAACAAGCTACATTTACAGAAATGCTTTAGGAATATGTTTATTGACCTCCTTGCTAAGAGTTGAAAGATAGCATTGGTCCCACTCGCACGTCTGTGCATTAAGCATGCAGCTAATAGCCAGGAGGTCTTAAGCTCACGGATTCAAACATTATATCGCATTTCTTTAGTGGAGTGGAGAACCTATAATTAGTGGTTTTGTGAGGAGTTATGTGGTGTAACGGAGTGTACTTTCATTTATTACCGTTCGCCACACAATGAAATTTGCTCGGTTCAGTACACGATGTGATGCAAACATCTGCTGCCAGTAGTCTTTACATGCCCACATACGCTGCAAGAACAAAACCAGAGTTTCGTTTAAGTTCGGGAAGCTGCACTTTTCTTAATGGACATTTTTTGATTTGATTTCTTTTATACTTTGCTTCTTTTATACTACAGCTCTTTTCTTACTGACAGTTTACAACATTTTGGTGTCTGAACTGTTACAGTAAGAATCAAGGCCAAGTAAGAACTTTTCAATATTAAAATTCTTTGAAAATATTTTTTTTTTTTAAGTTATACATTATTATCGTTTTCTCTGCTGTACCAAGAAAATTACAGAATTGCAACTCAAAAGCCGAGATTCATATTGAACCGTAAATGATGAGTATTGTTACACCCCTGATATCATTGAACTGTTTCCTCCTGAACTATTAACTCCTTCTTGTTAGCTGTTTCTGCCGTCTTCCAATTTCTTACGCCAATATTGGCCTAACTAACCACTTCCTTGCTGTAGCTCCAGTTTTAAGGAGTAGAAGTATCAATCTTCTTATTCAACTTTTGGCAAGAAAGCAAAGGAGCCAGGCTCCCCAAAATGTCGACCTATTCTTTTAAAAGAGCTGCCTAATTTTAATTCGATGCAGTTGTGACAATATTTCATACAGTGTGCACAGAAATATGTTTATGTGTCTAGACGTCCCGTATTTACGGTGTTTAGATAGCATCTAATTTACCTCAAAGAAGTCTTCCATCAGACTGTACATGTGCAAGCCATTGTTGAGACTGACGCTGCCTTTGAAATGGAGTGGTGGGTTTTTATGGGAGAAGGAAAAGGGACCACAAAAAGCTGGACGGGTGATTTTATAGCCTGTTTGCTCGACTCTCTACTGTTGTGGTCACATCGTCTTTCTGGGATGGTGTTGGAGCTGGAGGGGGGCGAGACTTTTCTATGATACGTGATTTCTTTTTTTTTTTTTTGTTAAACCTTGCGGTGTCATAGCTATTGAACCCCAATAAAATCTCGACAGAGTTAATTAGGCATCTTAAGTTGAGCCCCCACAAAGCTCAGCAACAGCTTCAGCTGACCTACTTAGATCTTGTTGGACCTTCCACTCTTTCCCAGAAGCCCCTCTGCATTGATGATAACAAGCCAGTCGCTAATTGCCTTCAGCAGCCAGACTCTTCATAGGCTGTTTGCGCACCTCGCTGAGAGCCTCGGGACGATGGAAACTCGATCTCTGTGTGAAAAGTTAGCGACATGCTGAGATGAACCCTTTTACGGCGTGACAATAAAAGCAGAGGGGCCCGTTGCACCCTCCTCCTCTCTCCAACCCCGCTCTTGTTTGGCTTTTAACATCGGCACCCAGCGAACATTTTGACATTGAATAGTCTTTTTACAACGTGCCTGCGCCAGTATTGAAACATAAGGTCAACTTTAAGCCGATACCAAACAGCTCCTAGGGCTGACTTTCTCACATCTTTGTCCCTCTCATATTGTGATTCGACTGTATTTGGATGGACGCTCGTCTTGGCCAACGCACGCTCGTTGTCATCTGTCATGTTAAGCTCTCTGAAGCAGAGCTCAGAAGCCCCAAACCGACAGAACTTGCCTGCTGCCATATAAGGTACGATCTTTAGACTGAAGCACAGGCTCACCACAGCATGTGATGCTGCAGTGGGGAGACCTGATGGCAGCCGGGATGAGACCAAGAACAAGACTTTGATTGTAACTATGATATCTCTCATCCACCTCTCCCTCCCTCAGCCGCTGCCCCCGTGGCACATTTGTGGCCGTTATTGTGGATTATTATTCCCTCTTATTTACGTGACCCACTTTTAAGTTACATTTCATAGACGCCTCAGGTCCTGTGTCCACTGGGTAACCCTTTTTTATTAATTTTTTTATTTTGTATTGCTAAACAGTTGCTTGTGGGAGCGCCGGTGGTGGTTTTCTTTGTGCTCCTAAGTGACGAATAAAAACATGCTCTTTCTTAAAATCACAACATATGCTTAGCAGTACTTCTTGAAGCTCTGGGTGCCAAAAACATGCCAAGCATTGCTCACGGTTTGATCTGTAAGACACCTTTGGCACCTTTTGGATGCCAAATGAAAAACAGCCAGAAGTGTGGAGGGAGGTTTCCTTCTGTGTGTATCTGTAACTTCAGGGTCTCTCGTATACTTAACGTGGAAAGAGCTGGGAGTTGTATATTCATTCGCCTCTGTCAGTTAGTCCCGGGTGGGCTGAAAGCAAAGTTAATGTGCACTTACATCAGGTCAGTGCTCGTACATTACGAGTCTCTTGAGTCACTGAAATCACGAGGTGCAGAAAAACCGACAACACCGAAGCGGCATTAATCACTGTCACACAGTTTCCTCTCATCTTCTTTATCTTCTCATAATATCACATTTCTGGTTATATTTGATCAAGATTAGTAGCAACTGTGCGAGGCTTGTCTCAGGCGTGGCTGTGCTTTGAACTAAATGCTGAGTGCGTGTAATGTTTACCCTGATAGTTTACCCCGCTATCAGCTTGTTAGCATTAGTGTCGCGTTTTACTTCGATTAGGCATGACGGGTACGGTGCCTTATGTTTAGGTACCAATGATCACTTGGTTAGGTTTAGAGAAAGGTCATAGTTTGGATTAAAGTAGGTCATTTTACCTAAGTGACGAAAATGACTGAACATACGTTATGCAATTTCCATGTGTTACATTATATAAGTCATTTGCTGATGCTACTTAAACGTTGAAATCCACATTGACTTTTGCTGCCTTATGAACTCAAACGCCTGTTTCTCAGGTGGAAATCCTTTGTTTGTTCCACCTCACCACCCCTGACCTCCACCCCACGCAAACTTTATCACTCTTTGTAATTCATCACATGACCTCCTTCTTCGACAGTCGGCGAGGCAAAGCGTAACACCTACACGGTATTCTGGATGGCGCTGACACACGATACGGTGCTGCAAAACCTCTCAGTTCAACAAATTAATCCAACAAGTATTTTATTGTTTTCAACTTGTCCTTTGCAAGAGAAAACTTGTACTGTTTGTCCTTTAAAGTTTACATAGTCTCACTTTCAAGGTTGACCCCAGCCCCTGACCTCCCTGCATGTTATTTCCTTTGCAGATATTTCGTCAGGGAGTTTTATCTCATTATAAATACCGGAAGATAATTCCTCCCATTGACACAACTGATTTGTTACCTGAGCACATACAGTATGCCTGCTGCTTCCATTTTGGACTCCGAGTTGTTGGGTTCATTCAGAAGAATGCATTCCACAGATCTCTGGAGCTTACAGGATTAGGCATCGCCTACAATGCCTTCTGTAAGCCTTTGAAGTATCTTGGATGTGTGCTGCCTGGTGGCAGTGCCAAGCTAAGAGCCTCCACATCTGACATATACGTATTGCTTATTGGCATTTTAAAACATTATGACAGTCGACAGTAAAAAATTTGAAAATGTTCACCAACTGCATTGAAAGTCGATCACCGACATAATGACGCCCAAGAAAAAGCTGGCAGATAAACTGCCTGTTTACTACCCACAAGTCATAAACACTGCAATTTACACAATTGGACAAATTAAACAGAGCTGAGGAGGTCTGTTGTTTGTAAAGGAACAAGAGAGCAGTTCTTTTGGGTTCCCGGCCCATGTGTGGTGCAACATCTGCTCAGCAGGCGTATGACCTCAGCGCTGTCCACGCTCCTCTCTGCTGTAGTCATGGCAGCTCACAGGCTGTTGGCTGCATGTTATCCGTACCCTTTTTTTGGCCGGTATTCGTCCATGTCATAGGGCATGTGGGCCGAGCTCGCTCACGACGGATGATTTCATTTGTTGCCGATCCAGCTGCTCTCATGCCTTCTGTCGCTCCATTACATTTAGCATCTGTGTTACATTTCAGCATTTAGTGCCACAATGGATTATTTCACTGTTGTACAAGGTGGTAGTGATTAGTGGCAAATACTTTCTCTGTGGTGCAGATGAATAGTCCACTGGACTTCAGACTTCTCAATTGCATCAATATGTGATTGAAACAAAACTTATCGAGAATTACAAACAATTCAGATGTAGTCAACACAAAAGTATCTGCCCTGTAACTACTGTGTGTTCCCCATGTGCTGAAGCAAATCACTGCAGTCTGTCCTCTCAAACTGAATAGCCCTCAGTCATGTAACTATAATGTGTCAACTCACCACAGGCCAGACAGCGTGGGACTAATGTAACAGGTACATTTATGTAATCATTTATACTCAAAGTTGTGTTTCATGCAGGCCTTGGCTGGTCAAGGTTTTTCCCATTAGAGCAATAAAAGAAGCAGAAAAAAATTATATTTTCACGTGAAAGGAAACCACACAATAACCGCCATGGGGAGGAAAGATTTTTGTCAACAGCTTTCCCAATTTGGATGTCCACTGAGGACCAGAAAAATAACAACTGTAATTGGAACCAGGTCAGCGTTAAAGGGAATATACTAGGCATTTGTTGGGAGGACAAATGCAAGTTCAGTTCGGCTAATTATAGTTTAGATCTGCGTAAACATTTCAGGGAACATCCTTTTTTCTTATTTGGCCTTCCTGGCCTCCCTGTAATACCTGAATGTGGAGCTGCTCTTTTTCATAAGCATATCATAAAGTATACTTTGATTTAAGTTATTTGATGTTTATTATTTTTAATGTCAATTTGTTTTTGTATATGACTTATATTTGTATACATACCTCCACAATATAATATTAGTATAATGATGTATTTCCATCTAGTGTAGAATTATCTAGAACGTCAGTCCCACTGACAGTTTCACTGCCTTCATTCTTACACTTAAGATGACACTTCAATTGTTTTTATATCTTTTCATTTCACATTCAAATAATTTATTTTATGATTTCATTTGTTTTGACCTTTTTTTTTTTTTTACTTTTTTTTCTGCTGCAATTGTAAACACAAGCAAACACACTGTTGGTCATTAAATTCAGCCTTTTCTTTTTGTTTTTGTCTTTGCGGCCATGACAAAGTTGCAAAGCAAAGTTTGGGTGCAGCGTGACTGCTACTTTCAAGTTGTTTTTGCCAAAGGACAGAAGGTCCTGTTCACAATTTGACTCATGACCAAACAAAAGGCACCTTAACCACCTGAACCTCGGTGACACGGGTTAGTCCGACTCTAAAAATACTCGCAAAAATTCCAGATAGGCTGCTGTCAAGCCGTGTTTACTGTTCTGTCCACAGGTTCACGTGGCTTGGCAGGAAGGACAGAGTGTAAACAACACTGCAGAAATAACTGACACTTGCCCGTAAATTGCTGTTTCCTTGTTCCAATATTGCCTTTCATCACAATACTGCCCGTCAGGTATGAGTTATTGTCCATTAAAATAGCAGCTAGTGTTGATTTAAATGCCATTTTGAAATGGATAAATGCTTTTCCATTACCTGATCTTATGTGGTAGAAAAAAAGAAATATGTTGGATATTCCCAGTTTGCTTTGTTTACTGTAAATAAACAAATTATGTAGCAGTGGGAGTGGCTGTAGCTGGCAGAAACTCAAAACCTCAAAACCTCAAACAATGGAGAAAAAAAAAAAAAACGTCGTTAAAGAGGACTCGTTGAGTTCAGCTTGATCCACAGTTGAACTTAATCCTACTCTCCAGAAACTAACTCTGTCCTTACAAGCAGCTCGGCGGAGAATCCATTCTTAATTCAGCCTGAATGCAGGTCAACAGATGAGAAGAATCAGCTCTGGGGGCAGTTGTCCCATGTATCACTTCCTGTTTTCCTTTCCCAGGGCAAGAGCTGCTCCAAGACAACAAGTGTCTGAATGTGTTACCGTGATGGTAACCATGGTGCTGTGAAAAGCCTCCTGTCCTGGCTTCTGGGCCTGTGCCCCGCACCAGCCACTTCATCCATTTACTGCCCAATGACATCGGCTGTTAGCACTGCTCTTACCCTTAACCAGCCAATCAGAGATGGTGTGGAGTGCCGAGCTTTTGCCAAAATGTTTGCCCGCTCTCTGGGTTTGTCTTCGTTGGCCTCCGTGGTTGGGATGGGATTTGTTTGGAAGGTGTGGTGATGTGTACATGTAAAGGGAGTGTCATGAGTCCAGGGTGTGTTACGCTGTTTTGGCACGGCATGCGCTGCTGAGCACACAGATGGTTCTGTAGGGGGACAAGTATCAGTAGAGAAGAGCTGAGCAACGGACTGGAGCCAAGTACATGTCCTTGAGGCACACTGAGCGTGAGTGGTGCCTTGTTGTCTCTTAAATAAGATTATGTCATTTACTCGCCCCCTGCTCTTCCTCTGAGAGTGCAAAACAATAAATAAAAGAGGTGGGTGTTTTTTCTTTCTGTGTCTTGGCAAAAAAAAAAAAGAAAAAAGAAAAACAGTTTTGTTATGTTGGCACATTCTTTCAAAGACTCCCCCGTACAGAGTTTACATGGGCCGCAGCACTGGATGAAAGGGAAATTCATATCTGAGAGTAACGCTGATAATATTCCCTTTTTATGTAGATGAAAGCCCATGTAAAGCTCAGTAAAGCAGGCTTAAAGTCTCAAATGACGATCACAGCATGAGAATGCGTAGATAGAAATTGATTTAACTTGCTATGCAAATGATCAGGAGCTGGGTTGAGTAAAGGGTCAGCTGCAGGATTTGCTTCAGTCTTCATCCATGTTGGCGTTTATGAGGGCTGATCTAAGCCGTCGCTCTGCCTGTTCATTGAAGCACACGAAGAAAAAGCAGCTTATTTCAGTTGTATATTGTTGTGAGGCTGTCACATTATCTGCTGTACTCTTTATTGCCCGAGAAATAAAGTTTCAGGAAAAATCGAGCATAGTTTTAAATTCTTACTATTTCTGGTTTAAGACTGGCTGATCTGGTTTGCACTCATTGGTTTAAAATAGATATGGTTAATTTGTAAGCAAACTCTTTCCTGTTTATAATATTTATAGTGACGTTGACACTTGATATTTGACAGCCAAAGTTTTGTAAGTTCATTCTTGGGACCAAGTAAACATTTGTGCCAAATTTGTAGAAGTCCCTCAAGGTGTTCCTGAGATGTTGCAGTCCCAGGAATGGGAGGACCATGCCCTTTGACCTTTCACCCCCAAAATGTTATCAGTCCACCAACTGAAAGTTTGTGCCAGATTTGAAGAAATCTCATCAAGACGTTCTTGAGATAACGCAATAAAACAGACGGCCAACTTAAAATACGTAATGCCTCCAGCTGTGGCTATCGCCGTTACGGAGGCATTAAACATTTGACTTGAGAAGCTCTGAAGCTCTTGGTTGATCCACCACATCAGCTATCAAGAAAACGAAGTCATCGCGCTCCGTTGGGTGTTAGCAGTATAAAAGACTGATCTTGACCATCTTTGCAGTCCAAAGAAAACTCTCCCAAAGTCTCGACAAATGCTTCATGCAAATATTTCAAATACAAACCAGCAACGAAGGGTTTCTTGCTCTTACATTTCTTTATCCAGCCAGTCCAGGATTTAATCCATCAACTCTCCAGTCACAAACCTATTTCTTCGATTAGTTGACTGCCACATACCATCAGCCATGTGCTGTACATGTGTGCAGGGCTCAAGTCCAAAAGGAAGTATATCCTTTTCAGAAGTTTTTCTACCCCTCTGTGTTCTTGGGAAATGTTTTCACATCAAATTGGGTCTTTAAAATCACTTTTTCTTAGATATAAAAACACCCTCTTCATCTTCAGATGTAGCCTGTTTGGTGATACACATTGATGCACTTCCCTCTGAGGGATTAATAAAAGTATCTGTCTATCTACCTACCTACCTACCTATTTCCAGTCATTTGGGTCAAGGCTCTCCAGCTGTGCTGACACACATGACAACTGAGTTTTTCTGTGTCCTCAGTAGCAGCAGGCAGCAGTCATGTGACATTACCAGCAGAGCTGATAAACAAACTGGCCTCTTTGCTCTAAGTTTAACACCTATGTTCCACTTTCACATTATTTCCCCTCTGAGTAAAGTGTAATCGTTACACACGGCGAAACGAAGCAGTGAGTGACTGGATCTGGTCCACAGCTGACTCAAGATTAGAGACCTCACAGACCAATGAGACGCAGCCAGGCTCTCTGTGTAGTGTTGTGTTTGGTAGTCGATCACGTCACGTCAAATTGAATTTTAGTTTTTCCACAGAGAGTCAGCAGGCTACTTGTTTAGGGCCCATTAAAGCCACTGCATTAGTGTCATGTCTCATACTTGAAGGCGATGTGAAGACTAACAAATGGCAGCGTTTCATGTCTGAGGTCAAACCGGCTGCTGTTTCACGTCCCTGCAGGGCGTCCTGTACCTGCAGCAGATGGAAGTTTACGATGACGCAGCCTGACCTCGACACAGACCAACTCCTGTCGGGGAACATGGGATACGTGTGATCAAACAGCGCGTTCGACTGACTGAAAGCGTTCTCTGTGAGCACTCGGCAATCCCCCCCCTCCTCTGAGGTAGCCTGCTATTACCAGGCCCAAATTCAGAAAGACGGGTCTGGCTACGGTTCATTGGGGAGTGTTTCCAGTCATTGCATGATAATGGACCTGGAGATAAATTTAAAGCTATCGGAGCAGCCTTTAACTAATCAGAACACCATATGACGTATGTTGCGCACAGAAATTCACCGAGTAGTACAACAGAGACCCCAATAACAGCAGAGTGCAATGCAGTGGCAGTAAATTATTATTGCTGACTCTGCAGACTCCAATTCCTGGATATTTGCTAGCGTTGTTGTAACTGTTTGTATCTCTTCACCTGGTTCAACCACCGCCGCCATTGTTGGAACTACATTTAGAAACAAACACTTTGACTTTTTGGGAATCATTCCCAGTCGTTGCATCCTTCTGTGCGTACAGTTCAGGTTAATTTTAAACTATTGTAGCGGTCTCAGCTGATCAACATTGACCACCACATGCGACAGACTGGCCGAAACGCTACCACCACCACTTATAAAAGAATGCTTGGCCTCAACTTCTTTAGCTGTTTGGTCCGCCTTTCCAAGTGGGCGAGCGAACCTTCATGCAAACAGGATTTCCAGACTATAATCACAGCAAACATGAAGCTGTGAGCAACAGGTGGGCGGAGCCAGACTACCTGTGAAGACTAGGTTGAAACCTAGAGTGTAGCTGGAATGTGTGTCAAACCTACATGGCTTTTAATTTGAAAAGAGGGCTTTTAATTTGATATGGATACAGGAAGACGCGGCATTCGGCCAACCAATCAGTGGCAGACATTCACGTTCACAGCTCTCGCACTGCAGCTGCCGTGCAGCCAAAGAGCATGAGAGCATGTTCACAGTGTAGCAGGGGGGTTTGACAGAAGAATTTGGTTCTTGTCAAACCTTTACAGAAAGTCAAGCCCTTTTTCTTCTTCCACATCATTTTCACTGTTACATAAAAACGATTTTTTTTGAAACTGTGATCATCGATGTGACACAATAATTCCTTTCAGGAATGCTAAAATTGGTCAATAGTGTTGACATCAGAGTATGTCTGGACCGCGGTAACAATCATTACAAGGAGAATAGAAGTGTCCCTCTCTGGTCCCATCCATCCAAAAAGTCCATTCCCAGAAGTCGGCCCCTCCCCTCTAGTGTCTCTGGGAGTTTGACTGAGTCATTAGGTAGCCGGGTTACGGCCTTTCACAAGGCCCTCACTGTCCAGGAGGCCACAGACTGGGGATAACTTGATTTGCCTTCTCTCACCAGCTCGCTCTGTCTCTCTGACCCCTGTCTTCTCCTCGATTCTGTTCAAAAGCAAAAATGTAAAATGACTCGTATAGAAGATGTACTGAAGCTCGCATCTGCAGCTTCATCTCATGACTTTCAGGAGTCAGAGGCACGACAGTAGAACACATTTTACCTTCACTTTTAAATAAAAAATATTTCTGTCAGGAAGCCAGGAGAAATAAGAGCACCGAGTCGGGTAGTTCAGTGACTGTACGCGAATACTGTGTGTTGTTGTAGGATGGAAGATATAATCTAAGTTTGTCTTTTGTCTTTGTCATCCCCAGGCGGAGTTCTCCGAGATCAACCTGGCCTCCTACGTCAACTCGGGGTGTATGGTGGACATGCAGGTCAACAAAAGCGGCACCAAAGTGGTCAGGTGAGACGCTGGAGGAGAAGCGCTGCTCCTTTGAGGCACGGGCCCACACAGTGTGTTATCTGCCACAGTGAGCCGGCACAGAGGCTTCGGCTCTCCTCTCTCTCTGTGGTGATGAGCTCGGCTCTGGGTAAAAACACAGCGCCTGCACTCAGAGGAATGAGGGCTGTAATGTGATTATGCCGGTGCAGAACCTAAAAACAGCTTCGTGACTCGGTTTTAACCTTGCTGGGAAATTTGCATGACAGTGATTAAAAAAAGGACGGTTTCAAAATATTTAATCTCGTTACCCCTGACACTGTTTTCATTTGCTTCTGAGTGCTCTCGTAGCTCTTGTTCTCACAGTGTCATCGTGATGTTATTCTGTGTTGCAAAATTCACGTTATACAACCAGTTGTTGCTGAGTGGTCTGTTCAGTGCTCTGGCTGAACTAACGGGTCCCGTTAGGCCACCGGTTCTGCTGTCGACCTGCTGTGGTAACAAATAAGATAGTTAGGAGATAGTTCATCTAGATTTTGCAGACTAATCAGTCTGTAGACATCAGGGTTGCTTTTAAGACGTGAAACCCTTAATTGCAGGTATTGTGGACTGACGCCAATGAGAGCACCTTGCACATACTGGCTGTGAATGTGCACGGTGCAGGGGAAAGCTCCGTGAGTCAGTATGATCAACATCAGCACCTGTGTTCAATACTTTGTGCCCACTGGAACGTTTGCATTTCTGATTCCACCATCCACCTAAAACTTGAGCAGAGAGCACACGTCAAGTTTAGTGTCGTCAAAGAAAATCCACCTGGTTGCACTCCTGAACCGATCTGATGACAGTGTTCTAACCTCCTGAACTCCTGAATGCCACTCAAACACCTCGCCTTTCTAACTGATTAATTGCTGCAGGCTTTCTGAAACATTTCAAGGGTCTCCATTGTCGATTTCCTGAGTTTGGCACAAACGTTGCTGTGTACTCTCAAAGTTTGTGGTGAAATTGCAAATGTTCACGTACCAGTGGTCACAATGACACGTGTGTGACGGGCTGATTTTGATCGAGTGACGTAGCTTGAAAAACGTACTCATGAATCTTATTGCTTCCTCCTGCTCCATTGTGCATCTCTGTCCTGCGTCTTGGAGCTTTTTGATTGCATCTCGTGGATCACGTGCATACCAATGATAACAGCGGAGCGTGAGATATCTCCACCAGCTGAACACACGAGTCACATCTTTGTGTCAGGAATTGAATTAAAATCAATACGTTTTCATTTCTGCTTTTTTATTATCAACACGAGTGTACAACAGTCAGACATCCCAGCTGTAAAACAGCTATGATCAACATTTTATATCAAGGATGTAAAAGTGGTCTTTCAGAGTGATGATGCTACAGTTGCTGCTCACCAGCTGACTTCCTCTCAGCCTTTTGGTTCATTCTCACCACTCTTTGGCTCATTGTTTCCAGCCTCAGCTGACTGCTATATTTAGAGAAAAAACCCTGACGGTTTACCACCTGCCGAGCGCCACACCGCACACACAAAGCGTTAGCAACTGGCTAAAGTCTCCAGGGCGAGATCGGGGTTGGTGGAGACCCAAACAGAGCTAAAATGAGAGTAAATGTTTCAGGTGGCCAGAAACATGACCTCAAATGAATGCTAACGTTGCTAAATATATCTGTTGGACCAATGAATAAGCAGCTGTTTCGTAACATGTAATAATAATAATAAGTAACATTTTTAAGGTGTCAAGGAAATGAGACACTTTGTCACATATGTACCATTTGACAATATGATAAATTCCCCAGCAGTGTTATAAAAGGAACGACATCTTTTAAAATATTAATCAAATTAAGCTGTAACCGTATGCTGTAATATCTAGATATGTGTGCATGCGCATGCCACTCAGTGTCAGCCCACCAGTGCTCATTCTATCCTTATAATAATCAGATAATCTGTGTTTCTGGCCACGACTCCGCTCAGTTACGGGAAATGGTCCGAGCGTGCACCACAAATCAAGTGAGAATAATCGCCGACACAGGGGCACTAATGCGCCCGACGTCACAATGCAACCTGTTGTCAGCACCGACACTGAGGTTATTGTGTGGGCTGAATATTTACGGCGATATTGCTGTAATGATAGAGAGGCCAAATTGGATGCAGATGGCGTGACTGCTGCCGTGCTCACAAACACTGACATTCACTGCCAAATTGTTGTGGTTTAGCTTATCATTTAAGACTCTGAACTCCACTACAAATAGTTGCCTGGCTGTTTCAAGAACTGGAACTGGAAAAAGTTCAAAAGTTCCATCAGTCGTCACGGTTCATCATGGAGAAAGACACCGGAGGATTATTGGGATAAAATCTGCCCTCTTCAAAGATCACGGCCGGTGAAAACCAATTATTTATTGTTTTATCGTGGCGTTTCATTCCAAGCCAGAAAAATTGTGTAATATGTCCATAGATTGACAGAAGCCGGACACAACACTAACTTCTGATATGCCCTTTGTGTGTGTGTGTGTGTGTGTGTGTGTGTGTGTGTGTGTGTGTGTGTGTGCGTGTGCGTGTGCGTGTGTGTGTGTGCGTGATGCGTGTGTGTGATCACGCGGAGGCTACACACATGCATACGGGCACGTTTACGGCGTATATTTAAAGCAGCTTCCGGCTTCTCCACGTGTCTCCCGGCTGATGCGTTCACAGCGCTGTGACCTCTGACCTCTTTCTGCAGGCATGCTTTGCAGTGAGCGCATCTCCTCTGCCGGCTCCGTGCGGCAGCACACTTTCTCACACGTCTGTGGTTTCACTGCTGTTGATGCAACCAGCTGTCTCTCGCTCTTATCTTGCTGTGCATTAGAAAAAAATATGAATCTACTGTACGGTTAAATATGAGCGATGAAATGGAGACAATGGATCTCACATGATGCTGTAAGAGCTCAGAGAGGAAAACAGGTCGCACACAGTGTGTAGTATATGTGCGTATCAGGTTTTATACACTCTTGTTTCTGGTTGTGAGCGCTGATAGAACAGATTTAATAAGTGCTTCATGATCAGGTCTACATTTTATGACACCGGCAGGTCAGCTGTATAAATGTGAATGCACACGAACAATGCAGATGCCATTCTCCACACATATGCTGATACTAATACATGAACGCGTGCTGAGCTCCTGGTCACACATTGTAATGAAGTACAGATGAAAAATAAGGTTTTTGTAAAACGACGATTTGAAGGTGTTGTGTGTACTCTCCAGGCCAAACGTATTTGAACATAACAAAGTCACGCTTTTTTCTGTCCTTCAGGCTCTTTGCTTCTGGCCTGCAGCGACACTCTTTAGGGAATATTTCCCAGTTGTTGCATCTTACGTCACTTCGACCTCTAGGCCATTAAGCTTTGTACACTGCGTGTTGAAAAGGCTGTATCTCCCACACACTTCTATCTAAATCAGGGGTCTCCAACCCAGAGCCCACGACCCGGTTCGGAGTAGATCATGAAAGGTTTGAAGAATATGCATTGTTTTTGAATTACTTGGGACACTGCCCGGGTTTATTGACAGTCGCCCGGGTATATTTGGCGATCAATTTTTATGAATTTGTTTTTTGAACCTGCCCGGGAGAATGACTCGATGAACAATCTCCCCCTGCTCCCGTTATCTGTGTGAGTGCATCAGAGGTTAAGCTCCGCTCTGAGTGGAACACACAGAGAACAGAGGACAGAAACACAGCGGAGACCGTCACACTGAGCAGAAAAGAAACGGGTGCTCATAAATTAGATAAAGAACACAAATACAATATTTTTCTGCTGGACTGCAACAGCGGGGCCACAGCTATAAAACGAATGTCAGTCACTGAGTGAGTGAGACATCAAAGTTACAATGCAGCAACTTTTCACATTAAAAGCCCTCCAGTTTCACACAGGGTCCGGCCATATGCTAGGATGTGACTTAGACCTGTGTTTCTATCAGGAGGGGCGGGGGGTCTCGATCAAAGGGGAAACTGAATTTTCCTTGTTAAATCTTATATTAGAAGGCTTTATTTGACACTTTCTAATAAAGTTTGGCCACACACGAGCTGCATGCACTGCAGTAGGCATTTTAAGCACATCTGTGTAGATACAGGAAAATACTCCCTCTCCCTCCCTCCTTTCAATTGAAAACATGCAGAAAAAAAGCATGCACATGCTGTTGAATTTAATCTGTTGTGATACGGTATGTTAATTGGGTATCAATTTGTTATTGGTCACATAACAGAAGCTTATTCAGGTGGTTTGGGTGGAGCTCAGCTATGTAAATAAATGTTACTAAACATGAGTAGCTCTCGGACGCTTTCATTTTGTCTAAGAGCTCTCTGAGGGGGAAAAAAAAACCCGATATATATTAACGCAAACCTCCTCATATTTAAGCTAAGACTTGGCTCTTGACTTTAGTATCCATTATTTGGTTTCAAATTAAGTTCGCCGGTAATCGCGCAGTCTGAATGACAAACTAAATATGTGTGACTGTCCAAATACTCACGCTCTGGATTGCACATATCAGTGCGTACGAGGTGCAACGTGGCACGCGTTGTACAGCCTGCAGTACAGCAGAGCGACACGCCACAAGGTGCAGCAGTCATGGCGTGTTGTGCCCTGCTGCACTGCTGTAGTCAGCCCTTTGGCTCCTCCGCTCTCTGCTGCCAAAACCTCGGCTCGAAGTGGGAACGCTGGTCTGGCAGCCAAAAGTATGATAAGCCACAGAGCAGCGTTCCTCTTCTCCTCCGTCCTCCCAGAGCTCCTCCTGCGGTTAATAAAAGCGGGTGATAAATTAGCGGTGATTGATGTCGGGCAGTGAGCGTGTTAACGCTGATTGAGGAGTTTATTGAGCTTGTTTAAGTGTTGCACTCACTTGAAGGAGTTTTGGTAGCGACCAGATGCCTAAAATGAGAATGTACAATTAAATATGAGGCGGAGGTTTTAAACTGTTGGGAGTGCTTTCTGTCACAACTATCAGCATGGCAAGCATCAGCATTCGATAAAAGAAGCTTTTACGGGTCTTAGATGGGCCTAATTAACACTGCTGCACGCAGTACTGGACCCACGAGGACACTGATACTCACTAATACTGAAACTCAAAGGAACTCATTTCAAACTGGCTCTTTATATGAAGCTCTGTTATAGACTTGACTGATGATCATGTAATGACCATTATGGTTATTATTAACCCATTCAGCCCCGGGCCATAAGTTGCAGCTTTGTACTACTTCCTTTTATGTGCCACTCAAAAGTCTCTCATTATGTTTCAGAACAACAAAGATTACGTGAAACAACATTTGATTTGAAGGGTCCATTATAGATTTGTAATGGATTAGAAATAAATTAAATCCAATGACAGGATGCATTCAGTTTAACTCTGAATGAATGAATTAGGATATTAGCTTTAATAAGTTCTTAAACAAATCAGTGAAACCTGTGAGTTTTTTTTTTTGTAGCTAATACAACTATGAGCTTATAACAGCATCATAAAGAAAAATAGCAGTTAAGCAACAATATTATTTGCACACGTTTCTTTGCGAACAAAGCAGGTACAGATATTGAATGGATGTGGCTATGATAACTATTACAACACACAGTGATAGCTTTTACTATAGATATGTATCGGGACCAAGTGACGACTCACCGTTACCTCAGCCATTGGTTTGTGAACGGCCGTTTTGAAGCCTTCATCCCGGCATTTTTGCCACCGCTGTCTTGGTTTTGGAGCCAGAAGTGACCATATTTGGATAAACTGGGAGAGGAGGAAGGGAGGGGTGGGTCCAAGTGAGGACACTAAATCTGGGCCCCTATACCAACAAGCTCACTCCACCCTGGGCATGTCAATCAAGCCACGCACACCCTCATTATTTTCTGAAGGACCACCAGAGCACTGATCAGAAGGAGGAACTTTAGATAACGACACCATAATGACTTGTGGAAAACATGAATTGACTTTGGATTTCATGAGAGAAGTTCACGCATGTTGAATGGGAGTCTATTGGAGCCAGCCCCTCGTGGCCCTCAGTGGTATTGCACTTCAAGGCACTTCAGCATTAGCTTTACTTTTCAGACCTGGAGACTGCATCCATTTTCATATACAGTCAGTTGTGGTAGCTGTCACGAGGAGCACTGAAGGTAATGTTTTTCACAGACCAAAAAAACCATACAGTTCTTAGCCTCACCTACTTTGGTCTGATTGGTGGAATGTTTTTTCTAAATACAGTCAGTGGGCACAACATCAGACTTATTTGAACTGTGGATCAGATTAAGGAATGCTGGGGGGGTGATTCAAAGGTGTGCAAACACCTGTGGAGTTTACTTGTAAAGAAACAAACTTTACATTCGCTGGTTCTCATTGTGTGCATCTTTGAGAATCTTGTTTGGTTTATACTCATGTTTGCTTGCTATAAATGTTCGTTGTCGAAATACAAATTCCAAATAGAAAACAGGGTGTGGCTTCCAAAAACATGGCTCCAACAGAGGGCCATTGTTTAAGTCAATTTAACATGTGCTCTTTGATGCTCACTGGGAGCCAAATGTAGGGCAATTACACGTTTATTTATTTTTTTGTGTAAAAGTTATCACATACAATTTCATTCCCAAATGCAATTCTGTAATTTTCTGCGAGTATAAATACGCGTTTTAGATTAGCCGACAGGACGGGATTTGAGAAAAAGGACCTGAATTTGTTTCAACAATACACTGAATCACTTGTTCAGATGGGAGTTTATTTTTTTCTTTTGCTGTGTGGCCAAACGGCCTCGTCACATTCCTCACCATTCTCAGCCCCACAGATGGACGGATGGAGGGAGGCAGCCAGATCACATTAGCAGATCCTTGTCTTGAGGTTTTTTTTTTTCTTCTCCTTCTATTTAATTTTCTTTGCTGAAAGCCACCAGTCTCAGCCAGAGAGAGCCACCCCTTCTTCACTCCACAATCCCATCAGCACACATAACGAGACTCTCCTCCTCTGGTTACCTCAGGTGACAATTTACCACTTAGACCACACAAACACACGCACGCACGCACGCACACACACACACACACACACACACACACACACACACACACACACACACACACACACACACACACACACACACACAATCTTAAACCCCATTTTAATCAGGAAAGGAACTGTCTGCTTGGAGCAGCCTCAACGCCTAATACCTCAGACAGGTTCATCTTGTTACCGAGCAAATAAATCCCGCTCACAGACACGCTGAGTTCAGACATGGCTTTGAGGAGGCCTGAGGGCGGTTTTCCTTCAGGAGCGCTGTGACTGTAATGAAAGCATACAGCATCCGTGAGGCCCGCTCCGCCCGTCTCTGCTTTTGTAATACGGCCATGAATACAAATGGCCCCGGTAATTCACTCAAACTCCTAACAACGCTCATTTCCCTTTCTGCCAGAGGTCATTTGGCGCTCTATTGCTCTTGCAGCTCCTCTCCTCATTACATCGGCCTCCCGTGGGACTCTTCTCCAAATCCTCAACATAATCACTGTTAAACAACTAAACACTCTCTAATTTGTTTTGCTGGTAGATGTGCTGAAGTTACACCCTCTCCTGTTTAGATTTCACACGTGTGATTGAAATAAATCTTTCGCGGCTGGCGCCCCTTCATTTATTTCCTACGTGACCTTCGCAGCGTTCGGTGTGGTGCGCCGATGAGCCCCGGAGTACGAGCTCAGCTGGAGGCAATCGAGAGCGCTGGCAGCCCCGACTGGGCCACCGCCCAGGTTCTCAGATGCTGCCAGGTCACTCTGGTGCCACCAGGCCCCGAGCCAACGCCGCAACCACAAGGAGTCCGCAGGAGTCGTAGATCCAGGCCAGGGGACCACAACATGATGATATAGGCTTCAGGAAGTCACTGCACACAGCTGTTTCTCAGGGCTCCGTGGGTGTGGTAGATTTAGCTGTACAGTCGTTGATACAAATCCCAATAAAGGGCAGTTTGATTTGTTTCAACCTTTCAGATAAACGTCCAAAAAAATAATTAAAACCTTAACATCAATATAATGACGTCAACAGTCAGGCTTATCCTGTTTACATTTCTGGTGTTTTTCAACTTTTACAGGTTGATCTGTGTTTTCGCAAACCTCACTAAGTCCACCTCTGATTAAACTTGATCAAACTTGGACTTAGCGACCACCTAGTCTCTAACTTCCTTTGGTGCTGTGCTGTTAGCGTGCTGTGGTTTTTGTTTTTTTCTCTGAAGTTTCCTGTGGCTAGAAACCACAGCTGAAGAGCACTGTGAGTTGCAATGGTAACGTTTCGGGCCACAAAACCAAAACAATAACCTCAAAGTCAGTAAAACAGGCTATGGCGCTAAAGGCACCTGCAGAGTCGGATTACGGTTGAGTCACAATGAGTCCCTCTCTCATTATATAGTAATTTGATCCCCTCTAATTAAAGCCTCTTTAAGTAATGAGATCCTGAGGTGTTTGAACTTTGGACAGAGCCCGGCTGTTTTCTCCTGCTAGTCCTAATGCTAAGCTAATCGTCTCCCAGCTCCAGCTCCATGCTTAATGCACAGACACAACAGTGATATCAATCTTTGTATCTAACTGTTCTGATACCATAAAAAGAGAGTTTAATTTTGCTCTGTGCCCTCATAACAATGTTGTGGCACCATGTAGAGTTCATTTTTGCTCCAGAATCTGACCTCCAAACAGGAAAGCACAGACTTTTCTCTCGAAGGTACGTTTCCCTCTGATGACGGCGAGCCACCACAGCACAATGCAGCATTGTGTACGAGCACTGTGCTGATCCTCGGTATGTACTGTTTGACATTTGTGGCATTCCCGCCGAGGTCTATCCCGATTATCCTTATCGATGAGAGACAGACTGATGGAGGAAGATAAGGCCCTTACCAGCTTTTCGAGCCAGGCACAGGGCCATTATGAGGACAAATGTTCCCTACATTTCAGACAGCCCTGTGGAGCCTATTAGAAGGTCAGAGATTCTGTATGATTAATGGATCTGGAGACCAAATGGCAGCATATTGTCCTGAGTTTGAATAGTTTCCCACTCAAGGAATGCTGATGAAAACATCCTGTTGGCACTGTTGTACAGTATATTGAATAATGCCAGTTGTGTATTCAAAACCAGACAACTATAATGTGGAGTGTTCTGGCTTAAACAAGTTTTTTGGCAATTTGAGCGTTACCCTTCATTCATTATCACTCTTTATTTCTGCCTTTTCTTTCCTTCTATGTTTCTGTCTCACAGGATAAAACTATCATTGACCTTTCTTCTGTTTTTTTTTTTTTACTCTACACCTGTGAAAACAAACCGTAAACTCAACTCTAACGTATCACATCATAAAGCTGACGTCCTTAACAAACTGTTTATTTACACTCTTCTTTGAGCTCAGTTTTTGGCCACCAACTTCAGAGGGAAAAACTTCTGCTTTATTTGCTAAATGCTACGTTATGTTGCCTCGATCTATGCTCACTTTATCTGTCTGGTGTTTTGTGCTGGACGAGTAAAATGGGTTTTCAGAGTGGCGATATGGAAACCAGCCGCCTGATGCGTCTGGAAATGACTCTGATGAGAGCTGTAAGACTCAACCGCTCAAACATAAAAGCTGGAAGCTATTAAACCAAAACATTGAGCTGAACGATGGTAAAATGCTCCATAGAGCTGAGGGAATCTGCAGATCAGGTGACTATTCTCTGAGTAAATCACATCATGCTAACAGATAGAAAACAACAACTTGGCAAACACAGTACATTTGGGCCAAATATAAACACTAACGGTGTGTAACATAAACATGAAGACTATTCGATTCACATTTCCATGGACACACACTTAAAAAAAAAAAAAGTGGATCGTGAGGTTGGAGAGGTCCTGCTGTCTCACTCACTGAATGGACAGCTGGCGAACATTTGATTGAATAAGAATCAACTCCAACTTCAAATGTTTTTTTGTTTGCAGGCCATAGAGTATAAAGAAGCAGACTTAGCCTCTGGTTCTGAAAAGTAAATTAATGCCTTAACATGCAATACCACTGGGGGCCACAAGGGACTGGCTCCAAAAACTCCTCAGCTCCTCCAAATATGGTCACTTCTGGCTCCAAAATACCCAAGATGGCAACGGCCAAAATGCAAGAATGGAGGCTTCAAAAAAGCAGTTCACAAACTAATAGGGGACATCTTTGTGGGTTGCCATTTGTTTGAGACATGCTACAGTTCCTCATACACAGCCCATAACTAATCTTCACATCAAGCCACAAATAGATTTTTTTTTTCTTTAACAAATCAAAAATAGAATTTAAGCTTGATTTAAATGCCATTCTCTTTTCCACAGGTTTGTTGGAATTGACTGCAGATTGACTTGTTATGACGGACATGTTTTTCAGCTCGTCGAAACCTATCTTGCTCAATTTGCTATTGAAGTGTTATGTGTGGGCGTATGATTCCACATGGATCCTTTCTGTCCTCATGTCCTTATCTATAACCCTACTATCCCTCATCAGTGCCTCTTATCAGCCTTTATTGCACCACTGATAACCTATTCAAAGGGTACATTTGCATATCGCCCGAGAAGTGGTGCCTCAAGAGCCCGAGCGATTCGGATCGTAAAGCACAAATGTGCTGCTTTAGCGTTAATTCATGACTCGCGGGGAGCCGTGCTTCGGCAGAACGAGTCCAAGTGAAGAGGCACAAAAACAAAGTTAATGGGTGACGAACCTCAGTAATGCTCTGCTGCTATAGGGCGCCGCCTCTATTAACGGTAGCCCAGTGAAAGACAACCCGCTGTGCAGAATGGCATCTGGTCTTTCTGTGGTAATGAGGTAGCACAAAGGTTCAGTCCGTCTGATACACGCATGCACTCAGCAACACATGGACAAAGCAGTTTTCCCGTAATGTCCCAACAGTGAGGAGATCTTAATATAGAACAACGAGAGATAAGAGCCTGTTCTGATTTATGTACAGCTGCGATGAGAATATATCAGACACATGGAAACTCTGTCTGTGAGGGTGTTAAGTACGTACGTCGAATTTGATTTATTGAGCAGCGTTTAAAACAAAGTTACAAAGTGCTGCACAGGATATACAGAGAGAAAAATAAACGACTTGTATACGTAATATTATACTCAAAAATAGAATATTCACTGCCCCATTGCAGGGAAGGTAAATTGGGGGAAAAAATGGTTTTGAGAAGTTTTTTAAGCTACTCGTGGAATTAGCTAATTTAACAGATAGGACAAAACTGTTCAAGAGCGATGGGCCCTCATGGCGAAAGCACAATCGCCTTCGGATTTGCAGAGGCTGCTGGGTGTAGCAGGGAGACCTTGGTCGAATGATCTGAGCGGCCTGGAGGGGAAATAGGGCTGCCAAAGTTCAGAGATGCATGATGGTGCAAGATAAGTTGGGCCTTGTAAGTGATGAGCAGTATCTTAAAATCGATTCTGCATTTGATGGTAAGCCATGTGAGGGATACGATGATGGGAGTGATGTGGGATCCGCAGTTGGTTTTGGTTAACAGCCTGACATTTGAGATGAGTCAAAGCTGCTCGGCTGAGACAGAGGTGAAAAGCATTGCAGAATTCAAGAAGGGAAAAAAGATAAGAGTATGGATTAGAAGTATAGATCACGGCAGTGATCATTGGCAATGCTCCGGAGTTGAGGATGAGACTCGGGACCGAACTTGCAGAACTCCATCGAGTGAAAGACACAAAGGCATGACTGTAGGGTTCAGGTTTGTTTTCATTCAACCTATACTCTCGGACGTACTTCAACCAGGAATGCCACATGGTTAGTTCATCAGGTCATTTCTCGGTAAAAATGCCAAAAAGAAATCAATAAATAACTGCTTTCAAATGTGACTATATGGTGGTTTCACCGGTATTCTATAATAGCAAATGTAATACTGTTAAGTTTAGTTGATTTAAAGATGCCATTTTTTCACTTTTCTGACATGTTATAGTCCAAACAACTAACTGAATAATTGTTCGGTCAACCCAATTAATCATTCAAACCTTCCAAAACTTGCTTCCAAACCTTCCCTCAGCCGAGCCGATTTGTGGTCTGAGACCAAGTTTGACTGAGAATAACTAAAGACTTTCTTTTGTGCATCAGCGTCCAATCTTCACTCTTTTTCCTGTGCATGTAAACGCTCTCACTTCATATAACTACTAAAGATTTGTTCTTGCCCAATGGCAAGAGTTTAACATCAGGAAACGGAGAGAGTCTGCAGCGTTAGTCTGTCGTCATGGCATGTTCTTCTTGGATGCAACTCTGTATTTTGTTTCAGGCCGATAAGATGTATTAATAGCTGTCTTGGTTAAACTGCTCACACACAGCAGGATGTTGTTCTCTTTCTGGTTGCTAGAAACAGCACGTCACACGGATCGGCCCGTGTATTTTATCATGAGTCCGTTGAGTGTGGTTTGGTTCTGGAGCCTCAGTAAACAGCTCCATCCAGTATAAATAGCAGAGCCTTTGGTGTGTTGCCACTGCGGCTGACTGCAGCAGCAGGGAGGAACAGCTGCAGTCGCTCTGTCGCCGAGACCAGATCACTCCTCGGCCGTCTAACGTATGCAACACTTGAGGACGGCCCGGCTGTAATTTCAGCTCTTGTGTACCTGTGCATGTCTGATGAGCAAGTTACTATATCTGCAGGTAATCTAGTGACAGCTTTGGCTGTGTACATGTTGGATCTGGTGTTGGATCGTTTACTTGTCATAAACAATATGGTCTTTGTCTTATTAAAGCTGCACTCGTCAGTATTTTTATTTTAATGGTTTAGTAAATGTAATATGAAAGATGTTGCTTGTAGTGATGAATCCACTGACAGTCACCACTTAACTCTGCAGGTTTAAAGAATGTTTTAGTGTCTTTCAGCGCAGTGTTTTGGTTTTACGCCCGGCAACATTGCTTTGGTTTAGTGTCGTTGCTTTCATCAACTGTTTCCAAAGGCAGCCGTGTGAAGTTTGTCTTAATTGATTAAAAGTCCAATAATATACATTTTATAAAGATTTGTACTTTATTTCCCCGGGGAAGTGCAGATGGATATTAGCTCCTAGCTAAAACTGGTACGATAAAACTCTTCTCCTTGGTGAGTGTTTTTCGTACATGGTCCCTGACAAATACATATAATAAACTGAACTATGTAACTATGTATATAAGTAGAGTCCAAACACGTGCTGTAAGTGTGTCGCACTAAATCTGAATACACAATCCAAATAGTTTAAATATTGTACATGACATTTTATGTACATTTAAAAAGAACACTACATATTGTAAATTAACATTTTTCACCTTCACTGTATTCGCTGATTAAGAAAAAAATTCACATTTTGGGATAAAAGAGTCACAATGTAGAAATCTAGTAAACGGGTCTTTTAACAGACAGAGATAAATTCCTTATTGTCCTATTGTTGCACAATACCAGAATCAAAACGTAAAACATTAATAGGTAAAAAAAAAAGAAAAAAAAAAGGACTTCAGTCTAAGTGAATTCCTGGTGTTAATGTGAAATGTGCACCTGTTTAGAGAAGGCCTGCAGGTGCTGGAAGGGCCACTTGGCCCTGCTCCCAGAACAGTTTGTAAAGGAAAGGATTAGGCTGTGTTAATTGGATAGATGGTCCAAAAAGATTAGGTGCTAAAGGAGCATTTCTTCACCCTTTCAGCCAGACACAGTGAGTGAATAATGGAGCCCTGGACTGTAAACACAAGGCCCAGATACAGTGTGCTAATGTGCTGACAGAGTTATCAGCCTGGGATAAGCCAAAGTGCTGGAGGTGTCTGACTTTGGCATAGTCAGGCCAGTTGTTAAGCATAAAGGTGATTCTTGGACATTTAATTTAAAAGAAATCCTTTGTAAACATGCATCCACGTACTGAATGACAGTAAAAATGTACTGTATTTGCCCGCTCCAACTTTACATGTCACTCTTTTTGTGGCATGTAAAGTACCAAACTGCTAATGTCGGCATGCCAATATATTCAGCAGGTATTACTTACCGTATTCAAAATGTATGTATGTAGATATAAAGGGCTCATACCAAGGAAATGAAAAGTCAATGATTCTTAGTTTCAGGTGGTTATACACTCATGAAACCACCTTTAAGGGCTCACCAAAGATGTTAAAATTCATTCTGTGGGGATATGAACGTGTGCACCAAATATCATGAGAATATATCAAATAATGTGTGGGCCATTTAACAAACACTGTCAGCCTCATGATGATGCTAGATCAAAGTGAGTAGGCTTCATCCTCTGGGTGCTTTGAATGTCTGTTCAAATTGGTTGAGATATTTCAGTCTGGCTTTTCCACCTTATTTTATTGAAAACACTAAGCTGCCTTTATTTCAGTCAAAGTTATTTCCCATCTCCCCGACCCTTGAAGATCGATCACCTGAAGTCCGCCAACATCCAGTTTGACGGTTTTCTTTTCCACGTCCGTCCTGCTGCAGGTCCTTCAAGCCAGACTTCGTCTTGATCCGCCAACACGCCTACAGCATGATCCCCGGTGAGGACTTCAGGAACCTTGTGATCGGCCTGCACTTTGGCGGCGTCCCGAGCATCAACTCCCTCTTCTCCATCTACAACTTCTGCAGCAAACCTTGGGTGGTAAGCGGTCTTTAACGGCTCTCTTTGCTCTACTTTAACCCACACAAAGGTGCCACGAGTCCCTCCCTCGGCAGCTACCTTCGACTGATTTATTTGGCCTATTAAATGGAGCTGTAACACCTGTGTCTGGAGCCTCCACCGCCGCACATTATTGGTCACTCTGTACTGAGGGAAGCGGTGAAACTGGATGCTCGGCTCTGCGTGAGTTCATAATTGCACTTTTGTCACCTACAGTGCAACAAGTGTTCTCCAGAAGAGATGACACGCAGAGCCACATAACTTGGTGGAAAAAAAAAAACGTTTTCCTTCACCACATATTTGCAGCTCTGTTACCTGTTTTAAAAGCATAAAAAAAAATGAAGACCTTCGTGATCCGTTAATGGTGATGAACCTTGAATTTCTGGATCTACTTGGTATCATAGATCTCAAACATCAAAAGTAAATCACCGCTTTTATTGTCAGTACTTTAAAATCGAGGCTCGTTTTTACAGCTGCGATTTTCTACAATCATACAGAGAAGAGCACCCGTTATAAAGGAGGTGGTGTGGCAGAAAATACAAGCAGCTTCAGCGTCACGCTAACCTCACATTTGTGTTGACCCACCGCTGCAAGCAACACGTTTAAATCCATAAACTGAGGTGACGCAGGTAAGAAGTAGGTCCACGAGAACGGAAATCACAACACCTCGAGATTTAATAACTCCTAGAAAAGATTACTTTTGAGTGGTAAGGATTCACAAATGGATTCATCCTCGTGGAAAAACAGGCGTTCAAGGCCACGCGGTCAGAGTTTTGTCTGACTGTACCGGGCCGCATTTCATAAGCGTCTAAAAGGGTCAAACAAATGAAGAAACAAACTCTGCGTCTAAATGTCATGCAGCGAACACAGGAGCAGCTTCTAAAAGCTTCCATCTAACCTCTCCCGCTTCAATAATGACGTTCGACTGTCTTGTTTATTTGTGCTTGCAGTTTTCGCAGATGATTAAGCTCTACCACTCCCTCGGCCCGGAGAAATTCCCCCTGAATGAACAAACCTTCTATCCCAACCACACGCAGATGGTGAGTGCCTCGCAGATATTCTTCTTCTTCTTCTTCTTCCTTCAAACCGTACGGAGAGCAAAGAAAATACACTCTCTCTCTCACACACACACACACACACACACAAAAAGAGATCCAATACCTGCAGTGGTCCGGTTTTCATTAAATCTTTATTATAAAAATATAAAACACAGAAATTAAGTCAAACATTTCTATAACCCCGTACAAGGAAACACCCCCACAATTCAGAAATCAGTGTTTACACACAGACGGTACACAGCTTCCTTGATTGGATTTTTTTTTTTTTTTTTTTGAAGGATCAAACTTGACCGAGTGTTTCTGTGTTAAGCGGACAGTATATTTACACAAACATGAACCACAGAAATAATGACACAGAAACGCCACAGCTGGAGGAAGAGCCTCGTATGAAGACAGAAAAGAGATTTGTAAAAGCATAACAGTATTGAAAAATCAGCTTTTCTTTTTAGCTGTTTTTATTGTCAAGACTTCAAATCAGAAGTTCAATCAAAAAGCAAATGAAAAAAATTAAGATTGATGGAGGGATATTAAGCGGGTATAGATAATGGATGGATGGAGGGATATTTTCTTGAAGCCTAGTACTTAATCCTGGATGCAGATAACGGGATCAGATTATTTTACGATCATTTCCATCAGATTATTTAGATGTTTAGCTTTAAATTTGATGTGACGTTAGCAGATGGATAAAAGATGGTCCAAATGCAGTTTTTACGAGTTTGTATTATCTTGGAATTTAAGTGATTAGATGAAAAGACACTTTTTCACTTTTTTTTTTTTTTATCCAAGAGTTAGATAAGATTACTGACACCACTTTTATATCTGTCCATTAAATATGAAACTAAAGCTAGCAGCTGGTTATCTTAATTTAGCGTTGTATGAAATCGGGCGCAACAACTCGCTTAGTTCTGACCAACGGTGAAAATTAAAAAAAAAAAAAATCATACTGAACCTGAAAGGAGCCTGAAAAGCTTATTGATTAACACTATTTTTTAAATCCTTTCAAAACCAAAGTGTAAAAATGACAAGACTTCAGATAGCCACGGCGCCGGGCTAAGAAATAGTCGTGAACATAACTCTCTGTAATATTTCAACATGTAGTTTTTACACTTTAGAATTTGTACAAATTAAAGAAAGACATTTTTTTTTTTTTCCTATTGTACTTCATTACAGTCGAGTAAAACCAGGATAGCTGCTTCCTGTCTGTTGCCTGTTCCTTCATATGTAGCGTACAGACATGAGAGTGGTGTCAATCTTCTTGCTCTAAAAATAAGAAAGCAAAAAGGCGTGTTTCCCAAAATGTTGAACTGTTTTTTAAAACAAACTCTGTGGAAGCAACATTTAGTGCTCTTTTAGCATCGTGACGAAGTGGCTGTTCCTCCCTCTGAGGCCGATCTGTGTCTGTTAATGGAATGAACTGAAGGGAAAGAAAAATCCCAGATGGGAACAGGTGAAAAAGAATGAATTTAGTGACAATATTGTTACTTTCATTTATACATACATATATATATATATATATATATATATATATATATATATATATTCATATTCATATATATATATATATATAAATATATATATATATATATATATATTTATATATATAATGTCCATTTCAAATAGTTAAATACAAAAGATTGAATATACACTTACAAAATATCTCATTCTCTGAAACCTCTGCTTATTACTATACTTTTATTGGAGTGGTGAAGAGTACCAGTGGGGAAAACTATGACCAAGCAAAAGAAAAAAATAAAGTACCATAATATTTAACTTGCAGATGCTTGTCCTTCATCCTGGACGGTTTAACATGCTGCGGTGGTTTTCACAATGTAGTTTTGGCCTCTTATTATATATATTTTTTTCTCCTTTTTGCTCATATAATACACGGTTACTGTGTAATCCAAATAACATAAATAAATGCATCACAGAGGTTTCAGCTGAGTTGATAGTTCATTTCTGTAGCTTATGTTATATACAGCAAAAAATAAAATAACTTTCTCTGCAAGAAAGGAGCTCCTCCCTGCTTTGGCACTGCATCGCTTTGAGCATTTTCTCTGATATTCATCAGTGCACAACAGAAAGGGTGCAGTTTGTGATGCAACTGCAGAATGAGTTACACTACAAACATTCAGGGAAGTGAGATACTACCATCATAAAGACACGTTACAGGCAAAGCTGTGAACACAATCGATGTATACTTCACTGTGGAACGATATCATTTCTAGACAGTTTTTGAAGCCAGATAAGAGGTGCAATTTTCAGAGATCATAGCTCACATATTGGCACTGAATCGGCCTTGAAAAGATTATTGACGCAATGCAACAGCTTTTTATCTTCAATTTACATTGTATCATTACGGCTGTGTTGTTTTTCACTGATTGAATTTCGTCCGATACTTAAATGCTTTCAGTTTTGAGACTCCTTGATTTGTTTTGTTTTTTTAAGGATGAACCGCCTCAGTGTATAAAAGACCGTGACACTAGGTTAGCAGTAGGCTAACTGCAGGTTGCTAATTAAGGCCAGTTGAACTTAATTACTTCTTCAATTGTGGCGATCTCAGCAGAGGTTGATCAAAGTCTTACACGTCAGCTCGGTGCAGGGAACTGTTTGATTGTAGCGTGGGGAAAACATTGTAGTTACAGGGCGATCTGTACAAAACGAAGAAGGTATTGATTTCTATCAGAAGTGCTACGAACAGGCACTGTAATGAATTTGCTCTTTTCTGTTTGTTTGCCCCTTTAAAGGGGGTGGTCACCCAGCTCAGCGAGCTTGAAGAGTCCTGTAATACTCTAAAAGCGATCAGGGTCGGGACGGAGTCGAGGCGGCGGCGGCGGCGGCGGGTTTCGGGCGGGGTGCGTTCGGGTTCAGGGGTCGGTGGTGTTGATGGTGGTTTTATCGCGGGTGGTCATGCCTCGGTACCAGCTGCAGTAGCCCTCCTTCTGTTGAATGCAGGCGTAGTGCCGGGACTGGTAGCCGGGATAGCCGAAGTGCGACAGCATGTCCGTCCATAGGCATTCGTTCTTTGAGGTCACGAAGCAGGGCAGGTAGTGGCAGGGCTTAATCTACAGAGACAGAGTGAAACTAAAGATGAAGCAGGAAACAAAACGGTGCCCGGGCAAGAACGAGCGTAGACTCACTGTTTTTATTCATGTTTTCCTCAAGTTTTTCTGATGTGATGGAAAAAAAGAAAAAAAACTAATGTGAATGATACAGTAATAACTTCAGGAATAGATTGACTTCTGTGAAATACTGGCTTCCTTGGTGAGTGTCAGATGGAAAGTTCACTAAATATGTAGCTACAGCCAGCAGATAATTAGCTCAGCTGGCATAACGATTACAAATGGAGCAAAAATAGTAACAGTAGTTTCAAAAAAAAAAAATCCACCTACTGCACCTCTGACTAGTTAGTTTTCTGGTTTGTTTAAATGATTAATTGGTAAGCTAGTTGTTTTTTTAATACTATGGAAAGAAAGCGAGCCCTCTGCTTACAGCCTGTTGGCTCTTGCTTCATGTTTAGCTTACAGATGTGAAAGCAGTGTCAATTTTCTTCTCTAAATCTCAGCAAGAAAGCAAATAGGCATTCAATTCAAAACTTAAGACATTCCTTTAGTGCTGTTTAGCAATTTACTGGTCTTATCTTGATGAAGCGTAATGCACTTGGCAGCAACAGTGAGTCGACAGCACTGAAGTCTGAGCGCAGGCCAAAGTAGAATCAGCTTAATGAACCATTATCGTGTGAAAAGAAATGAAATGTGTACAAGAGAAAAGTGTTTGGAAGGAAGTGACTATACCATGATACGATTGAAGTAGCAAAGTGGGAACATGCGCTTGGTGAAAACATCTCAAATGTGAAATGTCATCTTTGCTTTTCGGCAGATTAATTGATCAGGTGTAAAAAAAAAATAAAAAAAATAGGAAGCAGCTTTTTAAATAACTAAGCACAAAACCAGTGAGCGTTCCCCGGCAGCTGTATGCTTTGAGCTGTGAAATGTTAATTGAACTTCAGCAGTCTTCCTGAAGCAGTGAGGATTTTGCAGTTTTTCAAGGATTCAATTAGGTTTTACTCTCGTGCGTCACTACTGCAGGTGCTCGCACAAAAAGCAGCTTCACGGGTGAATATCCAGCTTGAACTGACAGGAAGACTCGCATGACTACTCGGAGAGGTGATGAACGGAAACGCTGCGTTTAGTGACAACAAAACTGAGTCATCAGCTGCGAAGAGAGCTGCACTTATCTGGATTTCAATGCGCCAGCAAATTCAACTAGCACATTAGAGGGCACACTTCCTATTTTTTTGGGCTGTTTTTGTTATTCAGGCCTGGAGAGTCCGTCCTCCACAGTTCGACATAACTTCCTGGTTGGAGTGGTTGTAATGATCTGCGGAGATTAATTTTCTAACCGGTACGACACGCTTCCTGCTTTCCAACGCCGTAAATCATCATTTGCGAAGGAATGCGGAGGACGGCAGGGCGCGTTCATAAAGTGTGATGATGTTTACTCCTGCTTGCGCTTACGGACTCTCACTCTGAAGCCTCGGGGTGATCTATGGCCTTCTCTGGATGCCTCTGGGCCGTTGCCACGAACACAGTTTACAGGCTCTGGCCCGCATTCGGAACAAATAGGTCTCTCTGCTAATCCACTTATACCGATAGGGGCCGATGGTGTTAGCAGATGTCCGGGACACTGCTGTACAGTAGGACGTTTATGAGGCGGGTCAGCAGCTGCACAGCGGCAGGCTACAAGTTTGAGTCACATGAAACTGGGAATGAAGACTTGAGCCCATTCCAGACATGTTACTTAATAATTCCCAGTGATGGTAATAAAACTTGTTTTTTTTTCTCCATTTCTATCTCCGCTGAACATTCATGATGTATATTAGTGGAAATGAGCCTCTAAAACTGAGCTCATAATTCAATCGTAATAAAAATAATACCTCTATTTGTTGCTTTGAGGAGTGTAATAGTAGAAATAATGAGTCTGAATTGATTTGACCCTTCACACACAGTGGCACCGTCAAGTATTTCCTTCCTTCTGTAATCATTAATAATCAGCTGGACTTTACATAAGTGTTCGACCAGCCGTTTCCTCAACATGGAGGAGCAGTAAGCTCTAGCTCTTCATTCTCTTGGTCCTCCTCCTGCCTCCTCTTCCCTCATCCCTCTTGTCCTTTTTGGCCAGAGGTTGTCTGCTCTCACTCACCCTGCAGTTGCAGCCCAGCTGGTAGCGATGGTTGATGCCTTTCTTCTGGGCCAGCGAGAGGCGCTCCCACCGCTCGTTGAAGTTGCACAGCCCCGTGTACACCTTGCCATCGTACACTCGACCTGCAGAATCAAAGAGCGAAAAGGATAGGTCACCAGTTGAATCCATGAGCTAGATTTGCTTTTAGAAAGACATTTTTTCGAAGTGCCACTTGAAAATTCTGTCGATTTCTTCTGTCTTAAGAGGCTGTAAGAAAAACATTCTCAGCCCAGACTGAACTAGGTAAGGTTGCAAACCTTTCCCTTTGGTTTTGATGCTCCATTCAGAATCATTTTTTGTGGATGCAGTTTGTGCCGTGTTCGTAATGTAGGTCTGGTTTGTTGGTCAAAACCTCAAAATTATGTTTATGATCACGTACGTTTGGTGAAAAGCACCAAATCCTCACATCAGAGAAGGTAGACACACCAAACGTTTGGTATTTCTGCAAAATATATGATTATTCAATTCTCTGAACCCTGTCGAAACGCGCTTACCTCATAGGCTCCTCTTTAAACTATTCAGTTACGATGGTGGCAGCTGTAAAATGGTAGCTTAATTATTTTGAGCATCACAACTCTTGATAAATAGCTTTAAAAAAATAAAATAAAGGACATGCTGGCTTTGCAGAAACATATTACTGTCTTACAGTCATATTACTGACTTAACAGCTGCTGTCAGTAGCACCGAATGAGATTGTTTTCTTAAACTAAACGTGAAGAGGATGAAGATGAAACACTAAAAAAAAAAAAACGTGTTTTCTAATTTAGTAGACATAATATTTATTACGTTCAATCGCACAAAGCTGATTAAATCTATCACTGCCACATAAATCTCTGTATTTCAGAGTTTTCATATCTGGTGTCTGGTGTGAAATACCGTGCTGGCAGGATGAATGCATACCTCGCATGCTTTGATATGTCTGATCTGACTTGTGATCCGAGTATGAGCACCAGCGACTTTGCTGGCCAAGCTGGCAACTTTCAGCTTCGCCCTATGCTAATTTGAATTGGGATCAAATAAATCATTCGAATTGTAGTAACAGGAGCTATTCATCAAGAGTTGTGATGCTCAAAATAATTAAGCCACCATTTTGCAGCCGCCAAAATCGTAACTGAATAGTTTAAAGCAGAGCCTATGAGGTAAGCGCGTTTCGACGGGGTTTAGAGAAATTGAATAATCATATATTTTGCAGAAATACCAAACGCTTGGTGTGTCTACCTTCTCTGATGTGAGGATTTGGTGCTTTCCGCCAAACGTACGTGATAGTAAACATAATTTTGAGGTTTTGACCAACAAACCAGACCTACATTACGAACACGGCACAAACTGCATCCACAAAAAAATGTATATACTGGCCTCAAGGAAGCCGGCAACTCCAGTAATTCTAATCTCACTGGCAGTGACTTGATCGTACTTTGCAAGACAGCGTCTTTACTCGTTTGATCCGTGAAGAGCCACACCAGAGAATCAGGCCATGAGTACACACACGGTATTTCATTATTTGCCTAATTTCATTATCCTCCCCGTGTAACACAGGATACTGTAAACACACCACTCAAGCAGTCCCACTTGTTTATCTATGGTAAGACAATCTCATACAGTAAGCCCATATTAAACCAACACCCCTATTTCTGAATATCCAAAGGTCAGCAGACATCTATTTTTAGCGTTGGACCGTTTGCAGCTTACGGACTCTGAGACAGGTGCAGCCCGGCGGCCTGCGAGTGCTCAGGAACATCACGATTTGTCACCACATGTCTCCTTCACGGTGTTGTCACCACTTTGGAATTTGACAGCTCACAAATATGTGCTTCTTCAACCCCCGTCCCGAACCTCCCGCCCGGCCTGCATCCCCCCGCACTGGGATTACTGGAGTCACTGGCGGGCTTATTACATGGTGTTGAGTGTGTGACATGCTCCTAAAATACTAATCAGGGCCGGAGCACTCGAGGCCTGATCAAAGGCAATTCATGCAGTCCCTGGTGCGTTTAAATTGCTCGTAATGCAGTCCTGATCATAGGCAGGACTTATTATAGACGCCCTGAGAGCAGCAAAAGACATCGGTGATGTCACTCGCACCCGGGCTGGGTAAACATAGCTACCGCTGCCTGGCAACGCCGGCTCGTTGGCTTGCACTGCGCGACGCAGTTACAGTATTTACAGGTCGGGACTTAGCGACAGTTATATACACCGAGCACTGCCGGGTCCAAAGTAAACTGCACCTCTGTTGGAAATAGCAACTCATAAAATGCTTCTGCTGGAAAATGCCAGTCGCTTCCTGCCGGCTGTTAATTACAAGTTGTGAGGGAGAGAAAAGTGCCGTTTCTGGCCTGAGAAGCTGGAGGGAAATGAGTGTGCACAATTTTAAAAAGGCCCCCTGCTTTGCCTCCTCGCACAGTGGCAAATGGTGGCTTATACAGTTGATAGTGGGAAAGTTTGTGTCACAGGACAAATGAAGAAGTCCTTTAGGAGGGAGGGGAGTGAGGAGGAGGAAACAAACTTGGATCGCTGTTAGCTGGACTCTGAGTGCTTTTGTTGGCAAACTAAAATGTTTCCAGGGTCTTTTTGGTGGAAATGGATTTTGTTTTGAGAGTCGTGTTGTGTCACTATTGTAATTTGTAATTTATAACATTCATGGGTTTTTGGCTTCCACAGCCTTACTCGGTCTAATGTTACCAGCAGCCTATGGTGGCTGTTTTTTTGTTTTTTTTATAATCCTGTGCTGTGTTTCCCCAAGGCAGACAGCCATGGCAGGGCGGGATGGGATAGTAGTTACTGGATGCAACTGCAGTTCTATGAGTACATTTGTATTTTGTTTCTTTCAGGGGGGGTGCGGGAGGTCCTGTTGGCGGGGCGGCCCCCCCTCCCAGGACAACGGTAGGGGAACCACTGGCCAATGTGGCCGCAAGTGACAATCACAGCAGAGTTCAGTAAACGTCAGACTCGACTGGTATAAAACTATTTACGTGCCGAGTAAGACTTAAGCCTGCAAAAATCGGCATGAAAACAAAGTCAAACCGCTCACCTGTGATCAGGTACTGGTACTTGTTGATGTCGAACTTGACGCCGCACAAACTCTCGGAGGCGTCTGTGTAAATGTGCTGCACGTGCTGGACTTTCTCAAATCCTTTGTACATCTGTAACACATGAGAATACAAGACGGAGTTAAGACCCGAAAGAAAATATAACGGTGCTGTAGCCGTGACCCTGTCACCACATCTCTGACTCAACGTCCACACATAAATAATGAAACATGGAAACAGTGTTCTGGTTTTATCAGATGACATTTCTCAAGGAATGTGTCGGGTTGGGGGGATGGAGAGTGTGTGTGTGTGTGTGTGTGTGTTTGGGTGGAGGGTGGGAGTACGGCGGGGTATTAGGTTCTGCCCATAACTAAATCACAGACAACACGTTGTGTAATGTGCTTCGGCTTTGATGCCGTTTGGCCAGCGTCACTGCTGAACCGTAGACCACAGCTCCTTCCATTCAGCTCAGGTATGCAGCGCCTGAAGTCAGTGTTTGCCCTGAGAACTGTTGTTTTTGTTTTTTTCTCCCTGTGTAATTTATTTGTCTGGGAACAACAGGAAATCCCTGTTTAGACGCTTCGCTCCCAGAAAAGCAGAACAAACTGGTACTTAAGCCAGAAACTGTGGAGCTTTAGAAAAGCCAAAGGCGTTGGTCTCATGGGATTTGTTGAAATTTGGAGGGAACGGTATTCTTTCAGGAAAACCCCTGTTTGCAGTATAAACCGGCAGACTGTAAAACAGCTATAAAAAAAATAAAATAAAATAAAAGTCCAAGAGGTGCAAAGGTCACATCTAATTCCTAAAGATAATCCTTACAGCGATGATAGCTATGCTTCACCAACAAGAGGCCACTTAATGTTTTTGTTACCAGCTGAGATTGTACTGATGCAGTGCATGACTGTTGAAATGTTTACACTCGGAGCGAGGAGTTTGGTTGAGCTGTAATGCCCGTAAGCCCACTAATCCTCCGGCCTGGCTCCTGTCTGAGCAGCAGGCCGATGTCAGCATCTGTCAGAAATATGCAGCGTTATGTAAGAATATAGAGGAAGTGAAGAACGGGCTTTCAGGCTACGTATCCCGAACTGCTCTGCAGCTACTACGCAGCAGCTGAGGGGGCGGAGAGACAGCATTGTGACTAGGGAGTCCCTGCAACATATAGTTTATGATCAGGCAGATATCAGCAGTCATATCTGCCCGTGCATTTAAAAAGGAGACCAAAGATCGGTCTTTAACGGAAGAATTAAAAAATATATATATTTACAAAGATAACCTATTAATATAAGAGGCAATAATAGTAATAAAAAAGGCTCAAGTCTTTGAAAAATGAGCCGATTACCCTAATCTGTTGCTGTTTGTTCATTCCTCCAATAATGTTATCAAGTTTTTTTCTATTGTACAGTGACGATCACATGACCTGGTTCGACCCATCCCGTGTTTGTTAAATAGACCTCATTGTTGATGGACGTTGTGAATTTCCGGAGCACAAACTTTAAAAACATGGAAAAACCTGACATTAATTTAACTTTTAACGTCATTACTCGATATCATTTCCATTTCCAAACCATTTCAGCGGCATTATTCATCCTTTCCCTCCATGCGAGCTGAATAATGGTGAATGCATTTCGGAAAATACCCTTATTGACTCTCTGACAGATGTTAGATATATTGACGATCGTGTGCTAAATTCAAAGCTGGGGGCAATTAGCTTAGCTTAGCTGAATACTTGAAGCAGGTGGAAACTGCTTGCCTGGTTCCATAATTAACTCGTTGTTTCTTCGCCCGAGGAGAAGTTGGGTTGTGTTGTTGTGTCATGTAGTGTTGGAAGGCTTCCCTGTGCTTCTAGTTCACTGAAGCTTAGCTCATCATGAAGACTGAAATCAGAGGGCAACGTGTGTTCCTGTGTGTGCACAGGAAAGGATATAAATCTGCATAGGACACAATTAAGTCCCGTCTTGTTTGTAAAACGTGTTGACTCATGAGGTGGGGGTTTTCTAACTCTGATCAGAGCCAGCCCAGCTGTTCGGTCTTCTGTTCTCTGTGCTCGTGCTAAGCTGAGCTAACCATACCGGCTCTAACTTTATGGTTAAGTGTCTTGAGTCATTCCTTGAAAGCTGAAAGAGATTCAGTGTCTTGCCCGGCAGCACTTCAGCAGAGGACTCTCACCTTCATCTGCTTGACCGTGTAGCGCATCGTTCCAAAGGGTCCGTCTCTCAGCAGCTTCTTGCCAACCACTTTAGCTCGAATCACTGCGAAGAAAGGAGAGAGTCACATTCCTTTTAGTACACAAGTTTAATCTTTCCTTTCCAATCCATCAAGTACAACGCCGCCTCGGCCGGGAGGAGCCCCGCAGCAAACCCCTGATAAATGCCATTTCAGAACCAGGTTGGCCACACAGTTAATCCGTTTATCCGATTTTCTGCATTGCTGCATTGTTTGCCCGGGAGGGCCGAAGGGGAAAAGCACAAAAGGGACTTTGGTACAAAAATTTGGTGGAAAAAAATAAGAGGTTTTATTAAAGCACACTGATTTGTTACTCAGATTCTTGGATGACTGCATATATCTACTCTATCAGAACCGTCACATGCGCTCTTTCAGACATTCCCGACCACCATAAGAAAAACATGATTTTTGCCGATTAAAAAAACAAAACAAAAAAAACAACACCACAAGGGAGTGTCTCCTGGTTTAAACAGGCTTCTGTCTGTATTGGGATCAGGGCTTAAAAAAGATCGTATCTGTGTGCAGGACCTTCATGTAAACATCGGCGAGGTAAAAATGCTCGGTGGCGACTTTGATTTGTTTGCTTTCACTCGCGTTGGAGTAAGAGGGCTCATTGTGAAAGGCCGAGGACAGGCAGTATAGAAATGAGTGATCATTTGAGCTGCCGGTTAGGGAGCCCAACCGGAGCTGCGGGCCCCGCATGAGCGTTCAACCCTCTGTGAAGTTCACCTGCTGCCCGAAGCCGAGCGGCCGAAGACACAACTAACACTGGCCATGTTTGTTATCTTCTCCCAGTGGAATTTCCTTCCCACATTCTTCGAGGGCTCACATTCCCCAGAAGGGAAAAAAAAACGAGTGGCCTTTCAATCTTTTCAACTGGAGAAAGAAATGAGGCATGTGGCATCTTCTGTTAGGTCTGTATTTGTCTAGCTGTCCTACTTCGCGGCAGAGGGAAATTGGGCGTAAAAATATGACTCAAACAGGAAGCAGTTGCAGCGTGGCCACCCAAAAGCGGTGACCACAAATTTATTTTGGACATGTGGTTCCCGACTTGAACTGAGAGTTATAAATAACCTCAAAAATCGTATTTTGAGCCACTATGAACTAGTTAAAGACAGATGGCCATCCAGCAGCTTATCAACAGCAATACAGAATACTGATCATCACACAATCCACAATATATTTTCTTATTCTCAATTATGACCAACGGGACAAGGAGATCCAGCTAAACAGTTCTACAGCTGCGCTTAGCTGCTCTGTGAAGTTGCACTGAGGTAGCCTGGTATTACCAGGTCAATATAAGGGTCTGGCTACGCTCCATTGTGGATTGATTCCAGTCGTTGCACCCTACCTGGAGTAGTCAGGCTGATATTATGCACCATGGTGCTCTGAGCTAAATGCTAACCTGAGCATGTGGACATATTTACCTACTATGACGATGCTACCACGCTAATGAGCTCTAACAAACGAAGTAAAGCTGAGGCTGATGGGTATGTCATTAATGTTGCAAATATTTGGTCATAAATCAGAGTTTATGCTGTTTCTCGAAGCGTGTGTGTGTATATATGTGTTTTACCTTTCATTCATTTATATTCAATATCTAGATTTACATTTACATTCATTTTTACAAAATATGTTCACAAAAAGCCTCATTGTCACTGCCGATTTTCATCTTCAACCATCTGCTGCAAAAGCAGCTCAACCAAAAATGAAAAATGCAAACGCTTTCACACTGCATGTGAAGCGGCACTCTGCTGCCTTAGCAGCGCTCACAGTTGATTTTTGCCGCCTGCCAGCATTGTACTGTCACTCACTGACTTCCACTGACAGCTTCACCGAAAATAATCAAATCACACAAGCAAGCAAACGTGGGTTGTTTCATTCCTTTAAGATTACCATACAGACCCCCATGTCTGCTCTCCGCTTTCTGACCTGCAAGAACATTTCAACCATTACTCTGTCAACTCTTTTATTATGAACTCAAGAGCGCCATTACGTGATCGACCTCTGCTAAATGTACCCAAAAGCTGTTTGACAGACGTCTGCCGCTGCAATTACAGCCAAACCGGGGCGCAATTATGCAGGAATGTGCGGACAGAACGGGATACTTCTGCCTCGGTTAAATACGCTGCTGTCGTTATTTTCAAGCGTCACCCCAAAGCCTAGTTTCCTTCTCTGCCCTGACCTCAAAACCAAACCCCCGGGAGAAACAAATGTTCGCGTTTGAAGGGCCTCAGGTCAGCTGATTCAACTGAAGTACATCCAGAAAGGACCCCTCTTGTTGGACGGCAGCCACTAATTGGCCGGCGACGGTGCCATCACCCAGAGGAATGTGTGAAGGGCCTCAGCTGCTCCGGAGACAGAGGATTTGTGTCATTCCCCTGCGGTGACCTCTTGGCCTCCTCCGCATTCAGCAGTTATATTTATGTACAACGGCAGGGCTGCCTGCTCACGTCAAAAAGTCGACATTACGAGTGTTTGTTTAACCCAGATTCATCATGCGATCTCGCATCACCTCGGTTCAACTGCAAACTGTGGACGTATTGTGTAGATAAAGGTCTCGTTTCTCCAGTCGTTTCTACCTTCTTAACAACTATTTCTACGTACCACCTGTAAATATCTGTTACAACGGCATACAGACACCAATTTCTGCATTCAGATGTGTGGAGCTCATGCTGACACCACCTTTTCTTTTTTGTTTTATTCTCGTGAGTCATCACACGTTTAAACACACATGGAAACACAGAAGCGTGTGGACATTACTCGTATTGCTCGGTGTGTGTTTTTTGACAGGATTCAGGCAGCACACGTGCTTATACTCCGAACCTTTGAGTCTTCAAAGTTTTGCCTACAACTGTTGATAAAAGGCGTTGAGCTCATGTCGCAACAGACATTACTGAGTAGCAATTTCAATTATTCACCTCTGCAACACATCCAACTTTGGGGAAGACTCAACGGGCTGTTAAGTTTGTACTCCATGCGGAAAGTGTAAGCTAACGAGCTGAGCTACTTGGCTTCCCTCACAAGTTAAGGCAAATGGTGCTTCTGATTTCCACTTAGTGGACTTTGTTTCATGATACGAAGTGCGATTAAAAAGTTCAGAGACTGTTGTTGTTGTTGTTGCGGTCGAACGGAGCACAGCACAACGATGCCCACTGAGCCGGGGGAATTAACTTTTGTGAGTACATTTTCTAAGTAATGTGGCTTAACCAACATCAGCATCTGTGTGAAGTATTTTTGTATTAAGCATGGACTTGAGCAGAGAACAAACCTCAAATTTGTGCCAAACTCGGGAAATCAGCAACAGAGTCCCTCGAAAGGTTTCAGCAAGTCTATGGCAACAGAGCGATGAGCCGGGCGAGGTGTTTTGAGCAGAACACAACCGGTACTAGACCACAGAAGGTTTGTCAGGTCAGGAGCACAACAACGTGGATTTTGTTTGACATTCACGGGGTTGTGCTCATTGAATTTGTCCCCTGGAGTCAGACTGTCAACACCGAGTTAAAATGTAACATTCAAATGACCTGAACTTTGACGCGACGCTTGAGTATTTCGCCTGTAACGTTACAGTCGTTGCTCCCCACCACACAGAGGATTTGGCCCCCCGAGTGACTTTTTTCTTTGACACAAAAATCAGACACAAAACCTGATTTGGGCTCTCTGATCAAGTTGCATCTACCAGTGGGCACAAAAACACATGTAACACGCGTGCCCGTGTTGATCAAGCGACATGACTTGGAATACTTGCTCAGGAAAGTTGCCGCTTCGCCTCCTGCTGTGCATCGCTGCTGCACTCCATTCAGGATGTCTCATATTTCAACACCTGCCAAATCATTTTTGCTCATAACAATTCTACACAAATATAAAATACAAGCAAAATTAATTGACCCAGTTATAAATCACAATTTGTTTACCAAAATGTGTTTTAATTTCAGGGTACCAGCAGGGTCACATGAAAGTTAATAATTCTGTAGTTAACTGTCGAGAATATATCTGCCACTCTGCACTGAGATGTGAGTTTCTCTCTCTTACTTTGCTAAACATGTGGAATTACAGACCAGCGCACTAGAATCCATCTTCTGCAGAGAATCTGACAGTATTTTAAGAGTGGGAGGCTTTTTGTGATAACAGAGGTAACCCGGGTTTGACAAAAAAAAATAAAAAATAGGAAGTGAATCCAATTTTCACTCGGCATCTCTCGCCCAAAGCAGGAGATTACACAGGCGTGAATGCAAATTCCAAATCTTAAGGTGAGCATGTCATTTAGTTAAACATTTATTTCAGCCTACGTACAATGTGGCAAACTGCAGGCATGACAAGAATTAGGTTACTCATTGTGTGTGTGTGTGTGTGTGTGTGTGTGTGAGAGAGAGACCGACAGCGAGGCGCAAAGCGGGTGACGGTGATTTTAGTATGCAGAAAGTTGTCCAAGCTTAAGGAGGCGAGTGGGAGGAAGAGGAATTGTCAGGACGACACACTACCACGCTCAAAAATAAACACAGAAACTGAAGCCCTGCGGTTAGATGGAAAACACTGGAGCAGAAAGCGTTCACACATAGGTTGGTGAAATCCGTAGTCGAGTGCAGCAGTGTTCATTTGGTAGAAACATTTAAAATTACTCAGAGTTTTAACCAAACAGCCTTCAAATAGGGTTTAAAATGAGACCGTGTAACTTGCAGTACACAGAATCACTTGGTCTGGGATTTTAAGATCCCTTATAATCAATCAAATACAAACAGCAGCATACTGTGAGGATAAAAGATTGACACGTCAGCAGCTCATCCCAAATTTGAACCCTAAACAAACGGACCAAATCTACAGTATAATGCAGAAAAGGGTCAAAAAAAATATCCAGGAATGACTTTGCCTTCAGCCAAAAAAGTAATGTTTTTACTAATTATACAGCTTTTATATTTCCACTCTTCAGTATGGAGAGGTATCCAATCTTCAGTAGAGGCTGTTGGATCAGGTGATGGGAACCTCTAACCAACTGCTCATTTAAATGTTAGTGTCACACTAGTAGACCTAAAAAATGCTAGTTGTCTAAACTAAAATTGGTACCTTCTAACTTGCTGTAGCCAAAGTCTTAAAGATGTATCGCTTCACAATGAAGCCTGGTGTCCAAATTAGGGAGTTTCCATGACAGACGAGCTCAACCGCAACACCTGAAGCTGCTCACTGTTATCTGTGCACTCTGCTCCCCTCGTCGCTGCTTTGGATTTACCTCTTTCACCTCTTTATCCGTCTCACTCACTTTCTTTTGGTAACTTCCTCACCAGCTGCTTCTCACTTTTTTCTTTGTAGACTTGTTGGAAAGAGGAACTGTTTGAATGTCAGTGACATCAAAGTAAATCCACATCTGTAGTCGGATTTTGCATTGATTATCTAGCTGACTTCTCTCGTTTGTGAAAGTCTGATGAGTCTGATTCTGGTGACTATTGTTGAAGGGTCAATAAAGGTCATGGATTCGGCAATTTTTGATGAAAATACTGAAGGCGATTAAATCATTGTTTTATTAGTCATTGAATTTTCATGAGTGTGTATTGGCCCATTGTCCATCGGCCCTGTGCTGGCCGGCTGCTGGAAGCAGTGAACCCCAGGGTGTCCGTGGGATCATCAGAGCAGGGATGGGTGGGCTGGAGATTTGATACGTCCGACTCAGGAGACGAACATCCCAAGATTGTACGGAAATTGAGACCTTTTGACATCTCATTGCATTTTAACTCACTTTTATGAAAACTTCGGATATCTGATCCAAGCTTACATAATTAATCTCAGAGGGGGAGTCCTGGCTCTGCTCAGGTTATCGTAGGTCACCTATTAACCTGCAGATGAGGAGGGGGGGAGGGGGGGTGGCTGCCAGAGGGAGGCTCGATCTTACTAAAGGCAACATAAGTCAATAAGAGGAGGAGGAGGATGTATCGGTACCAGGAGAACGCCGTCCCAAAACCTCCGGCCAATCATCGCTCATAACCCAAGATGCTGCACTTGTTTGACGAGGCTCCCCCGTGCATCACAAAATAGCCTCAGCAGGCCGGGATCCGTTGCTCTCGACGGCCTGATCCCCGATCCCAAACCGAGCATAAACACATATCACGCTAATCCTCAGCAACTAACCCGGTTTACAGTGCAAGCAGGTAAAGGTTTGCTCCAGTCACCCCGAGCGCTCGGGGAACGAGTGTCGTCACGAGGCGATATTAAATTTCGGGGTCAAAGCTTACTGCCGGGCCACTAATCTCATTTTGGGAGGGCTTTCAAAAAACAAGCGCTGCTCATCCCCCCCCTCCCCGTAAACGGGCTGCTTTAACTCAGCTGCTTAAAAGTGGCCAACTAGGTCTCTTCATAAGCCAGCCGCCACATCTTCGCCCGGCGCTCTGGTACGTAGCAGGGCAAACTGACGGGATGTGTCCAACCTGATCTGAACAGAGTTTAGATGACCAAACTCACTGAGGAGGATTTCCCACTGAGGTTTCAGATGGTTGTCGATACATATTTGGCCTCTCTGACATACCAGCAAAGAAGGAGCGAAGAGCCAGAAACTACAGCCGTCTGTTCTAAGAGCTGCTTTGTGCTCCGAAATATTTAAATTAAAATTTTGTCAAGTTAAAAAGAGACAGACCACAATAACCCAATTTCCAACCCTTTAATCTAATTGTGATTCATCCGGTGGAGTGACTGTGGGTGATTATGGGTCAGGGCCAAGAAAACAAGAGCAAAACGCTTTGAACTCCATTGCGGGTCTTAAATTGGGAAGATCCAGGCCTGTTGTCTTTGATGCCGACGGTGAGAATTAAAGGGTTTCTCCCTCGTCGTATTAGCATTTCAAACCCATACCTTTTGGTTTTCTCCGTGTTTTAACTCGGTTGGGTGATGAAAGCAGAAGTGCAGGTTTTAGTTCAAGGTCAGAAAAAGAGGTTGAGTTTAAGAATGAGGCTGGATTTAAGGATCACATTTGCTATCAGACAAACGTTATCATGTCCTGTACACATTTTACCTGTGAAATGATGCAATCCAGTGCAAAATTGGACCTTTTGCAGCTATTCAAAGTCTGAACTGTGTTAATTCTAGCCAAGAAGCCTGTTTCGTCACAACCCTAACTTTAACTGCACATCCAGTGTGACTAAACTTGACCCAGATTAACCAATGACACCCGCTGTGTGACCGTTCTCTGAGCACTGAGGTGTAAGAGGGACCGCGAGCATTCAAAGCACACCGCGAGCTAAGCCGAGGACCTTGAAAATGGGATTTGCCGAGCTCACAACTGATAACTGCCCCCATTGAAGTCAGTCCCAGATTTTACACTGGCAAGTCTCAGCGGGTGCCAACACCGTGAGCTATCTGAGGATCTGAAGGACTGCGAAAGGCAGCGCTTGGGAGTTTGTGGAAGCGGCATTTTCGCTCTCTCCAACCGGGTCACTTGGCCGAAGAGGCGCCCACTGGCCTGGTGATCGGGGGTTACCGAAGAGCAAGAGTGGCCATTTGGGCTCTGTAATGTCCCAGTATCTTATTTCACAGGCTTCCTCTTATAAAAAAACAAAACTAAAAAGTGGGATCCTCAAGCGTTTACTAGGCCAAGCCTGCACTTCCTCGCCTCTTAAGACACTACAGAGGATTCACCATCCAATTACCGCCCACGTCAGAGCTAAATGAAGTGACTTACGCCTACAAAGACACACTGATTGTATCCTCCAAATTTGGGCAAAGAAGCCTCCTTTTCACAGGCACGTCTGGCGAAGCCTTTGGAAAAAGGAAAGGCTTGTAGAGCGATTATGACACACTGAATCTTGGAAAAAGGAAACTGCAAATGAAGAGGCATTTTAAAGGCACACTGTGTGCTCAACAGGAAGATAATTATGTATAAATCAGTCAGGGAGAGGAATGTAGTTTTATCTCAGGGTGGAAGAGAGCGTCAGGATGGTTCAAAAATAAGTTATTAATGGCTAATGAGGGTTTACATGCACATCTATTCATACAATATGACAGCATTAAAGGAGCAGTTCAACATTTTGAGAAATTTGCTTATTTGCTTTCTTGCTGAGAGTCAGATGAGAACGATACCAGTCTGGTGTTTTTATGTTAAATAGAAAGCTACCATCAGCACTTAGTTGGCTTAACTTAGCATAAAGACTGGAAACACGGGGAAACAAACCACCTGCCAACATCTCTAAAACCTCTTTTAATTTGTACAAAAGGTGTCAAAGTAGGCAACAAGACAAATAAGTGTATTTCCCAAAAGTATTCCTTAAATATCTGCACAAGATTCCAAAAATAATATGATTTAGTTTGAAATGAAAAAGTACTTTTAAAAAAAAATTTCATTGTGATTTTAGAGCATCAATAAGTAACATTATCTACCATCGCTATCAGCCTCTAGTGGTGACCAGTAGTAAGTGCATTTTCAATAATGATGACATCAGCGCATGTGTACGTGCGTGAAGAGGCATTGCTGCACAAACTAAAAAGTTAGTCAACATTAGGGTGAACACATGGTTGCAGTGCTTGTGTGTGTGTGTGTGTGTGTGTGTGTGTGTGTGTGTGTGTGTGTGTGTGTGTGTGTGTGTGTGTGTGTGTGTGTGTGTGTGTGTGTGTGTGTGTGTGTGTGTGTGTGCTCGGTTTGGATTGAGAGATTATTGCTGGATTGGAGGTCATCACAGTTCCACATTTTGGGGTCAAATAATATTGGAACAAAATCTGAGCTCTGCTCAGAAACACTATTAGCTTCTGCCTTTCTAAATGTCAACGTATTCTTCCCTGCAAAATAACCCCAAAAAAACTCTGCCCTCCTGTCCCGTCTGAGACACTGCAATTACCCCCAGACCTACGGCAACCCCCAAAACACATTCCCTCCTTACAAGGCAGATAATTTAATCCTCTGGTCTTTACCAGTGTTATCCAAAAACGGAAGCCAGGTTGGACTGGCGTTCCAGGCTAAGCCAGGTCCCAAGTTCAAATTATTCTGAGGAGTCAAGAGAAATCACAACAAGCCAGTAAAACAAGCTGCTATGTAACACACACACACACACACACACACACACACACACACACACACACACACACACACACACACACACACACACACACACACACACACACACACACACACCCCTCCACCACTGAACCAGAGGCCAGGCATACACAGAAATACCCCAGGGTGCAGATAAATACACAGATCTGAAACATGTAAGCTGAATATGGGACTTATTATCAACTGGTGTCAATTCACAACATTCCCTGAAGCACAGAAAGGTACGTTTTCGAGAGATGTGAACGTTCCCAACAGACCAGAAGCTAAATCTTTGATGTGATGATAAAAAGCAAACCTAAAACACACATAGGAGGAGTTATCAGGCTTCAGTGCGGGAGATCCTCAACATGTAATCATCATCCGATCGAATCACGAAGCCAGAAAGATGGAGAAAAAAACCATCAAGACAGTGGAAGTGAAGAAAAGTGACGCGCTCTACTGATGTGCTGCTTCACTTCACTGATTTAGACTGAATGTGAAGCAATCTGAATCTAACAGCCTGGAGTCTTCATCGATTTGGCTATGAAATACATGGCTCTCTGGGGGGGGGGGGGGGACTTAGTGTAAATCAGTAGAGTCTTTTACTGACCAAAAACTACCCAAGTTTGTTAGAATACAAGATATCTCCCTAGAAATAGTGAAAATAACACCTGACGACAGTAGTATTCTGAAAATTGCAGAAGCAGAAAATATAAGCAGATCGTTCAAAATATCTTACTCGTCTTCCCCCCCCCCCTCCAACTGACTCTCAGACGGGAGATTTAGTAGAAAACGAGCTTTTCCCAAGTGACGTGTCTGACAGCAGGTCTCTGCTCTGCCCTGCGCTGACTGACAGGCAGCACTTTCATCGTAACGTCTGCTCGCGCTGCGTAAATGAACACGAAACGATCGGTGTTTCCGTCAGTGAAAGGCTCCATGTGCTCGGTTTACTCACCTATGTCGGAGTTGCAGAAGGCGTCCTGCGGGTGCGTCAGAGCGCACGAGCAGCCCTCCGTCAGCTGGTGAACCTGCAGGCTGCTGAAGACGAACAGCAGGCTGATCAGGTGCTGGCGCACTGACTGCATGTCTCCAAAGTTTCCCCGCTCCTCTGTGCTGCTTTGAATAAACCGTATGGATCCGCTCCGTTCACTGCAGCAGCAGTATAGTATGTTATAGTACAGTATGTTATAGTATAGTATAGTATAGTATAGTATAGTATAGTATAGTATAGTATCGTAGTAGTAGTCTGTCTCTGTGTGTGTAACGTCCGAGGTCTGCGTCGCTCTCGCTGCTGCTGCTTCTCTCCGCGCTTCAGCGTTTGTCTCTCCCTGATCCCGGAGAGCCGCTCCGCGGTACATATAGCGCGCCGGAGACACGTTCACGCCCCCGCTGTCAGCTCGCGCCCCGGTCAGCCAATCAGAGCCCGGTGATGCCATTAGAAATCGCGAACACGATGACATACTGGAACTTTACCATGCGTCAACTCATTTTCGCAGACTGACCGAATACAAAGTGCACAGAAAAACAGTGAATGACTTTGGGTAAAAAAAACAAAAAACAAAGAAGAAAAACTCTGCGGTCTTCTTTTCTTACACAGGTGAAAAAAGAGGCTTAAAAAAAACAACAACCCTGAAAAGATGTGTAATAAATTATACATTTAGTTATGTAAATATGTTGTATTTCATGTTGGTATTTCATTGTATTTCTTCCCTATTGCTGCAGTATAATCATGCACACACCCCAAAACACCCTCCCTCCTTACAAGACAAATACCATATTTTTTATTTAATTATGTCAAATAAATGACAGAAACTTTATTGATGTGAGATTCAGTTAATTGGCAACAAATTTGTCAAAACATGACATTAATCTCACATCCAGCTATAACAAATTAAGGAGTAGGAATGAGGTCATTATGGAATAAAATAGTTGCTGATTTAAATGTCGATTGATCAATCGTGTGGTGTTGCAGCCTGGAAACTCATTATATCCTCCTAATACACACAAAATGATACAACAGACTATCTGATTCATTCTTTTATTTTTCTGAAAGCCTTTTTCTTTTTGCTCCCTTCTCACCCAGGAGTCTCACTTAGTCATCCTGCCCACCCTCCAACACCCCCTCAATTAGTAATACTTAGTAATATTCAATACAGTCTGCAGCAGCAATCAGTGTTCATCTTTAAGCAGTGAAGTCAATAGATGTGGAGGCTTCAGTCCTCTTTTTAAAGCAGGTTTTCTTTTTTGTTCTCCACAATAATAAACCATCAAATCCCTGAACTTAAAATACAAACCCCGAACACCTGCGGCTGCTGTCCCTAACACTTTATTTTATTTTGAAAGGGACCTCACTCAGCTCACTTTCAAAGTACAGTCTGTCAAAATTAGCCGATTAAACCGTCTTTTCTCTCCTTCCTGACCGTGTTCATGGAGCTGCGTTATCGCTGCAGAGGCTTATCTGCTGAGAGACCGAGGGAGTTATGGTGAGAGTTGACGCTACCCACAGTTATATAAGCAAGCCAGAAATAATCAGGTTGGGGAACTCTAACCCTTAATGTGCCTTCATTAACTATTTTTATCAGTTAATGGCCAGATAGAGACTTTATTTTGTACTTGGCATGGTGCTGATGAGCTTCTGCTTCAAATGCCTGTTTAAAAAGTCAGTTTAATTTCAAAATAAATGTTTCTTATACATTTGATTAAGAAAATTAAGTAATTTAATGGCCACTTAATGAGACTATTTTGTCAGTGTTTTACAAACCGAGAGATTAGCTCCGGATAATATTACAACAAAGAATATAGACTGAAATAATACACAGCGGAACGGTCATTAGTTTCCATCATTCGCCATATATTTGTCCTTTCAATAGGAAACAAGACAGTGTTTGTTTAGCGGTACGCTCAGGTGTGATACGTCAACACATTTCTGGTTTCAGACCAGCAGATAAGGACATTAACAGTCGGTGGAAATTCAACATGATCATCATGTTTTATCAGAGTTACGGCCTCCACAGAAAGTCCAACAGCTACAACACACTTTCCTAAAACGGTCGTTAACCATTACCCGGTCAGATATTATTTCAGCCTCCACCTTTTCAATCCGAGCCAACACATTCGTGACATTCCTTGGTTAGGCAGGGGATCTGCATGTGTGACTTCTGGATTTATATTTTGTACACCCAAAAGAGGCGACGAAAACAGGAAGTTGCGGAACTCACAGGAAGTTGTGGGGAGGCTGGAGAAAGGAGTGATTCATTCAGGCAGTATTACATATGACTTCACTCGTACATAAAGAGATAAAACAGCCCGGCATTCCTAATATACAAGCCAAAGATAACAAGAGAGCGGAAACTATTCTAATGAGGTAATTATTGCATCAACTGCTTTAAAGGGATATTGACCCTATCAAACACTAGATACTGTATAGATGACTGCATTTTGTCTCAGCATCCTTTTATGTGTTTTTGTTTTCCCATTTACAACTGGCCGGATTGTTACTCTGTACGGTACACTGTCATGGTTTAAAACAACACATGACAGGCCTGTGGTGCAGTCAGGTTTTGTCTACAGGTGGGTGGGGCGTGGTGTACTCCCAACCAGATCAAGTCAAACTCACCGCTCGCTCTTCCCCATCTTGTCCAAATATGGTCACATGTGGCTCCAAAATAGCAAGATGGTGACGGCCGAAATGCCGAACTCAACGCTTTAGAACTGCAGTTCACAAACCAATGGGTGTCGTCATGGTTGGTGTCAGCTTGGTTGCACATCAGAGACTAGAGGATTGACCTTCACTGAGTGAAGTATTGACCTTGGCGGAGGTCCGTGGTATCCGAGTGCCCTTCGAGGTCTTTATTTGTTTGGTTCTTGCTGAGTTATCAGCAGCCCTTTGTGATAAAGAGCTATAAATGTACTTGAACTTTGCAACTTGCGTTGCAAACCAGCTCGTCTTCTGGTTTCTGTCAACAAGAATTCTTGAAAATGTAGAAGTTGCAAACTGAACGTTTCCGAGGAAGGCTGGTGGAAAGTTGCAAACTAAAGTGTAACAGTGCAAAAACATCAAACAGTGATTTATTTAGTGTAAAACTACAGAAAGTAAAAATGTTCCTTTTAGTGTGAAAAGTTGTGAACAGGAAGAGCTGCTGACCATGTGTGTGGGATCAATGTGGCTCTTTGTGTTGAACTGTCATCACACGATAGCTTAGAAAGTAATACAGATGAAGTCAGATGCTTTTCAGCCCAAGAACAAGTTCACTGTGTTTGTTTTTTGCATCTATATCATTAAAAATCCTGGTCCACTTATATACTAAACTGCATGCTCTACTTTAGCTCGACTGTCAGAAATGGGACAAGATAAAACGGAGGATAGTCTCCAGAATATTCTGGTTATATGTGTCCCTCACAGCTTGTCACTGTGACTTGATCCATGCAGCTAAAAAAATTAATTAATTGATTAAAAAAACTCAAGACCCTCTGGAAATGATGTCGCCAAAGTAGGCCAACATACTGTAAGCATAATACAGAGTGTGTTGCATTTCATCTAAGAAAGTTCAATGATAGAAAAAAGGCCTGTTTGGAGGATGGTCGGCCTGCCGGGGATCAGCGTGGCGTCGTGGAGGTCTTTCAGCCCTGCGTGGTTCTGGTTGACAAAAGAGAAAACAGAGCTGTGACTCAGAGGAAATACCTTTCATCCGACTGACATGCCGCTAAAGAGACACAGGAAGAGTGAAAACTTGAAAAGATAGCACCGCCGGGAGCGACGGTCACCGAGGGAGAGCGTCCAGCCCTGACTCACTCGGCCCCGCCGCACGGCCCACATGCCATTCCAGTTAAGTGGGACAGACAGGATGACCCTCGCTCTGCGGCTCTGCGGCTCTGCGGCTCCGCGCTGTGAGGAGGACGGGTAGGGGAAGTCGTGTCGCAGGAGGCAAACATTAATTGGATGTTTTCTCGTTGCACAGAGAACTGGCTGTACTTCTCAGGACGTGAGGAGGATTTGGGATCTTGTGGTTTGGTGACGGATCTCATTCCAGCTTGTTGGGTGGCTGCTCTGACAGAAAGGAAACACCTGTAGTCAAATGTGAATCCACTGCACGGCGTACTGACCACTGCTATTGACATCTGACACGGTGCTTTTTCATGCGTTTATTGGATGGTTTGATAATGACAGAATTTTTCATGGTTACATCTTGTCATTGAGCCCTTCATGCCTACATAGCGGGTCCTCTACCAAGGACCGCACCATGTTGCAACGCCATGTTTCTACAGTAGCCCAGAAGGTACAAACCAAAACTCTGGAGAGGGCCTTTCATGGTTTTCATGAGTTTTTCTTCCACAGATGAAATGGGAGGATGAGGCGAGGGGTGTTCTGTTGGTAGCAATCTGCAACGTCTGGCTCCGTTTACAAGATCATTTTGTTAATTAGCAACTTTGTTTTGTGCTGGGCCGGTAATGTAAAATAGATTAAAATTATGGCAGCGGTGAGAGTGAATCAAAACAGTAAGTTGCTGGCAACAAAACCAAAACATTGTGCTGAAAGATGCTAAAATGCTTTGTACTGCAGAGTCAGGTAGAAAATGTCTTTGCTATGGTCACTATCAGCATCCAGTTTGAAATGACATGTTTGTTTGATCGGTTGTTAATGTAAAAATACTCTATAGTGCAGCTTTAATGTCATTTTCCATTGCTGTTTTTTAGTCAGAATGGACAAATGATTAAGAAAGGAAATACAGTTTTTGGGTTCCTTTATCGGTCATAATTTTGTTGTCATGTTGTCACGCCATTCTGAGTATATGAAAAAATACAGCGACTCAACTGGCAAAATACATTTTACTTAAATGCTCAATAAATGCTCATTACTTTCTAAGGTTAGGGTTAGGGTTAATTAAAAGTCACAATGGTAGCGTGGTGGTCTTAGATTTGACTCTGCTTGCCCAACAGTGATCTGGTAGAAGGAGGTAAAAGCCAGTTTGACTCTCATGTCTCCTTTATAAATGTCGAAGAAAGTAGCGTAAACGAAGAAAGACCTGACTTGGACAGAACGCACACAAGTGACGTTGCTGAATGAGTTATCGCTGTGGCTTTTATCCGAGCAGTGGAGTCTGAATTGTTGGAAATGAGCTCAAAGCTCAGTATCTGAAAACTGTCAGTACAGTTAGATATCGGTCGTCGCTCTCGTCCATTCCCCCCCCCCCCCCCCCACCCCCCTACCCCCCAGTTGAACAGGAAATTATATGAAGGCCTGGTGGGGCATTCGTTAGCCGTTAAGTCCGGCCTCTTCACTGAACATTTCAACAGATGCTCGCTGGTTTCCACCCCCAGCACGTCTGTCATCTGATGTGAAGTTAAGACATCAGAGAAGAAAACGCAAACATGGCCCTGACCCGTGATCCCGCTCACAACGGGACTCCCACTGCAATAAAATATGATGAACGGTCAGTAACTTCCTACTGAGGCGGGCCAAGTGCAACCACAGCGCTCGCTGCTCAGACGCAGGGTCCCCTGCTGTACTCCACTGTACATATTTGGTGTCAGGAAACCCCACAAAATGACTATGTTGTATTACGGCATGAGACAATGAGACACCAGGCCTGACCATAAACAGGGCATATGACAGCATGGAAATAGCTTTGAAGAATTCCTTCTGGTTGAGGGAATGCCTGAAGTGGGTCCGATGCTGAGCACAGTAAAACAAAAAATTGTTAGGTCTATTCTTATGGTGCTTTTTCTCTGCAAAGATGCTCTCGAACTAGTTCATCCTGGTAATAATACATAATATAAACATTATAAACAAAATCTATATTTTTTTTATTTGACAGTTACGCGTATTCTTTGGGTTGACAGCAGTATAAAGCGGAAGTCACAATGTGGAAAAGTTTGTAATCTTGTCTCACCAACATGGTTTCAGGTGTAAGTGTTTTATTATACACAAGAAAATCAGAAATTTGACAAAAAATAAGTCAAAATAGATGATACAGGATCAAAAGAGACAATATAAGAAGAATACATCTGTTAAAGGACTTAAAGCTGCACCGATTACCAAAGTTTTGAATGGCTCTGTTAAATGTGAAGTGTCACTTATAGTCACCAAACCAGAGACTTAATACTCGTCTGTGCAGCTCCCCTCGGCTCTGTGGAGGTTTAGCATTCTCATCAACCTCCTTTACATCATCAGGCAGCTATTTTAAGTGAACAGAAACGAACAAAACTAGGCTGAAAGGCGAGTGAATACTGTTTCTACATTTATCAGGCAGACTGGTGCTAATGTTGTTGGTCTATGTTCTGTTAGCATATTCAACTGAGGGTCAAAAAGTATCTAAGTGCTCCTTTAAATAGGTCAAATGTTTTCAGATACACCCGACATTGAATGAGAAATATAATGTTTCTTTTTGTACGGTTAGTTAGTTCGTTCGTTTGTTGGTCCGTAAGCAACAAGAAGTCAAGGCTAATTAACTACTTTTATGTGATTTCTTTTCCTGGTAAAACTGCGGGAACTAGCAAAAAAACTACAATCTAATAAAGAAAGAGTCATATGTAATCATTTCCTATATAAGCATACTGCACATCACACCAACAGCTAGAAATATTGCACTTAAAGAACCATGTATATAAAGTTAAAAAAAAAATGATAAAAGTGACATTTAAAGAGCAGACAGTCTGTGACTACAGTGTAAAATACATCAAATGTACATCAAATAAGTGTTTCACATGCATTTTAAATACTATTACTTCCACACATTCTGTATACTGAAAAATCATTTACAATTGTTAAGGTGTATATTTTGTCAGGAAAATGTTCTAAAGATTTTGTATTGATTGATTGAATTTGAAATACTTATTGTGATTGTAAGATCGTGATTTGCTGGAGGGACTGATTATTAGTGATACTGTTTGAGTCACAGGTCACTTTTGGAAGCACAGTTCATAAACAACGATGTAAATTGAAAGCACAACCTGCTTATCTGAGAATTTCCTTAAAATATTTAGGGCAAGGAGCACAACGGAGAAGTCTGTTTACTCACATTGCCTCAGTGTGTGATTCTTTTACAACTATCGTAGTGTGCCCTATTAAGTGCTTTAAGTAGAGTTAATCTGGCCAGTGCAGTAAATTGTACCGGTTTCTCCCATTCAGAAAACCGTAAAAAGCCGACGTTTCCCAGAAACCTGAGAAGCGCCGGGGGGAAGGTGTGTGTGGGAGGAGGAGAAAGAAAGTTAAATTAGGGAAGATGGTCCAGTGAGTCATCAGCAGATCAGAGGTCGAGGGTGTCAACAGGGTCCACAGGATGCTGACGTCACACGCTGGGAGGGTGGAGGGGCTCAGGGCAGGGTTAAATTTAGAAAAGACATCACTTTATCAGGACGCCCCTGCCAAGTTGTTTTTTTTTCCACTTGTGTAAGCATACTGTATGTAAAGTTTCATTCCTAAACCTTTTACGAGCTTTTGGTATCGACCCATAATATTTAAATGGAAACCCAGACAACTCATGAGTTATTGTTTAAGGAGTGAGTCATCTAACCTTTGCTTTAAAAAGTGGTATTATTTTAAGAATCGTAGAATTTCATCGTCTCTGTGGGAGATGAGAAATAACAGAAATGACTGTTAATCATTTAACATTTAACAAAAACCACAGCAAGCGTCGGAGTTCTGGGGATTACCACTTAATTCAAGAAATATGCATTACTGTATAAGAGCCATATTCAAGCTCTTTAAAGTACATTCCAGCAGCAGGAGGGCATGATTGCACACACATGACCATATCAACCAGTGTGTTTCACTCTATTATGATCTTTTCTTTCCTATTTGAGGGGAGGCACAGACTCTATAAAGATTTAACTCTTCTTTTAAAGCTGCACTAGTTAGTATTTGTTTTTTATTAACAACGTGTCATGTGAAAGGTGTCACTATAGTAACAAATCCACAGAGAACCACCACCTGACTCTGCAGCACCTGCCCAGTTCTACAGAACAGTTTAGTGTCTTTCAGCTGGTTGCTTTGATTAAACAGTTCGTAATTGTACTGTTTTGGTTCAGTGTCACACTTGTTATTAACCTCATTTCCAGGAGTTATATTATTGGCGTTATATTCACCAAGCGGCCAAAACAAATGACTCAATAGGCAACTGTTTGCTATAATGTCAGCATAATCATTTCATAAACTGCTAATTGTGTCAGTGTGATGTCCCCAAGTGGCCAAAGACTTCCTGTTCTTCAGGTGGACGTGACCAGCCTCGTGCGAACTGCGTGAATATCGGTGTGGTCGCTCTCCATAGGGAATCGTTTGCAGTTGTTCCACCCTACTGGGCGTAGACGTCCAGTTCATTTGAACCATTTAGCATGCGCCGGAAGCGTCCGACACTCAGCCACCACGGCAACCACCGTGTCCATCAAAGTGTTTTTTCCTAAATACGGCATTTAAAAAAAAAAAAATTGTTTCAGTGAACTCCAGCAGCTCGACGAGATGCTGACCGTTTATTCTGCGCTGACATCCGTAGATTTTCTTCCGGTCACCAAGAGCTAAGAAATGCGCTCGTCACCGTCACCGGCCGTTCATTCACAGTGAAAGAGGGGCGGGACAAATGCAGTTGACGACCGACGCTGGTCGCTGATTGGTCCACCCTTCAGAAAGGCTGAGCAAACGCCAATGCGAGTTCCCAGACTGTTATTACAGCAAAGAATCTGAAGCTGTGAGCGACACTTAGTGCAGCGATGCTAGAATGAGACCTGAGAGGGATTTTCCCTTTTCAGATTGTTTAATTTAAAGGACTTTTATAAACCGGGAAAGTTTTTCAAATATTTAGTATTTTACAAGAACAGAGGAAAACATAGTTTTGTGTAACTGAAGTATACTCGTGTGTTTTTCTTTCTTATCCTTTATTGATCTTTTACCTCTTAGGTTTATTTTACGTCCTGGCCCTTGGACAGCCCGGTTGAACTCTTCACTTCTTGCCATGAGAACACTGTCTGCTCTGTAAATGTCTGGGCCCGGCATTTCATGTGCGGAGATATCCCACATATTTCACCGTTGTTTGTTTGGAGCCATGACAAACCGTTGTTGGGAGTTTTCCCTGTAAACACTCTTCTTTTGGATGGCTCAGCTTTTCTCTGGGTGGTGATGAACCGGTCCCCGCTGAGACCAGAGGGTGTGGGTTTTGTTGTCCGTCGCTGGCCATGAGTTGCTGTACAAACCGCAGCAGGAGGTCCGTCATCCCACATTTATATTTATGGCTGGAATCTCCCGTTGACCAGACAGGAGACTCTGCACAAACATTTACACACAGCAGGGAAACACGCTCACATTACACAATTCTTTTTTTTTTTTTTTTTGCTGTTAAGAAATTCATAATGTTGTTTAGACAGCGTACAATAACAGTGTCTTTGTCAAACTTATCAAAAGTCACATCGCAAACACTTGATCCTCCGGTGTGTTTGGACCTTTCGGGTCTCCCAGAATTGTTCATTTCATTTCGACATAAGTATCCCTTCTCTGTTTTGTATGACACAGTCTTATGTCATTATATATTCATTACTGTGTCGTTTACATTTAAATAGGGGAAAATGATCAGTGTAATTTGTCAAAATTCATAGACATCGAATCTGTGATTAGGTGTTGGGAGGAGACAGTAGTTTAAATGAAAGGGTAACAACCAAAACGGAGTTGGGAGCCAAGGCTGGAAAGTTTAATGAATGCAGTTTAGTACTAAAATATGTCGATTAAAACTGCTGGACAATAGCTTGTGCAAGATTCAAAATTAGTTTGTGATGCTCAACAAGTTTTGTGAGCTAGTGACAACAAAAACACAAAACTCAGCTATCAGGTTACGATCAGGAAAGGTCTACAAACATCAGCTAGTTTCAGTTGACTGTTGGATAGACCATCTGTATAGTACTACTGCGGTATGGGATATGTTCTAAAGTATTTTATCTAACTAAAGTCGGTTAAACAATTAAAAATGTCCTCATCCTATCTCGAAACCCATTGACTATCAGTCTGAAGACATTTCAGCCTCCGGGGGCAACGGCTAGTATTATGGGGGTTCTCTTTTAGCCAGTTGTTATGTACAGTCTGATTAGCAAAATGAGACACGAGAATGGAGTTAGACGATGTCCACGACCGGGTTTATTCACAGGTAGCCATGTTACACTTAGTTAACAATTCAAAACCACAACAAAAAAACTACTAAAAAGATAATTAAAAGTCCTCCACTGTATCAATATACACTAACCATTCATTTCTTAACAAGCCTTTTATTGTGAAACATTTACAAGAAACTGATATGTCTGAGACATACAAATCAGACAATAACATTTTAAATGTGTGACCCAGCAACAAAAGTGTATTGAATTAAAGCAATGGACAAACACAATGTTGACTATTGTGTGTAAACTTTGTTCAAAGTCTTGATAAGTATGTATCTAAAAATAACACGACCTTCAGTTGGTTATCATCGTGTGTATTTTCAAGCAAATCCAGATGGTGACTTTTAATTCCAGAACATTTTCTGTCATTCAAATATATTTAGAGGACTCTACGCCCTGACTGCTCCCAAGTTTAATTCAATTTGCAGTAAATTTGTTAATATTGCTGCAGTGTTTCACAGAGTACCACCAATCCCTGCTGCTTGCACAGCAGGCACATGAATACAGACAAGCTTTGCCACATCCAGCTGTTCCAAAATCTCTTCCTGCTTGATGTCCTGCCCTCCCTCCTCCCTATGTACCGTGTCTTAATTGGAAACAGTAATGGCGCTGACATTCGGGCCGAGCCCTGGTATGCGCTGTGCAGAAGCCCGCCTTTCCTTTCCTTCCTCCGCTGTCAAAATAGTCGCTGACTCCTCCTGCCGCATGAATCTCCTCTCATTTACAGCACCTTATTTAGACACGCAGAACAGGAAATATTTCTTTGAAATACATCCTAACTCATTTGTGAGCTTTTTTAAAATTCATGAATCCAGACTGCAGCTTCTGTGTTTGCACCTGTTGTACATTTTGCCTGTATTTTCCTCTGATATCTAAATCTTTTTTTTTTCTTATACATTGACCTTAATTCTGCAAATGAAACAAAATTCCAATAAGGCTTTGTGTAATACAGTAATATAGTAATCCTTTCTCCGAGTAAGCCCGAGTCGCTTTATCTACTCAGTAGTTTTATCTTATGTTCAGGATATAATTAAGACCTATAAAGCTGTGACTGACTGTCTGTTCGGAAAATAAGCTGAAACATGCTGAGGTTTCAGATTGTGCAGACTTTCATTATTTAAAACACTTTATTACTGATTATCCTAAAACCCTCTTCAAAAGAATGTGTTTACATTTAGGACAGATTTGCATATTCATGCAGACAGATTTTTCTCGCCTTGGTCTATATTAGATTGTCAACATGAATGAGTTTGAACAGTTTAACTTCCCACTCGGCCTGTTGCTGCATTTGAAAATAACTTGATTTATGATTTATGCCTCGGCGGGCTGTAATTTTCTCGACAGTGTTGCATGAAACTGTGGCGAACCACGAAGTTAAAGCCCAGCGTAAGTGTAGTTAAAACAACACTGCGTCCGCTCCATCAAGTCCAGACTCTTGACATCTGCTTTATATCCTGAACGTTACAATGAAGCTGCATATTTAGAGCGTCCAGCTTCCTTCGTTTGAATGTGTTTTCTGTGGAAACAGGATATCAGGGCACAGCGTAGTGCAGGAAGGAGGTATTCAAAGTAAGAGACTTCATGGACGTTTTCTTGGAAATCACGTTTTCAGGGAAGCAGCTAAGTGGCTTTCATGGACGGCAACAACTGTCAGCCGTGTGTCACAGCGAACCTCTCTGAGTGTGCGCAGGCACGGTTAGGGTCGGGGAAAATGAGACGTGTCAAAAAGTACGACGGCTCACACGTCAACGTTTTGTCCGTACACATTCATCGGTCACGTTGCTCACAGGTGCAGGTCTGGATCTCAGATTGTTTTCGCCGGCATCACGAAGCTTGAAAGGATTGACTGAATGATTCCATTCACTCCACGCATCATGGAACAGGGAATCCAAAACTGCACACAGCCACCTCATTTCTGCGCAGCCTTTTCCGAGACCTAATGCTGCAGGAGCTCCTGGAAAATAGGAAAGAAACATCGCTTTTCCTCTTCGACTGGGAGGAATGTGGCATGGCGTTGATGGTTTTTGCAGGATTGGCTCACCCGAAGCCCGTCTGTCCTTTTCTCTTCTGAAGCAGGAATGTAGGTTAGTGAATTGATTAGTGCTAATAAGGCCTGTCCAGGTCCCTATTACAGCTGAACCGCAGAGAAGCTGGACTTAAATAGCTCTACTTTAGAACAGTCTGGACTTGTACTTAACACTGACTTTCAAACAAATCTGTGTTTATTTAAAAGGAATGGACTGGACTCAAGTCGAGGCTGTGTTCTGTTATTAAAACATATTGGTTAACCATCTGTAATATTGACCAGCTGTGAGATCACTGAAATATTAGTACTCTCTCATAAGAGCAGTTTGTGTTAATATTCTCAAAGACGGGATAAAAGGGCATTTATAGAAGATTTAAGGAGTTTCAGCAGAGATACATCTAAGCGGACACGTGCCTCTTCAAAAATTAAATTAGAAGTCGGGCCGACACCACCTACAGAGATACCATATGGACACCACAAGATGTGTGTGCACAGCCATTCATTGCTCTGTATCATAGATGAGAATGGAGGAGATATAACTAGAGCGGTGGCTCAGGAGGGAGGACAGGTGGTCTATCTGTCCTTGTGTTGAACTGTCCTCGGGCGGGACGCTGCTCCCCAGACTGCTTCAGACTGTTGGACCTGCACCTTGCGGGGTAGCTGGCTATCATAGATGAAGTGGACAATGAGAAGAATGAGAGGCAGACGGGAAGCTGCTTGAGACAAAAGTCTTCATTACATTAAAATACGTCCGTTTTGTTGTCGTGGTGACGTAAAGCAGCCAGGTATCAAAGCAACGTGTCGATACAGCAGTCAGTCTACCAGAGGATATCGTGTCAGTGTCACGTTTTGCCTCGCCTCGGCGTGAAAAGCACGTCCACGTATGACTAGCCATTACAAAAAATGGTGTTAAAGTTCACATGGGAAGGTGATCAAGGTGGTTGGATGGAGCAAACAGGAATTTCACCCTGGAGTTCGGCGTTCGAGGGCGACAGGCCATGAGTCAACGCGGGTTTATTTACTTATAGAATGTCATGTATTTAACTTATGTAGCATAGATAAAGTAACTGTGACGTATGTAACGTTATTTATGTAAAATGACTTATTTGATCCCAAACCATGATCCTAAACCTAATTATAACATTTTTGGTGCCCAAACCTAAGGCACGTTATTTTCATGCCAAGCTGAGACAAAAGGTGTCCCTCCAATGCTATCCTGTAGTGGACTGATGGGTGTATTACACCCTTTGATGTATCTAGAGGGGACATCTGATATTTAAGTATAACTCAAAACCATAGCTATATAATATGCTGATGTTTAGTAGATATGATTTTACAGTGTTCACCATGTTAGTTGAGCATTGTAGCTTTCTAACATTTGCTAGTTTGCTGCAAAAAATCTTGACAAATACAACGTTTTCCCTTTTGTTTTGACAAGCAATTAATCCGGAAAAGGGCAAGAAACCGTCTGAACCACATTTTACAGCACTCCAGTCAATAGTTGTCGTTTCAACAATCCAGGATACACCGTCTGCACACCGTAGATATCAAATTTAATAGTAATTCACATAAAAGTTGTGAAAATATTTTAGTCTTCACAAAACTGCTGGACCAGCATTGCCATCACTATAAACATGCCACTAGCCTGGCTGAAAAATGATGGGGCACTCTGATTTGCCGAGTGGTTATGTTTCATACCACATGGGGGCGTACTGTATGTCTGAAGCAGTGAGTCCCAGGTTTGATTCCTGTGGTGGACAAACCCTTACTGCATGTTATTTCCTGTTTATCTTCACTGTCATGGGCAAATAAAAGCCCCCAAAATGATCTAAAAAAAAAAAAAAAAAAAAGACTAATTGACATTAACATAAAAAACAGGAAGGAAGGAATGATTTTCAGGCCCTGCATTGATCTCATACCTAATGTTTAATATTTATGATGTATATGAAGGTTTTGGGCAGCACGAGCTATAATTTGTTGTAGATATATTTGAATTCTTAACTGTCGGTCTTCAATAGAAACTTCCAGAAGGATACAGTCATGGAAACGTCCCCACAACAGATAGTCAACAAAGATTTCTGATGTTGAATTTGGTGACATGGAGCTTGTTGGAGCTGTTTGACTCACTTTAGAGTAACAGATAACTGATTATTTATAGATGCTGCTTCATGTAATTCACATGGAAATTAATTTGAAACAAATTATACAGCTTGTAATGTCCCAAAAAGTTCTAAACGACTCACAACTTTTACAGAATCAAATTAAGGACCTCTATCTGTAGAAAAAGTAAAGGCTATTTCCATCTCACCCCCCCCCCCAAAAAAACCACCAAACAAGTTGTGATGACAAAGCAGGTGGCTTGACCATCAGAGGACACCACCGACCATCTCGGTCACTTCTCCATCAGCACCTCGGTGTTGTTAAGGAGCATCCGCCCTGGAAACTTCCACCCTCACGACTCAGTTGTGTTTTCCAGACAGCTGCCTCACTCATGGAAATACACCAGGACGGACCCTAATGGAAGCCAGATGAGCTTAAATTCCACAACAATAATTACCACGCCGCATTACAAAGCTTTTACTGTAGACACTTTAATTTAATACAATGGGCATCTACTTTAGGTCTGGCCGGATGTTAGCCCAGGGTGTTACTATGACAACTCGTAAATGTCTGTTATGGGGGAGTTGGGGCTTCTGTATGTGTCATGCTTATGTCACTCTTAGTTTGAGGACATGTGTAAAATTTCTTTTGAAGTTACACAGTCTGTTGAAATTAGCCTGCTGGTGTGTAGTGTACTAGAAGCTCTTCAAGTTTGTCCTCTTAATTAAAAAAGCCACAACAAGGACATTATCAGTTATAATTTAGACCAAATAAAGGCCTCATATTGACATGAATTTGAATAGTAATAGACTATTAACTTCAGATTAAAGGAAGTTTGATACCTTAACTTGAAATATAGTTGTTCCAGTTTAAATATTCTCATGCCTCTGCTTTATGTTTTTGGGTTGTCCATCCGTGCATCCGTCCCGTTCTCCAGAAGGCAATATCTGAGGAACACCTTTAGGAAATTTCCTCAAATTTGGCACAATCGTTCGCTTGGATTTTGGTGATCAAAGGTCAAACTTTAAGGTCAATGGGACCCCACGTCCATCCCATTATTGTGAACTTCATTTATCTGGAGTGTCTCGAGGGAATTTCTTCAAATTTGGCACAACTGTTTAGTTGGACTCAAGAATGTAGTGATTCACTTTTGGTGGTCAACGGTCAACCATAAAGGTTAATGCGACCTCAAGTCTGTCCCAATATAGAGCACGTTGAGGGAATTTCTTCAAATTTGGCACAAAGTTCACTTTGACTCAAGAATGAACTGATTAGGTCATGTTGGTCAAAGGTCAAGTTGACACTGAACTCATGTCTATCCCATTCTTGTGAACATGACACCATAACTTGTCACATTTCACATTTGGTGACACTAATCTTGAGTGTCCACATTGAAACTGTGCTGATTGTATAGATCTTCTGTGCTTTTGGGTTGAAGATGTGTGTGAAACATCCTTGTTTAAGAATTTGTAGCTTCTTTGCAGCAACAGCTGTAATCGAACTATTGTTTAACTGTCATGACTACAACTTTGTGTTCTATCAGAATCAGCTTTATTGGCCAAATTCCTTCAAAGTTTTCTGTACATTTATTACATGAGTCTGGACTGACGTGAATGGAAACTGCAATTTGACTGGTTTGGCAAGGCGGTAATAGTTGTGTTTTTGCTTTGTATGTGTTTAGATTCAAAATACTCCACGTGATAAAAGTCTGCACTTGTACCTTCACACTTTCAAAGCACGTCTTCCGAGGGGTTGTCGGTGTAATCACTGTTTATTTCGAATGGACATCTAATACAGGAGCAATCACTTATGACTGCTTAACTCTGCTCTTAAGTGAAAGGTTATACTCCAGCCTTCGTTTAAAACCCACTCACAGTTTTACATGCGACCCTTTCAAAGAGCGCTGCACCTATTCCTGTCAGGTGCATGAATTCAGTCGGTAACTTAGAACGGACTCGTGATAAACATCACTGGTCTCTTGAGGCTCACTTAATGCGCGGGCACAGTTTGATGTGGGCAGGCTGTCTTTGGTCCAGCTGCAGTAGGACTCTTGAAAAGGATTCTGGGTCGGGGTCCCCCTGCTCTCGCCGCCTGCCTAAACCATCACGCCTCATGTCTTCTCCTTGATGTGGAGTGGCCATAATAAAAATTAAGAGATCATAAATGCGGGATGGATGCACCATGTGTTTTGCTTTATAATGCACGTGTCCCCAAAGAGAGCTTTAACTCCGACTGCTCTGCCACTAAAGCACTGCACCGATCTCAACAAGCTTGTCATTGGATATAGTGTGTGTGTGTGTGTGTGTGTGTGTGTGTGTGTGTGTGTGTGTGTGTGTGTGTGTGTGTGTGTGTGTGTAACCTATATTTGTGAAGCTCTAATTAGAGCTTGATTAATACTTGATTCTTGGTTTCCATACCGAAATCAATATTAGGCAGTACAAAAAATGATTCTTCTAATTACGCCGCGCTTCCTTTTTTTGCCTTATGTTCTGTAAAAAAAAAAAAAAGAGTTTTCATATCAGCGCATATCTGTCAACATATGCCGATACCGTTATATGTGTGATGAACCTTATCGACCGATAAAATATACCAATATATCAGTCGAGCTCTAGTTTGAATTAAATAGCCATAATCCCAAAAAGAATTAGGGTCATCGATCAAACGTCAAGCCTGTACTGAGTTTTAGAAATACACACTTAAATGTTATGTGTTTTGATCCCAGTGTTACTGCATTTAAGTCACTGACAGAATATAGTAGTAGTATAGTGTGTTGGTGCGATTTTTATTGGTTGCCTAAAAATGATGAAGTTCACTGTAGGCTGCATTAATATACTTGCTTACAGTGACAATGAATCAAATGACGGTGTAATTTGAAATAGGATTATTTCAGTCATGTACCCACAGTGAATTATCACCGAACTTAGTTTCCAACAGTTCTTTCAAACTTTCAAAGATTAATTTGAGCTAATTGCTGAATCTATTTTCAAACCATTTTCATTAAGTTGTGATACATTTTTGTAGCATTTATAGAAGAGATACTGTCACTTGTTATTGATCCTGTATTTGTGACTTCATGTTGGGACGTATTAATGTGTTTCCAGTGGATGCAGCTCTGCTCTCCAGACACAGATCCACTACAGATGGAAGTTTCCAGTTTTCCAGGTTTCGGAGATGTTTTGAAGTTACAGAAGCACGATTCAGACGCTGACTTGAACAACCATCCTACCGGACTCGCATACTGTTTACAACAAGCTTTGCACATGCGGCCAGAGGGAGGGATTTAGGGTGGATGGGTTTCCCTGAAGTATGTCCACCACGTGCCAGATCTGCCGTCTGGCAAATTTACTGTAAATGAAGGAAGCCCACGTGTTCCAAAAGAAAACCTAGACTGGTAAATTCACCCACCGTATAATTAGCTTTTTTAGCATGTGACTTCTTAACATCTTTACCACACTGGATGTCTTTTACAGACTTCTGCTGGGAACAAAAGGCTGAGTGCACGTCGCTTAGATGAAACAGAAAGCTGAAGTTTTAAACACAAATTTCCACATCTGAGAGCTAATGGCCACCGAGGCTTTTTAAGGACGGAAACTTGTCTTGTTGAACAATCTGGTTAAGAATATCAATCACTGTAAAATGAAGGTTTTTCCATAAAACAGACTCCCTCATGCCGTAAGGGAAGTCAATGCTCTCCGGCGGCTCTATTTTAGAGCTGGAAGCTTCAGCCTTGAAATAAAGTTATTTAAAGTCACAAATAAAAGTTGGAAAATACTACAAAAATCAAAATATACTTATCTCGCAAAATGAATAAACTGCTCCACAAAAATGGAATGATGTATCCTACACACAGTTTTGAGACGTGAGTCGATTGTACGAATAGGACTTTTAAATAAACTGAGCTCCTTTTCGTGTCAGCGACCCTTTTATCGACCGAGCTAATGAGCTTGCTAAGTGACAGTTATCCGGCTTGCTGGCTCAAAGAGCTTTTATCCAGCCTCAAAACTCTTTACTGAATGAAAACATGTTAAGAGAACAAAATGCCAGAGAGGAGTAAAAACACAGACATTAAATAGTCAAGCCGTTTATTTAATGGCGTCGCACTTCTACTTTCTAATAACACCCATCGTTCCCTTTGAGCCTGAATGCAGTTAATTAAAAGTCGCCTTAAACAAAAGTATCTGTGTCATTGTGTCATTTTTGGTCATCGTTGTCATGACAACGCGGGCAGATAACGTCAACTGCACGCGTGAGGCATAATGAGAAACGTGTGTCCTTAAAAATAAAAGCGTAGCAGCAGAAGTTCTGTAGATTTGAAAATAAAAGTTAGTCTTTTTTTTTCTTCTTTTCCCTGCACACACACCTGTGACCCACTCACGCTGGTCCTGGTTCATAACGCACCTGAGAGTCATTGATTTAAGGAATGCTTGCACTACAATGTCCCTTGGTTTGACAGCATGTTAGCACATAGCTCCACAGATGGCAGTTTAATAAACTAAATAGTAATTTAAAAATAAAGGAATTCCTAAAATCCCCGACTGTATTTTGTAGGTGTTACTAATAAGTGCTCTTGAAGTGAGCCAATCTGTTGTTTCTGTTCATCTTCTCTGATAATATCATATCAGTTCAGGGGACATCTTTTGTGGTCAGGGCTCGTCTCCGTCCGACGCTCCGGTTTGTTCGGGGGCAGAGGATGTGGTCGTCTCGCCTCAGCACGTCTGCCGTCATTGCCGTGCAGATGGGAATGACTGGAAGGAACGTGTCCAGACAGAGTGGGCGGCTGCAGCCTCTTCCACCCCGAACACACTCTCCGACAGACAAACACAGACGTCCACGTGATGTGTTACCGCTGGGCTCTTCTCAGTTACTTGTTGAACCTCAGGCATCTAATTGTTCGTCATGTGACGCACATGTTTAACTGCTGTACAACTTCTGACTGGCCCCTGAACCGCCCACTGTGCAAAGAAAACACGTAGATCTCACTTAGATGTAAACCGTTAAATCCACTTCATTCCTGTTCATTAGTGTTACGTAATGAAACCTCATAGTTGAATCTCCCAAAACATCCTGAATGTGATGGGGAGGTGCCGGATTGCGCAACAGGTTGATCTGTATGACGGGAAGAAATCATATGATGATTTGGGCATTAAATAATGAGCTGACGCAACAGAAACTTGGCCCCTTCAATTAACATAGTATAAAGTATACATTGCTAATTCCTCAGATTTGCTGTATGGTAATTTGGGTCATTTGGGGATATTCAACACAAAACTGAAGTGGTGATGTGTCTGGAAGCTGCAGTGTAAAACTTTGGTGTTTGCCGTCTGCCAGTGAGAGTAATTACAAAAACCCTGCCGACACGCCTCAGTCATCGGCTCTGCATTAGGCGACTCCGTCACTACTAAATTGTTGATGAATGAAGTAACTTCTTTCACTGTACGAATTTGGTCAATTCGGCCCGATATCATTTGTAAGTCAAGAAGAGCCGCATGAATTTTTGTTCGTTCCCAATCAAGTTAATAAACTGGACGTTAGCCACCAGAAGTCTCTGGCGCGCATTCTCTGCACGTACGCGTTCTTCCGGCCAATACGGGAACGTCTCAGCAGACACCACATCAGATGTAAAAACTCTGTATACTGAGATAGACAGATGGATTTACCTGGAGATTATTGGCTTAGTCAGCATTGTTTGAACTCGTCTGGCGAAAGCTTGAATGTAACTGATGTGATTTAAATGTAAAAGTCCCGCATTAGGTTTAAAAGTAGATTTTCAAGACCTTAAGGCCCTCGTGTCAGTATTATTTATTAGTAGTGCATATTCCCAAATCCACTCAAACAGCTGTACTCCATAAGATTACATTCCTCCTTATGTGTGAAGGCAATTTTAATTCTGTGCAATAACCATTGACTCCATCAATAAAACTATTAAAAACTATCTCCATATGATTACAGAAAGTAAATCCAATGAATGGCTTTTTCTGAACAAATGTTGACCTCAAATCTGAAGGAACTTTATTCCAGGGTGTCAGATTACAGAGTAAGGCTCATATCAATTGTATTTTTTTATGTTAAATATGACTTCTTACATCACTATCTTTCCACTTTGCATATTCTTCACTTTACGAAGTGCTTCATTCGTGCTGTTCAGCACTTAGAAGTGGATTACAAGGAGGACTCCTTGATGCTGCCTCGCCTTCTTTCTGTATTCTGGCACTCGTAAAGTGATAATGGAGACAATTAGAGGACACTTTATCTTGGCAGCATGTCGGCCGGGCCTGTATTGTCAGAACCTGTCAGCATAAGCGGCGCTTACACCCTGGAGCAGCTCCGTGTCAGTTGAAGGCTCCGCTCAGAACAAGCTCTGACTGAAACCATAGCAGCTGTTTAGGCGTTCACTTCCTCCTTGGCAGGTCTGATCTGCTGGCCTGAACATCTTCTGTTCCTGTGTTTAGTTAATTCACCTGCAGGTGTCTGCGGAGGAAACTTTGTGTTTGGAATCTGGAAGATGTGAACACATAAAATACGTTACCTGCAGCTCTGTACCGTGCTTGAACACAACACAGATGGAGCACCTCAGGTACACCTTCGATGGAGACAACAGGCGTTTTCGGACCGCAGGAACTAGTTCACATTTATAAGAACAGAAGGAGGGTGTTCCCCTTTTTGTGTCTACCATTCAGTTTTTGAGGTACTTTTTCGACCTCCTACCCCTGGGTAGGTACTTTACTCATAACAATAGGAACTGCGGTGACGCAAGTGCGCAGTGATTGGTCGAACACGGGAGCACAGGCAGCCGCCTTGTTTAAGACACAGTGTAAACAGTTAGCCGGGTAAACTACAGCTACAAACGAAGCTGTTTAAAACAGCCGAGGAAAGAGTTTCAAATGGAGGCAAACAGGCCTTAGAACCTATTTGGTTCTTGGGGAAACTCTCTGGGGGGTCGTTCCTCTTAAAAGTCCTTTAAACTGTTCTGAAAACGCTTTGTAAGTTATTGTTCATTTTCTGTAAAGGTGACCTAAAGGCTACTCATGCAACCTGGCACTGTTGCCTGAGAGCTATTACACACGAGCGTGGGGAAAGTGCTTTTGAAAACTGGAAAAGTCCCTCTTTAGATTACATCGCATTAACGATCATATCATCAGAGTTATCAAAGGGCGTCTCAACCGCAGGGAGATTTGAAGTAATCTGTTGATGTTTCAGTCACTTTAATTCTACACATGATGAGAAATAGCATGTTTGTGGTCTGCCGGGTTTGTCCAAACCCATCCCAGAGAGCTGTGTTCTTCCACCCAGCTTCCCAGAACCTCCACAGTCTTTTGTGTATAAACCAACATTCTTCCGACTCCTCCTCAAGCCTCCTAAACCGGGCCGCTCTAACGTCAGTGGAACGGCACGAGAGCAGGTGCGTTTCTTTACGAGGCCACAGCTCTGGACACTTCGTGTATACATCCAGCTCAGCAAAGGAAATAGTCGTCCGCTTTTGGTTTTCGTCTCTGTGGTGTTTACCACATATCGATCTTACAGTAATATTTAAAGCACCAAGTACAGTTTTGAATGGCCAAATTCAATGTGGCATAATTTTCCAGCCTGATGACAGTTGCAGCTTATTTTGCCTGCTTTTATTCTGAAGCTTCTCGTCTTAGAACTGTTCAATGCCTATTTTTCATAGTTCTTTCAACACACTGCCATTTTATTTTAGTTAAAAAATTAATACATGAAAGATGTAGTTTTTTGTATTGACAAACCCACAGTTTACCATGATAAATCTGACTCCGCCCACCTATTGCTCACAGCTTCAGTCTATGTTGTGAATATAGTCTGGAAACCCTGTTCGCGTGAAGGTTTGGTCACTGGGCCAAACAGCATCCAGTAGTTCCAACAATGGTTGACTTTTGCTGAACAACATACGTCATATGGTTGTCAATGCTGATTGGTTAAAGGCTGATCCAATAGTTTCAAAATGAACACAAGGTCTGCATCCATATGGATGCAAGAACCGGAAACAATCCCCAATACATTCACTCAGTGAATCTGGGTCTGGGAATATCTAGCTATAACAAACTGCACTTGGCAAACGAAGTGAGCTTTTAGCTTTAGCTGTTAAAGAGCTGAATTAGAGTGAGCACTGGACCAGAAGAATGAGTTGAAATGAATGGGTGTTAATGTTGCTCCATATCTGCTGGATGATGTTTAAATGAGCAACTTATTGTTAATATATATTACTGTTGTGTTTACGGCTGATTTCTGAGGTTCATAAGTGGCCAAAAAAAAAATTGTTAAAAGGAGTGCAAGTTTAAGCAGAGAGTGTAGAAATAGAACATTTAACCATTGAACTCCTTGTTGGTTGTCCAAGAACGGTCCAACACTCAACTCATAATGTGATGCTGTGTTTGTCTGCAGGTTACGACCCCTTCCTACCCTGTGGTAGTCAAGATGGGACACGCCCACGCTGGCATGGGAAAGGTGAGTTTCTCAAATTATACTGTCAAACACACTGCTCTTTTTTTTTTTTTTTTTTTTTTTTTTTTTATCTTTGTGGGAACCAAACATCTATTTCATCGTTTCACACTTTGGATTGTAACATTTACCTTATTCCCAACCTCAATGCCGAAACCCCAAACCGAGAAACAAAAATTAAAGCTGTAAGCAGCATTTAACGTGAACTTACACATACCAGATATACATTTTCCCCACTTCTGACACGTGTGCCAGGTTTCATGAGTTTTCAACAGCTTCTTGCGTCATGGCGAAACATCAAAATCTGCCACATCGCCATGGCAATGCCCTTCGATGAAAGCTCACAGGATATGACAATATAACATCATCAAAGTCTGACAGCTTTTCTAACCCAGATTGAGGTGGATCTAGTCGACCTGTTAGGACTAACAAATGAAATCATAAAACATGTCATTTCATGTTGCCAGTAGTTGGCGCTGTGATTACCACGTGGATGTCTTTAGGTCAGGATTTTTATCAAAAATGTAGTGTGGGGAATGTTGGATAAAGGACATCAAAGTTTTCATCACAAAGATCTAAAGATTGCACGGACTAAATTTAAAGTCGGTCTAATAAATTCTGTTGGAGTTTGTTAAAGTGCAACATGTGGAAATGACCAAAAATGGACAGCAAATAAAAAATGGACGACTTGCTGTTGAGTCATGAGGTCATGGCAACAAGAGAATGTTTTTGTAGATCTTGGTGTGATACACATGTTGACCGGTTCTGGTCCATTTAGGACGTGAAAGTAGCTTGAGAGGCTGCATTTTAGCTACTGAGCTATTACTTCACACTCATGCCCGGGACCCATATCAGATGTAAAGTTTCACAACTTCTGATGCGTGTGCCAAGTCAGTTCATTTAAGAAAAGAAGAAAAATGAAGAATGTTTTATTCTCTTTACCTTAAGACTTTTAGCTGAAACAATGGACTTTTGTAGACAAGCCCGCCGGGTGAAATTCAGCCTCACACTGATCGGTCGAGATTCTAGCCATGCAAATCAAACCTGATAAGATCACGGCAGCTTTGGCTAGTCTGAATTTCGCAAACCTTAAAACCTTCTCTGTGCTGGTCTATACAGACCGTGTGATCTCTCTATCGGCTAAAATCAGTCACAGGCTGTAAAACATGTGATGTGTTCCTGAGCCGCCCATAGTGTCTGAGGACGGGCCACCGGGAGTTTTACTTTATTCTGAATCTGTCTGTTTCAAACCATCTGACATTATTGTTGCATGGAAATAACTGCAGACTCACGTCTATCTCTGCTTATGACAGACAAATGAGCAACAAACAGCGGAGTCCCCAAAACTCAAGTGTTTGTAATTTATTTATATAAAGACACAGAGTTCTATCATTGATACAGCAATGAGAAAAGTTCTCACGGCTTGTCTACCAGTTCTTTTAAGTTTCTGGGGGAGACACTTCTTCTTTATGTCTTTTGCTGTCGTCTGTCTGGATGGGCTTGGTTTCCTGTTCAGGAGCCAGACATGCTTTAGAATTTCCCATAAGGGTTCAGGGGGAACTTGGAAAGCCTTTGTAGAGCAGGACCTCGTTTCGCCCCTCAAACCTCACAGAGCTCTGACAACGGGCGGGAATATGTGCGATTTAGGTCGCTGCTGTCTTCTTTGCTTTTAACAGAAATCTGAAATACTTTTGTGAGTTGGGAAAGAAAAATTGATTTGAATTTTTTTTGCTTGATATTACCACCTTTACTTTTCAAATTTTTACCTATATATTGCTTAAATCAACTAAACTAAAAGTTGCTACATGTAAAACTTCAATAACTACATTTGTTTTGGTCCCTTACCATTACTACTGCACACATACATGATAGAACTCGTTGAATTTCTGAGGATATCGGCATCATTTCTTGCCAACATAAAACAGGAAGAAGGTGCTTTTATTCTGAAATTAAAGCTCAAGCACTGAAAGCAAATCTGCAAATTTTCAAAAAACAAAAACAGAGCTTTTTTGTTTTAAATAAAAAGTTGAGTTTAGAAGCAATACAACACACCCTCACTCAGTTTGTTACTGACACACGTTTTGCTGCTTACATCCTTACTTAGTCTGGTATCAACAGGAGCTTATGGTGGCTAATTTGAGCTAAAATTGGCAAACCTAAATTTCTTGATGACTTCTCCAATGGTGGCCAGAGTTGGCAGCGTTCAGCATAAGTTACATCGTCACGTTTGAAGTAACTTTACAGTAAAATCTGTCTTAAAATAACAAATGTGTTTTGAGGTCAACAGAAAGACCAAAAAAAGCTAACAGTACAACTGGTTATTCGGATGGTGATTGTAACTTAACTAAAGATTTATGTTTTAAATGTTGCTACTTATTTAGCCTTCGTCCCTTCGTGATTTTTTTGTTGTTGTTGTTTTACGACCAGCGAGCTTCTGTATTGTAGCGAGTATTTTGAATTTTGTCTGAACACTGAGCAACATGACATGACTTTTTCCACCAGGCGCAGCTCTTCATCTCGCTGCCAGTGCTTCACCTTTTCTGGCGTTCCTTCTGTTCCTGTTTGCATCATTACGGTTTGTTTAGTTTCTCCGAGGAATTGCGTAATTCTCTGGATGGATTTGTGTGCTCAGAGCTGGACATGCTGCTCGCTATCAGGTTCTGCCTCTGGAGTCGTGATGTGAACTGTGAGTCACATCCCGTCACTCAAGTTGACTTAGTTGTTTTAACTTCTGCCCGCTCGCTGTAGACGGGTAAGGTTAAGTTCTCGGATGCAAAACGTTCGGCAATCTGTTAGCAACATGAAAGAAGTTACCTGAGTGCACATGTTCACATTAACATTGTAGGACATAAACATACCTTCATGTATTTTTATAATTAATATAATATAGCAGGAACAATAATACACATTAAAAAACAACAACACTGTGATGACACAAGGACAACAGAAGCTCTCTGTAAACTTTTCAAACCACATTATACTTCACATTAAATTGACCCTAAGTGAAAAAAATTACCCATTTCTCACTTTCCAAAAGAAACACTGAATTTATAACCAATTAAACGTACCTTTTCTCACTTGAGTACACTAAGTGGCTTTGCTGCTACAGCATTACTTGGTCTGACCAGGAGCCACGGATGACTAATGCTCGCTAAAGTTAGCAACTATAAGGAGGATATGATGTCACTGAAATAGTTTGGTGACTTATTGGCTCCTCTTTGGTGGTGCTGTGGTTACAAGAGTTTTCTTAGTCTAATGCTCTGGGGATGTGTTTACAGTGTTCACGAGAAGAGTCCATTGAATGAGCCCCTCTTCTGGTGTTCATGACATCAGAAATCAAAATGTTTAAAAAAAAAAAAAAAAATGGTGGAGGTCACCAAAGTTCATTTTATGTTGGATGTTAAGTTTAATAGAATGTCATTTTTGTCATTTTTTGTCACGTGTTTATTAACCTATATAACGTGTCTGAGGAAAATGTTGATGTTTCAACAACCTCACCGTCTCCGTCCGTCTTGTTGCTGTTGCATTCCCTTCATGTTGTTACCGGTGTGCTAGTTACCTAACTTGTTAGCCTGTGTGGCTTCCAGACCATGTTGCTGTTGCCTATCAACGGTGTTCTCACGACTTAACCATTTGAAATGCCAACCATCCAATGAACGTGACTTCCCATGTCGCCATTTGAAGGCAGCATAACTAGAAGGTCACATGATCGAGTCAACAGATTCTGGATGCTGCTTTTTATTCTCAGCCATCAATGGCTCAACTAGAGAACCTTTCCTGTCTTAGGTCCTTTGATTTTAAAACATATGCATCTACTGGATATATTTACAATTTTAATAACGTCTCTGTGTGCAGTATACTCTATACTCGTATGTTAGCGAAAGTGCAACTACTGAAGTCAAATCTACCTCGAAATTTCCAGTCTCAAAATCCATCATGTCCATAGTGATCAAGCAGTGGATCAAAGATAGTATCACCTGCTGCTGGTCCCTGATACCTGCTGGTCTGCAGTATGGATGCCAGCCTGCATGCTCTCAGAGAAACAGATCTTGATTTAAATTCTCTTCAATGTGTTGTGCTTTGTTGGCTTGAAGACATTTGCGAGTCTGCCTACTTAGCTCATTTGAGAAACTAGCTGATTTAGTTGCAGGTTTTTATGTGGGTTTTAACAGCCATATTTATGTTATTACCCATCAAAATGACAACACTGTTTACTGGACCACATGAACCATCAAAGTTATCCGCCCTTCTTTTAAAGGTTCAACCCTACTTTTATTGTTTTGGTACTGTTCTCACTCCTGCTCAGCTTTTCTTTATTTGTTTTTTTTTTCTATTGTTGGTTCCTTGGAGGGTTGCATCATGTTTAAAAGCTCTCCGGGACTTCTTTGTTCCACCCAGACCAATGTGTGTTTCTTTCTCAGGGATTTGTTTGTGTGTTTAAGTGCACTAAACTTAAATGCCTGTAAAAACACCAATTAAACTTGTCCCTAAGACCTCACAAATTGTCACATGTAGACACGCGTGTCTTGTGTCTTACCATCTTCACGTGGCTTCCAAACCTCCTTTATCTTTGACGCACGTTAAAAAAAAAACAGGGAAAGTTAAAAGAGTGGCCCGATCCATCACCTCATCCATCTCCCAAAAATAAGATCAGTAAAGCAACAATCTGAGTCCATTCTCTGACTGTGGTTGAACTTTTCTCATGTACAAAATCAAACCTTGAGTCATGCAATGTATTAACCTCCAGCATGACATAAAACAACATCTGGAGCAAAACTAGTGTCCTACCCCGCACCTGTAAAAAGGACACAAAGCCGACTTTAGATCTCTTTTCAATACCATTTTTGCACCCACTAAGTTCACTTAAACATATATTTAAAGACGAGCAAAACAGAGCGAAGAGTTCAAACCCCAGTGGACGAAATGGGACGTCCTGTTTTTCTTATCTGGTTTGTCTTTTTTCACGATGGGACATCGCCGTTCCCACCATCACCTCCGTGATGACACCAGCGAGAGGGGTAGCGATGAGTGAGTGGAAGCTCTGGACTGAATCCTTTTGCATCTTCAACACTGATCACTGACAGTTAACTGACACCAAAGCTGCTGATTGATGAGTTTGCCTGCCGAGACACCCCGTTTCCCACGACCTGATGGAGCACACCTCATAAATCTTGGAAGAACACCACCCGCAGAAAAACCAAAGAAGAAGATGGAGGAAAGCTTTTTTGATTGGCAGGTGATCCCTGGGAATTGTCAAGCATTAGATAGATAGAAATGAATGAGGGTCTTAGTTTCCCACCAATATTTGCCCTTCATATTACCAGAGGGACAAATATTTGTTTCCCTCCTATGTTCTAATGTCACACCTCATTGTTACCTAATTATCTAAAGGTTAGAGTGAAAACGGCCTTTGAGTTTTATGCAACAGACATGTTTTGCGTTGATTGGCTGCCATTGCGTCATTCCCCCTCAGTCTGTGTCTACAGTCTGCAGCCTAATAACTTGATGGGAGCGAGGTGACGTAGTTCAAAGCCGCTACTGTCAAACTTACCATCCAGGGACCCTTCATTATCCCGCCTGTGCACAAGTGTGAAATTCCTGTGGCATTCGAAGCGGCCACTGCCAGCTTCGACAGCATGCTTTGTAATTAACCGCTCGCTAACAAGCGGCGTCTCTCCCGCAGATTAAAGTTGAAAACCAACAGGACTTCCAGGACATCACCAGCGTAGTGGCGCTGGCCGGGACCTACGCCACCACCGAGCCCTTCGTCCAGTCCAAGTACGACATCCGCATCCAGAAGATCGGCAACAACTACAAGGCTTACATGTAAGATGTTTCACACCGCCACCTACCGGCAGTCGGAGTGTGTGGTACATTTGAAAACTGTTAATCTAGTGAATAAAAAGCTGAAGTAGCTTAAATTTCGATCAAGTAAATATAAACGAAATATTGCGTGAGGGCAACCTGTGAGTCTCATCTGTAACCACAACCACAGGAGAACGTAGTCGGTAGAGGAATCACTGCTTCCTCTTTAAATACAGCTTCCAAAAGTCTGAGCCAACTGTCAATCGCAGCTGTAAATCAATTCCTACAAAGCAAACATGACAGCTTTCTACAGGGTTTCAGATCTTATTAATAGCACAATAACCACCAATACACTTATTAGAGACCCCAAGTTTAGGACAAACAAAGATTGTTCAATATTATTAGGCAGAAATTGTTGCCTTTTGAATGTGACTCTGCTTGAGTCAGGGATTTTGGGCACATTACAGGTGTATTTCACAGCCATTAAAGGACGTGTGTGTAGACCTGTTGGTAGAAATGGAATATAATATTCATAATTATGTTTTCGTCAATGTGAAATCACATGAAAATAAGAATCGTTGCGTTTTCATCACCCCAGAATGAGCCCTTCATATCCACATAGGGAGCGGGTCCTCTTCCACGGAGTTCACCATGTTTCTACAGTAGCCCAGAAGGGACAAACCATAAATTATCTTACATGCTTGTGAGGGGAGGGTGATGGGAGGGGTGTTCTGTTGGTTGCAATCTGTAACCTCACAACTAGACGGCACTAAATCACACACTGTGCACATCACGTGGACTTTACTCAAATAGACTTTATCAATTCTTGACTATAAATCAGATGTGACACTTCAACTTTGTTATGATGTCGTGCTATTCATTTTGTTTTTTTTGTTAAAGCCTCGTGTTAGGACACAAAAATAGTCACCCTTTGTGTTTCTTGTTTAGAATGAAAATTAACTGTGGTCCTATTGACTTTCACTTAAAATGGAGTTGACAGACATTTAGAGGCGACAACTCATCACCAAGAATGAATTAATGTAAAGAATTGACCGTTTTTGACCCAGTGCTTTAATGTTTGGCTTATAAATGCAGATAACAATTTGAAATAGCTCTATTCCTCGATTCCTGTATCAATATCTTCATTTTCATGATCTCACTCCTCCTTCAGACACTCACACCCATTTAGGAATGAGACACATTGGTCCTTAAATTCAGCCGAGCAGATCACAATATAGGTTATCATCCTCTTTACTTTCAAGTCTCTGTATCTAAACAATTGCTCAGCCAACAACAGAGGAACAGAGCAGCCAAGCCTTATCTCATCTTGTTTCCCCCTGACCTCACCATGAAAGTATGTTTTTAATTGGCTCTGACACAAACATAATGTAGGTGTGGATGGTAATCATCGACACTGATGAAACGACGATAGCATAACAAGCTAAAGTTGTGACTAACTCTTGGTGGTTTGTAGCTTTCTGTCCGGAGGCAGCCTGATTCATATCCTGATGCTTTTCTTTTCTGATTTTCAGGAGAACGTCTATTTCTGGTAACTGGAAGGCGAACACAGGTTCTGCCATGTTGGAGCAGATCGCAATGACTGACAGGTAAGCTGACTCAGGGATTTGTTGGGAAAATGCAGACCTGTTCGCACAATTCAGTACTATTTGCTATAGACCTTCAAAGAAATCTATTTTCAATTTTACAGATTAACACAGCTTTTAAACACAGATCTGACAGTTGTTCTAAAGTTTTGGGCTTTTTTTTTTGTATTATAGTTCAAGTTTATTTATAACTGTGAGTCCCCCCCTGCACCATATCCCCAGAGATGATTGGGTCTCTGATTTTTTTTGGTTTACGAGTTATTGGTGTCCTTGCAGATATCGGATGTGGGTGGACTCCTGCGCTGAGATGTTTGGGGGCTTAGACGTCTGTGCTGTGAAGGCCGTCCACGGAAAAGATGGCAACGACTACATCATTGAGGTCAGTGCGTTTCCAGGATAACCCCCCCACTTCAGTCAGACTGTGTAGCTCAAAGACTTTCAGGAAAAGTCTGGAAGATATACAGAATATTTGGCACATTTTGTGTATTTTGGAACACCAAAGACTAAAATGTGTCTTACATTTTTTGTAGAATATTGCAGGACTTTTACAGAAACTGCACCTGTTGAAGGAAATGTCGGTGCAAAGACAGATATCAGGTCTCATTTTAAACATTCGCTGCGTTCTTGGCAATTTACCAGAGCAGTTCTTGGCAGGATGGTAAAACACCAGTCGAGTGTAAACGTTACCTTGAATCCGGTCTCTCTCCCCGCCGATAATACTTTTCATGTCGCGGTAAAAGTCAAGAGGGAGGGGTGTAGCCAGACTTGATGGCACATGAACATGAAAGCCTTGAAAGAATGATTGGTGTGTAGACCAAACACAGGCAGAAGAATGAAAACAACATGAAGAGGCAGCGGTTGAATCACTGTGTCTGCTCACGCAGCTGTTTATTTCAGTCCACTACTCAAGTTGGACATTGGTCTTGTAGATTTGTAGACAAATAAAATTGCAGTGTTGTAACCTCAGAGTTTGGTTTGGAGGTTTGGGGCTTCATTCCCCAACAGCGCGAGCATGCCGGTAACACTGCCCACCGAGGCCAGCTCTGGGGAAAATGCACGCATTTAAAGGTCTGTGGCATCACATCATGCAACGTATGTTAAAGCTGCTTTAATCAGTAGTTGTGGCTCAACTATCATCAGCCTACCATTGTATTTGTAATGTGAGAAAGAGGTTGCCCATAGAAATTAAACCAAAGAGAATCATCGCTCAAGTGCAGTTCCTGTTAGGTCTACGGAGCGTGTTAGCATCTTTCAGCGAATTGTTTTGGTTCAGTCTCACTGCTCATGCTCGGCAGTTTTACTGAACACAAGAGGAAGGTTTCAACAACAAAAAAATAGTTCTAATAAACCCACTTTGTCTATTTGTTGTTGGAAAGCTATCTCAAAGTTAGCTTTAAGCATTAGCTGCTAAATCGTCCCTCAAGATTTGATGGAGGCCGAAGCTCCAACAGACAACAGAGTTAGCAATGAGCTGATAAGCATAGTAAAGTATTGATCAGCTAAAGAGTGAGATATGTCCTGCAGGACCAAACACAGAGCTGAAAATAGGGGACTAAAAACAAATGAATGCTTATGTCGCTCTGTGTTTCCTGGATGAAATTGTTTGCGAACAAGGTGATAATGTGTCACTTTTGCATTCAGAGCTTGTTTCCGCTGCCAGCAAACAGCCTATAAAAGTTGTTATTGCAGGTTTAATGTAGAAATAGTTGGGGGAAGAGACTTGATAGCAAGATAGAAAACCTTTAGCTCCTGGTATTGTTTTTCTCCAATTTTCCACAATCATCCAGGAAGGAAATTATATTAGAGGGAGCACAAATACCAAAGTCTACACCTGCAGTGGCTGAAAATAGACTAAAGCACAATACAGCAATAACACAGTTGAGTTTTTGAGCGAGGGGTATTTTTGCTTTCTCACAAACGGAAGACATCTCAGTGTTGTTGTTACTTTCTCAACTGGATTATATTGAAAACGATGTTAAAACGCTGCGACAGTTTCAGTCGTTTACTACGGGAGTCTTTGCAAAACAGGAAATCAGCAACTGAAGCGGAAGGTTGAGAGAACAGTCGCAGCTCAGTAATGATGGATGATATAATATGTAAGAGGGCGATATTTGACGGTGTTTTCCTTTCAGGATTATACCCGGGAGACAAACGGTGGTATCATCCGCAGTTGTTAGAGCAGCTTCCTATGCCTTCAAATCTGAGGAAACAGGCCAGTCTGGGACTTGCCCATATTAAGGCTGATAGCATGACATCCCTCATCTATGTCTACACACTGGGTGAGGTCAGCAGTGAGAGAGTGAAAAACTCAAACTATCACAGGAAATATCTAGCAGCTCCCCGAGGATGTGCGTAGTCTGATAGCTGGACTGTTTGGACAGACAAACCACAGTTGGGTAACAACGTTCCCCTGATAAACAACTCTTCCTCCTCCTCCTCCTCCTCCTCCACTCCATCTAGCTGTAGCTGCCTCTCTATGGGCCCTGATGGAATTTAATTAACATGGGAGAGCTGTCTGTCAGTCCATCACGGTGGGAATCTGTTTTCTGTTTAGGACAAAGACAACAGCCATGACACCTCTCCCTCATGAAAAGTAATGAGCTGCTCAGAGGCACGCCATCAACAGTTTACTGCAACTGGTATTAACGTGAGGTAAACTCCAGCTTTTTGGCCCTTCACAGGAAAAAAGTGTGCAGACAGTGAGTAAATCTCAAGTACATCTCGCCAGCTTCAGTGAGCCACAGTGTTTACCGTAGATAGGCTTTGTTGTTGTTGTTGTTGTATCTACAACGTAGATAAGATGACTCGGTTTCAGTCAAGCGGTTACCAACAGTGACGTCACACATCGGTTTGTTAACGGCCGTTGAAGCCTCGAGTTCGGATGTTGGCCGGCGCCATCTTGGTAGCTCGGAGCGGTTTGGAGCCAGAAGTGACCACATCTGGATCAGCGGTGGACTCGGTCTGATTGGAAACGTTGGCGGCTGACGCTAATCGATGCATTTGAGTTTGATGTGGGTCCCCTCACTCAGGTTCATGTAATGACACAGAACTTAACCAAACACAATTCATATAAATTATTACGAGTAAACACTTCCATTGATAATGTGTCACATGTAACATGTTTAAGTAGCTCCCACTTGTTAGCATGCTGATGATAGCGTGTGCCTTTGCACAACATCACAGAGATGTTGTACAGCATGGCTGTAGACTCTTGTTCAGGGCCACATGTGACAGAGAAATATATCACTTACCTTCTAAATGCCTAAGATTCAGGACTTGCCATACAAAACATATGACCACTTTATGAAATATGATGTATTTGTAAGCAACACATTAATGCATTAGTAATACAGGTTACAGTAGTCCAATAATATCATCTGACATAATACTCCAACGGGAAATATTCTGCCTCTTAATGTAGGAACTTTTACTTTGAAACATTGAATGTGTGCAACACAACTATAACATAACAGGACATGACAAAGACAATCGTGGTATTGTGATTAGAGCGACATGGGAAATATTGGACACATGATATGAACAAAAAAAAGTAGCGTCATCAAAAATAATCTAGCACGCGGTCTGAAGGCTGAAGTTGTTTTCCGTGGAAAACATGGCTGCACTGCGACTGCTGCTGCAGCGCTTTCAATGAGCACATTTCACGTGTTGTCCTCATGTGTGAACTTTCCCATGCAGCAGGCCACAGTGTCCAAACAGTAAAAAAAAAAAGTGGCGAACAACACCTCTGTGTTCCCGCGTTGAAAAGGCCAGCGGCAGCTCCATTCCTCTGCTCGGTGACTCCGTATCCTAATAAATCAGCAGGGTGGATCCCGGCTCCGCTTGCCACCGCACGCCGTTTGAAGTGGGGCCTGGCTCTCGTTTGCCAGGCCTCCGCTCAGTCCCCTGTGGGAATGACTCAACTGGCCAAAACACGGCACCACACCCCGCCCTTCACCGCCAAATCCTCGCCAAGAAACTGGGTACGCACAGAAAGGGAAGGGATTTAAAGGGTGTTCTGGTATGGGTCGTGGTTCTGTGTCCAACAGCGTGAACCCAAATTGACATTTCAAACAGCTAAAAAAAACAAAAAACTCTGGCACATAAAAACCTGATGTGGAAAGTCATTTCAGTAGTCCAGGTTTGTTTTATGCATTCTTACAGGTTTTATCAAATAGAGATGTTGGTTTTTTTTTGCCTTATAAGGTTTGCAGTGTTTCTACATTTTCTACATAAGATACATATGATGTTGGGAGAAGCTTTGCTTTTTGATAAAGTGATCGTAGCTTAGTTTTTATTGTATGTAACTTTAATACACCGTGCTGGATATATTAAGACCTCGACATGTTGCAAAAACCAGAAAGAGCGTTGATTTTAAACAATTCGTTGCAGAGTGATATATTCTGGGACAGAACTTCATCTGACCTTTAAATGGTTCTCTAAATGTTTCTTCAATCCCTCCTGAGAGGTTTAAAAAATAAAAGATGAATTGTTATGCAAGTTTTTTTTTTTAACTCAGGAAAAATAGAAACTCGTCTCTGTTTCCAGAATCTCATGGATAAAGATTTGCTGCTTCTCTGTGTTTTAGATTTTTAAATGGATGTTTGAGTTTTTGCACTGAAGACATCTGTTTGAGCTCCCTGACCTCGGCATGAACGTCATTCACTACGTTAGACATGCAAGCATTATGCATGCTAAACTCAGATGGTGAACTTGGTAAACATTACACCTGCTTGGCTTCTGCATATTAGCATGCTGACGTTCGCATTGAGCTCAACACACTGCTGTGCATAAGCTGGATCATGTGACTACTAGCGAAGGCAGTCAAGTTAGCGTTGGTGCTTCTGTTTGGATGAGATAAGCTAGTTAAGAAGCCATATTTGTGATGCCTTTTTTGGAGGAAGTTTGGTTATCAGGCCCTGTCATGTTTTCGATGTATTAAAATGGGTTCTACATGATATTTTGTTCTCAAACTTTACTACAATTAAAACAAATATATTAACTGGCTAAAAAAAATTGTTTAAATGACTAACCTTCATGAAATATGTGGTATACTTGTATTCTATTATGGATTTCAAAAACATCAGAAAGAAGCACCTGTGGGTTTTTTTTTTTTTATCATTATCATTTCCAGTGATTGGCTTTTTACAATAAGTGTTTGCAGCTTAAGGGCTAAAAGAATCAGACTCATAATTCAATGTGAATGGAATTTTAATTACAGAAAGATCCTCGAGCCTCCGTTGCTAATGTTCTGAAACAAGCCTGAAGAACAAGGGAGGCTGTAGCTCATTTGGTAGAGTGGGTTTCACACTAATCAGAAGGTTTGGTGGTTCAGTCCCCAGCTCCTCCTGTCCACATGTCTAAGTGTCCCTGAGCAAGACACTGAACCCTAAAAAATTGCTCCCAATGGTGTACCATCGGTGTGTTGTAAGTCGCTTTGGATAAAAGCATCAGCTAAATGTAATGTCACAGTAGCAACAACAGGTCAGCACCTCAGCAACACCAGTCATTTCTTATGTTATTAAAAACTCACGAAATATGAATCTGACCGAACACCACACCACCTGAGGTGTTCTCACAAAGAATCACACTTGAGAGAGTATTTTGAATTGAATTGAATTGATGCTGCTAATGAAAGCAGCCTGAACCACAGTCAGGGCTTGTGTAGTGAAAGTGCTGCACATGATCTCTGCGCGGTGCAGCATCGTCACCCACCACACGGGGCATCATCCACATCCAAACCATCAGCCGCACTCCTCTGCTGCTGTTTGTTTTGGTCCTCGGGGAGGAGGAGGAGGACGGCGGGACTCCGAGCCCCGTGTGCTCTGTGGTTCTGCACTACACGTGTATGTGCATGTGAGCCCAAGTGATGGGAAAGTTTTGTTTTTCTTCTTCTTTTCTTAATTATCTGTGCGGCAGTGGATTCGGTCTGTGGCCTTCCAAGTCATGTCCCGGCAACTTAATGTTTACAGAAGGAGTCACATTTTATCTGCTGTTCACTGGAAAGTCTAACTTTGGTTCTTTTTAATCCATCAGAGGGTGGCACAGCAAAACACTGTGTTCAAATATACCTATACAGTGAAGCTTAAAAAAAAAGGCAGAGGAGGGCAGAAACCCGAGACTTGTGTCGTGAGCTCTTTAAATGAAACTACAGTGAGCTTCGTATCAGGCTGCACACACAGAGTAAACAACCGGAGTCTCTTTAGTTCATGTGGTTCATTATCAAAGCAGGCGGAGAGGCTGACGACTTCAAAAAAATCAAACATTAAAAAGAAAATCGTTTCAGTTTGTTTTTTTTAATCTCAAACCGCTGAATAAAACCTGCTGAAGCAGCCTGATGTGGTCTGAGGATACACAGATGTGGAACAGATGCATGATGGGGGGGCTTTCTGGTGACTACATGGGAACATTCAGAGCAGTCAGTGTCATGCTCAGTGCATCTGCCACCTAACTGGATTTAAGGTTGTAGAGCTCACATCCTCCGACATCAACGAGGACAAACATAGCTTTATTTGTGATCTGCTCAAAATGACTCATCACTTTTGGCCACACACCAATGAGTCCATTATCGCTGACATCATTTGGAGTCTGAGCAGATCCAGTCCTCTGTAATACAAGATACAGTGCTTCCATCTAGTGGGGACATGATAACACTTCAAGAGGCTGACCGGCTCTTTGTTTCTGTCTGCAGGTGATGGACAGCTCGATGCCTCTGATTGGTGAACACGTGGAGGAGGATAAACAGCTGATCACAGAGCTGGTCATCAGCAAGATGGCCCAAGTGCTGCTGGGAGTTTCCACACCTCAGCCTTCTGCTGTCAAGGTGCAGTGCTACGTCACTACCAGGAGACAAACAGTAACAGCTGCTGCACCTGCCGTTACCTGTACTGGAACTACAAACACAACTAATTCCACCTTTAACACTATTCGAGCCGTATTGTTTCTGCTACATCTACAAAAACTAAGAAGCCAACTTCATACTATTTCTGCTAACAGTGCTAACAATACTGCGGGGATAACAGTACTGTAACTATAGATAGTGGTCCCCTGACTATCTCTACAATAGACTATAATGCACACTTTTACATGTGCTTCTACTGCTGCTGTTGTCACTGTAACTACTAAAACCACTGATGGAGCGACACTTGCGGGCCGCGTCATGTGACGTGTCCTCTGTCCCACTCCATATTCATCTAACGCACACACACACACCCTCCCAATGTTGTGGTCTATTTAAGCTGCAAAAACTTCACATTTCACCCCGTTGCCTGTCAGCAACACTGCTGCCCTGCGTCAGCACTGCTGCGTGTACGTCCAGCCCCACGTCTACCTGCCGGCTCCGGCATCCCATATGGTATCCCATATACTTGTAGATGGGATTTAAAATGACACTAAGTTTGTCATGTTGGTCACAGTGAGGCAATTATTTATAAAATGAAAATTAGGTGTTGGAGATTTTGTTTGTGTGTGTTTTGGGGTAAAATCCTGGCTATAAAAGAAAATACCATATTCACCATATTGTAGTATTACACACACACATACAGTATAAGCTGTTTTGTTTTGTGGAAATAATGTTATATCTGTGTCTTTTACTGCATTCCTCCGTACTCAGATCTCACAGCCCAAACGAGGTAAGAAAAAACTCTTCATTACTTCAACTGTTTTGCAGTAATACCAGTGAACTAATTAATATATGTGTCATGTGTGTTTACGTCCTGCAGGGGGACATCGCTCTGGTTCTGCTTCTCCGTCCCAGTCGGGGTCACCTCAGAGAGCCCGCTCAGCATCCACCTCTCCCAGCCAGGCCTTCCAGCCCGGTCCCATCCCCGCCTCCTCCGGGCCTGGAGCTCAGAAACAGTCACCGCAGCTGAAGTATGTCCGATGTCTTATATTACCTCCTATCAGCACTACGTTAACATTTGTGGAGTGATGTTTACATTCAGGGCTTCTCTTTGCAACTGACCTTTCCTCTTTGACTACAGCAGCTAAACTATTGTTGTCGTTCACCGTGCAGCAAATCCCAGTCGCTGACCAACACCTTCACAGAGACGTTGCGAGGAAACCCGACCGACGACGAGGCCAAAGCTGAGAACATCCGCACCCTCCGACAGTCCTTCGCCAGCCTCTTCTCCGACTAAAAACCTCCACAGAAGCTTCCTGTCAGTGGTCAGGTTAAAAAAAAAAAAAAAAAAAAATAGATACAAACCCAACTGCTTAATCTGTCCTGGAGTCACCTCTCTCCTCCGAAACCTCGGCTTCCTCTTCCTTCTCTTTTCTCCTCCATGTTTGTGAAGTTGAACACCCGGTGCAACCCGCTGCCCACACACCAGCGGTGAATCTATCACTAGAAAGGCCAACAGATTCTGGGAAGGTGTTGACTGAAGATGTCAAATGCTGTTTTCTTGCTTATCAGTAGAGATGTGGGATGTCAGTGCAGAGAAACATCAAACAAACCAAACCCCATTCGCTTTTCTGTGAATTTTACTCATCTGATCTCTTTCTTTTTCTTCTCTGCTGTTCACATACCAGATAAAAAAATTATGATGACTTTTATTTTTATCAGTTTTTCCCTGTACATGCGACTGCACCTGTCTCTTTTTACCCATAATCCTTTGTGTTTTTATGAAACTGCTCTGCAGAGCTCACGTTAGGGGATTGATACACTTTTCAGCATTCAGATGCTATAATTTGGTGTGTTTAAAGCAGAGTTGAAAAGCGTGATTGCAAAAAAACACGAATGCATCTTAGAAGTTAGATCAGCTAAGTTTGGCCTTTCTAGTGGTAAATAATTACAGTAAATAATCATATTCTTGCTCGTACTTTCTGGTATATAGTCGTTATTCTGCGTTCTCTTCGTCTAACCAGTGAAACTGTTCATGTGTTCGTATTTTGACATTTATTTACATATATCTTTGTAATCTTAATTGACACACAGCTTCCAAAATTGTTTGCAGATGTCCGCGGCAATATTCTTATCCGAAACGGTTCCACTAAACTCGTGACTGATGTACTGAATCCTCCCGGTTCACCAGCGACGTCACAAGCATTTAGCCAGCAGACACATTTCTCAGACATCCGTGTGCTGTAGACACGTATTGGCTTACGTAGGGACTCCTCTGCCTTGGCCGAACATTACCAAAGTGCTTTTTCATAAAAACATTTAAAAAAAATCCCTGCTCCCTCCCTCCCCTGCACTGGGTCAAGAAAAACAGTCACGCAGCTGACAAAACCTCTGAGCTTGTGATTTTTACAAGGTGCAAACGCTGTACTGGTTTACAGTCCCCGTCTTCCATCACAGCTCAGATCTTCCCCTGCAACTCTTCTTTTTCTTAATGTTTTGTGCTTTGTGAGTAGCACTATGAAGTATTTGTTGTGGGGGATTTGTATCATAACTACTACTGCTGGGTCTATGAAGGCGAACAGTGAGGATGTAATCTTTTGAGATTTAAGATGTGCTTGAATTTCCGCTGACACAGAAAAGGTTTTGCTTGTATTACATTACTTCTTCTATCTTTATTCTCGACAACCAACGTCAGCTGATATTGCAGATAATGTATCATTGTCCTTTATTCGTTTTTTTGGTATATAGCAGCTATAATATACAGACATGGTGTGTATGTTATAACTGCGGTGGAATTTTCTGGGAATTTTTCTTGAAAAAACAATGACATTTTGTGCACGTTATCGTGAAATTAATAGAAAGTATTTAAAGCATATTTTAGATGGATTTACTGTAGATTTTCAGAAAAACTTCCTGCTGAAGAAGATGGAACATGCATCCACAATGTTGCAGCCTCCAAACAAAAACAAGTTATTCAGATTGAATTCATTAAAAACACTGACAGACCTAAACGAATATTCAACTTTCAATATTATTCGATAAAAACTTTATTTAATAGAGTGTGTGCTACAACGTTGGCTAAAAAATGTTTAGGCCCCTTGTTTGCTCTTTAATCATTTGTTAGTGTACCGTCTGTCTTGATTTCACCTTTATAGGAAACATTCTCATTTTATAATATTTAGGAAACAGTTAGCAAGATTTTCTTTTCCAATATAAAAGCGCATATGTTGTTGCATTCAGCTCACAGAAGCAGATTGACTGTATATTTGGCTTTCCATGCAGAGAACAATCACAATCTCATGATCTATAAATTGATCCTTCTGCCGGAAATGATCAAGATGCCTCGTAGTTGGCCCCATAATTATCTGTGCTATAAGCTGAAAGGGTTTCCCCCTTTAATTTCATTAAGAGGGACCTGAACAAACATGTATTGATTCTCACATAGTAGTAATAGTAATAATGTTACTACTAATAATAATAATGATAATAATGGTCCCTGTTTTATGGTTAATTCTCTTCAAATGCATGAAAGTGTATCAAATTTGGAGTGAATGTGTGTGCAAAGTTGTAAATTTGCTATTATTATTAACAGTGATGACACCACAAAAAAATAACTAGCCATTTCTGCAATAATTTCGTGAATAAGTTTTGCACCATTTCGGTTTTAACTATGAAACGGGACACTTTAAGAGACGATGTTATTTTTGATCAAACTTGAATTTGGGACGTTGCCTTCTAGAATGACTGGCCGTAACATAAAAAGCAGCTTTGCTTTTACAAACAGTTGCTCTGGAGGCAGAACTAATCTGATTGGTTGCATTTATTAGCAGTGGGTGGAGCTACAGATTCACGGTTGTTAGTTCAGTGTGTTAAGGTTTGCTAAGCCCCGCCCCTTAGTCACTGCTACTGCTGTTTTTCACCTTTTTCAGGTTTACAGTGATAACGGTGGAACATCTTTTGTTTTTACTTTTTTTTTTAACATTATTTAAAATTATTCAGACAGAAAGGAACTAGAGTGAACTAACAGATTTAATCAGTCCTAGCTCTGGTTCCCATGATCTGGTTGAAATGAAGTCCTCTACCCGACCTTAGTTCAATGTTTCCATTTAACTCTGTTTAAAACAGGTGGAAGTCTTAAATATGCACGTTTGAGAAGAAAACACTCCAAACGATTGATGCTATTTATTGCTAATTAGCTCGAGAAAGGAAAAACGTAGCCATGGATTTTAGTCAGACTGAACACTGTTTAGCTTCGTAGCTTACCTATTCTGCCAAGAAAGTCTGCTGTACTAGACTGTTTGTATTTTCAGACTGTATGTTCCAGTTTTGTAAAGGATTTAAAAAAAAAAAACAACAACCAGTATATTTATCTAGGATAACGCCAGTTGTAAACGTTACCAACGTTCCTAATAAAGAGGAGAACAAAGTCGCTCACTTAACCTTTAGCACCGTGCAGTACTTTAACTTTTTTTTTTTTTTAAATGCTCTTTAGTCCTGAAAGTAACACCGCAACACTTTCCACTGTAGGCAGGAAGCTATTTATTCAGTAATGCTGACATCAGCTGATGCATTAGCGCAGATAAATGGTAATTTATGTTTTCCTTTTGGATTCCTATTTCTGTTTTTGAAATCACCCAAAAACATGAAACACCGGCTGTTCAGAGGAGGAATCTGGTGAACTGTCAATAAGACGTCGTCCCTCCTTCCACCAGCAGGCCGTTTGCCACAACTGTGCTTCTTTCTCTGCAGTCGCTGGCTGTAATGATTCTGCCTCAGCGGGTTGTCGTTTGTAAAAGTAAAAATTCTGATCTGCAATCAGCTTTATCTCTCAGTTAATGCAGTGTGTTGTCAATCGAGCACTTTTGCAAGCATTTCAAAACCTTTGGCACTGTGTCGAAATGGACCAAATTTGCATCTCATTGTGAGACCCCTTGAAGGTTTAAATCATATCGTTTTGTCTTTATTGTAACGATTACTACCACTTAGTATGTAATACTGCAGTGTGATAAGCCATAACCAAACCGGGGGGGGGTTTACTATCCTTTATGTGCCACGCAATAATGGCTGAGACATCGCTGAGAAACTGACGTATTAACCACTGTGTCTGTGGCCTGTCCTGCCCTGCAGAGACACACAGCAGTAACTGTTTCTGATTTTAAAATCAAGAGAAATTACACACTTTATTTATTTTCTACTAGTTCTTCTGACAGGATGAAAGATAAACTTTGATGTCACTTTTCTCAGTTTTACCGCACTTTGGATTTCAAATGCAGTTTACGGTCGAGCCGATGCCATTGCTCATCTCTCCGGCCAGATTATCGTCAACGGCCAGATGTCAGATGATTTTAGATTTTTTTTTTTTTTTTAGTGTAATTTGCTCACGTTTTAGTTAAGGAACAGATAAAAGTCTCTCGCTCGGCTGCTCTGACAAAACACACCTGATATTTTTTTTCCGATTTGGAAGTGAAGGTTCACAGGTAACTACCTCAAGAAACTGACTACAGAGTGGTAGTGATGGAGAAGATTGTCGTGAAACGAGCAGCGTTTCATGTCGTACCTGATGCGGTCCGCGCAAACGAAGAGTTCCCTCCATGCAGTTTGACGCACGGACTGTGTAGCGTGTGTGACGTCAACCTGAGGAAGATCAGCGTCTAGATTTCCTGCTGCATCCGAACGTTTGGCTGCCGCGGGATGGAGTCTGCGTGCACTGCATGTAACAACTAACAACGTTAGAGCTACTCAGTCATTCCCCCCAAACCGCACCGCTCGTGAAGGTTTTGGAATCATAATTCGGTTAAACTAAGACAATAATTGATTTTCTCAAGCTTTAACTTATTTTGATGAAATAACTTTCTCCGTCTATAGCATGTCAGTTAATAAGTGACGTGCTTTGTAATTTGACCAGAGCACAATATAAACTGAAATGATGGGAGCCAAAAAGCACCTCCTTCATTTTTTTAGTTAATTTTGGTTTCCATCTTGAATGGATCTTATATCAAAATTCAATTCAATTTATTTATATGGCGCCAAATCACAAGACAAAGTTATTTCAGGGCACCTAACATAATAAAGTCCTTACAACAGAACTTTACAGCGTTATACAAAAAACCAACAACCGTTCAACAATTCCCCACATGAGCAGCTGGGAGGGAAAAAAAACTCCCTTTTAACAGGAAGAAAAACTTCCAACAGAACCAGGCTCAGAGGTCAGAAACCATCTGCCTCGACCCCAAATCTAGTATAAAAACTGTACCTTTATTCTTTCAGTTGATATTGTGCTGACTATGCATGGTAGATAATCCATTTTGATGACAGATAGCTGATGTTAGTTTTTTCAAATTTACTTTGTTTCCGTTAAAACCAGCAGGATACATTTTGTTGTTCTCTCTTTATTAGCATCCAGAGGAACAGTTGAAAGATCATTTTCCATCATGATAACGATGAGGCTTAAAGCGAGGTGTGTTTTACACTTTTTTGTGATTGACAGCTGCCTCAGCCAATCGCAGCACCACCTCCACTCAAAAACCTGTAATCTTCCCAGACCTGTTTGCTGATGTCACGTGTAGCCGTGTATTTTTACAGCGTGCGCGTAGTTCGTATGCCACATCACATCACCCCCATCTTTTATCACGATGATGATTTAATACGTCATATTATTTTGGAGCAAAAGGCAATACTCTGCTATGTTTTGTTTTTTTCTGTTAAGCCCACTCTGGGTGTGTTGAAGTGATACAAAGCCTAATACTGAATCAATATGCAGCCACAGAGACTTGCCATGAAGTACAGCTAAATACTGCAAGCAAACTCAAGTCCACTTTAAACGTGGCCTCTGTACAGTACACGAGTGAAACAATGTCATTGCACGGGTTTATTTTCCGATCTTTCAGCCGACTGTGTCCCTTCCTCTCTGCTGAATGGTGGGTGGTATCGTATGGTACTTTTAAGTGTATTAACGTTCTGTATATCGGTGTAAATGTGGCATGAAAACCAACCCTTCTCGTGTGCCTCAGGTGTGTAAATTTGGTCGTCATGTGATCTCAATGTCTGGCTGCTTATTTGTGAGAAGTGTGATGCATCTCATGGGTTTCTGTAATTTATTAGTATTAATATTATTTCTGTACTTTTATTCTTTTTGTCTGAAAATCCAGATTTCTGTTATTAAAAGTAAGAACTTTTATTATACCTGCGGCTGTGCATTCCAGTCTCTCCCAGTCATCCACACAGCTGAATGTTTTTCTCCATTTATGGTCATTACAAGAGAAATCTTGGCTCTCACTTATCTTTTTAAAAAGTCCTGCTTGAAAAGTACAACTTTCAGAATATGCAGTGATAATCTCCAAATCCCTTCATCTTGGATTAGTAGCCTATTTTATTCCTCCTGGCATGAAGCTGCGGGTGTTTTAAAGCCGACTGGCAACACAAGGCCACAGGGAGGGAGACCCGCTTCGCTTCCTTTCATCTGCGGCCCACTTCACGTCAACTTTTGAAATTAATTACATTAAGCGATAATATGAAACACATTCAGACGTGAATATGTCACTGCACACGCTCTCTCACATTATGGCTTTTCAAACAATGCAATCATCACTCAGATATTTCTGAGACGACTCTTCATCTCTGAATGTGGCCGCTGGGCTCGAAATTTGAAGATTGAAAGAGAAATGAGTTCTTAAGTCAGCAGTGATAGATAACTTCAGTTTAGTTTTTTTCTTGGTGCCAGAGCACTGACATTTATAAGCATTTAAAATGACATCTCTTTGTTAATAATTTTCTTTCACATTGTACTTGGGTAAAGAATGCTTGAAGAAAACATCGAGCGGTGATTCTGTCGAAAAGCTAGCAAGCCACAAGACCTTAGAAAACCTGTGATTAACCTGAGTGTGTGTAGCGCTGGAAAGAGTCAGCCAATCAGAAGAGAGGGTCATTTATATAAATGCTCCTTTAAAAAAAAAGACATAAAAAAAATGCCTGTTCTTGGTGGAGCTCCAAAGAGAGGCTTAAGAAACCAGATGTAAAACTTCACAGAGATATTTGTTGTGCTTTAAACCACAAAAACGTCTTCTCATTGATATCAAGCAAATACATCACAAGAAAAGTGTCAAGTGTGGGGCCTTGAAGTTCGCTGGCTGGGTTTTCAGTAGCTCAGGGAAGCTTTCTCTGGAACTGCCGATTTATTGACTTAATTTTCTGAACTCATTTAGACACCACGGTGTGTCGTGGGGATGCACTGTCACCGAGCCAGCGTGTTTTTCGGGTGCACCGGTGGCTGCAGGCGGGCAGGGACCTGCGGCAGATCAGAGATTTGGCATTCCACCTTAAGAATGCAAGAAATCACAGAGGCAGCAGATTACCATCAGGCTGCCAGCTGCCTGGTATGCAACACGAGTCTGGGTATAGGCTGCCGTGAGGGGGTCAGATGTTGACTCTCATTTGAACGGTCAAAATTAAGAGTTTAATGCCTTTATATGGATAATCTAAATAATACACATGAGGTGAGGTCTTGGTGAACATGGCAGTAAATTGCATTATAGAAGCTGAAGATGACAGCCTTTTCAAGAGCAGCATGATGTGATGTGATGTGATGTAATATAATACTATATCTGCACATCAAATGCTGTTGAATGTAGTCTGTATGGTCTGTAGTCTACAAGCTTCACATGCTGTTCTGTGCAGGGTGTGATGTTCTTATCATAAAACAAAACTGTTTTTTTTATGTTTAACTTGACATGACTGAGTGAGATTTCTTGAGAGACCAACAGGAAGAAGAACAAATCGTACCACAAGAAAGGATGAAGGAGAAGCTTTGATTCACAGACTGGTTTTGAGTTCAAAACAGTTTAACTCAGATTAACTGAACTGTCAGACAGGAGTGTTGAAAGTCAGCTGGATCACTCCGGCATCACTTTAATAGGCACAAATCAGAGGGTTGTTACACTCTCAAACCAGTAGGGGGCATTGTCCTCCTAAAGAAAACAAAAAACAACAACAACAACCCATCCTCCTTCTTATTCATCCTTCTTCCTGCATTTTTCAGCTGTTTTTGTTTTCTGACTGTTTTGTTTCTGTACAAACGTCATTTTAACTCCACAGCTCTGATAAACCAACTGTAGGCTGCCCGTCCAGAACCAAACTCAAAAAGTTAGCGACTCATCTGGGATGAAAGTCGAACATCCACTAAGATCCCGATGTTTCTCTCACAAGCAGACAGACACCAAACAATCAAGGCCACACACACAGACGCAGAGCAAACTGAATGCTAATGTAGCTCTGTGTCTGCTGAATGCATACAAGTCCAATAAATGATATTATAAGACGGCAATACGCCAAGCTTTCCAAACAAAACTGCATTCTGCTTCAAGTCCAACTGTGATGTGAATAGGAAGGATGCAAGCCAATGTTGCTTAGCAACATTACACATATTCATTCACGTGGATGGGTTGACAGACAGGCAGCTAAATAAACAGATAAATAGATAACTGTTTATATATGTATACAGCTCCATTGTGTGGGTTGTGGGTTGTGCAGTGCTACAGGACTCTCAGAGAACAAAATGACAAACTGAGACCGCCGTTTGGATTTTGTTCGTTTGAAGTCAGTCCATCATAATAAACACTTAGTGAGCTGTACATTGCAGAGCATTGCATTGTGGGACTGTTTGCAGAAACTATGTCACAGACACCACTTCTTTTGTTCCACTGCTGAATTTCCAAGGCTACTATACACTGCATACAATCATACAGTGTAATACTTACATCAAATGAACTACAATAACTATAGTGCACCACTGTATGTAGCCTAGTTTAGTAGGAATGGATTTTGGAAAGAGCACCTTAATTATTATACCAGTGTTTGACAATGATGTAGCTCATTCGGATGAATGCAATTGCACCATTGTTTAGGTGTATATATGTATCTATTAATTTCTTCGCTCTATATATGTCTATTTATGTTCTATATGTCTATTCATGTCTGTCTGTTTTTGTTATTTGGCACGCTGAGAGAGAAGCTACAACCGGAGTCCAATTCCTTGTATGTGTAAACACACCTGGCCAATAAAGCTGATTCTGATTCTGATTCTGATTCTGATTCTGATTCTGATTCTGTTTCTGATTCTGATTCTGATGAGTGTAAACCATATTTCCTTGTTGTAGCTGGTGTGTCTACACTGCAAGCGTAAGTGTGTACGCAGACAGCCTGCGAGAAAGGAAGCTTTGATTTTAAAGGGTAGAGTGGCACAACTATATTCAACCTGCACTGTGTTGTATTCTTCCAGTGTCGAAGCACATGCGTGTGGGTGGATCTGTGTGCACGTACCTGTAAGTATCCTGCATCACACATTTGTGACTGAGTGTGTGTGTGTGTGTGTGTGTGTGTGTGTGTGTGTGTGTGTGTGTGTGTGTGTGTGTGTGTGTGTGTGTGTGTGTGTGTGTGTGTGTGTGTGTGTGTGTGTGTGTGTGTGTGTGTGTGTGAAACCCTCTTAGCCCCTCTTCCTATTGTACAATAAGGTCTTGGTCACCATAGTGAGAATCTTTAAAACAAGGGAAGACCTTGGTTGTCATGGCAACTGCAATGCTTCACAGAGCACAGATGGGCAGAGAGAGATGGGAATCCTTTTGGTTTCCACGCTTTGTTGTATTTCCACTGCTGACGTGTTTTTTTGTACACAGAGAAGGATCTGCACACATCTCCATGTGAAACTATGTCGCATTTACATCCAAATAAATGTGTTGCATATCGGGTCTTCCTCGAGTCTGTAACAGCATGTCGGCCGGAGGAGCAGCACTGCCGACCCTGCGACCAGTGGACGTGCAGGTTTACTATTTAATTCCCTCACTGCAACTTTAATGTGATGTATTCCCCCCGTTTCCACAGGGTGTCGGTTAAAGACATGGGCTGAATCCAAATGTCCGGACTTCACTGCCCTTGGAGGTCCAAACAACCATTGATGAACTCCACAAGGGGCCTCGACCAGACTCTCTGCAGACGGTCCAGAGAGTCAGCTTGGGGTGCCGGACTTCACCAGACTTTACCGATTTAATCACCCGTAATTCAGAATAAAATCACAGACTTGATTCTCCGTAACCTTTCACAGACGCTGAACGATGAACCCGAGGTGATGTAGTTTTTCTCCTCCAAAGCGGACGTGCTGTATATCGCTTTGGAAATAAACTCTCCAGGCTCAACTTAAACAGCGCGTCAGTGCATCGCCGAGCCCACTCAGGGGAGAAGTATGTGTTATTTGTAGGAGATTGGCCTGAAGAGGAGGGAAGAGCTTTGGAGAGCCGACGTGTTTACAGAGGCAACGTTACCCCTCTCCGCGCGCCTTTCATTTCCTCTGCTATGAAGCTGTCACGCTTTCCTCTCTGGTTTTTTTTTGTTGTTTTTTTTTCCCCTCCTCTGCTGCCCTGTAAAGGACATTACCATCAAGAGGGCCCGGAAAGCACGTGTGCTACAAATAAGATCCTAAAAATAAACACGCAGGACATGCGGACGTCCCAAATCTCTTGTATTCACTTGTAATTGATTCATCTCTGGTTGTCCGCGATAAATAATCATCTGCTGTGTTTGCATCAGTCTTAATGCTCCTTTGTGATCGTGAGCCCAAAATCACCGCAGAGCTAATCCCCCCCCCCCCCCTAATTGCATATCTAGACAGGATGTATGGGGACATCAGCATCTGCAAGGATAAGGGAATTATTTTTCGCTCTACTTTCCTCTAAATGAACACAGTGCCAAGAAAGACTACAAGTCAGTTAATCATAGATACAGCGGTGATACGGACAAAACTATCTCACGTCAAAGTACATACAGTAGCTGCTCTGGAGCTTTCGATCACATCACATGATCTTCGTCAGCTGATAAGAAGAGATTGTTTTGTTGACTGTTGTTTCCAAGGGTGAGAACGAACAATAAACTTTTCTGTGTCAACACGGACACAAAATTCCTGAACATATCTTTCTAAAGAGACCTTTTTTCATTAAATGTTTTCATGACAGCCAAACTGTATTGTGTATTAAAGGATGTCAGGAGAAAAAGAGAAAGTGAATGTTGGCAAGTCATGTGGACATAAAGCTCACTGTTGTTTAGAGGACACGGATTCATTTCTTTTGATATCCTGTTTCTTCACTTTAGAGGAAAGAGGACAGAGAAGGGAAAACTAAATAAAGATGAATTGTTTGGAAAGAGCAGTTTGGGGGGAAAAGCAAGAAGTACTCCAAGTTAACTGATCCTTATATGTTGTACTCTGCTCTTATTTTGTTGGTGTTGCCTGATTGTTTTTTTTGACATGCATGTCAGGTCAAATATATATATACAGTGGTGTGAAAAAGTGTTTGCCCCCTTCCTGATTTCTTTTTTTTTTGCATGTTTGTCACACTTAAATGTTTCAGATCATCAAACAAATTTAAATATTAGTCAAAGATAACAAGTAAACACAAAATGCAGTTTTTAAATGAAGGTTTTTATTATTAAGGGAGAAAACAAAATCCAAACCCCCATGGCCCTGTGGGAAAACTAGTCAAAGTCCTGACCTGAATCCTCTTGAGATGCTGCGGCATGACCTTAAAAAGGCGGTTCATGCTGGAAAACCCTCCAATGTGGCTGAATTACAACAACTCTGTAAAGATGAGTCGGCCAACATTCCTCCACAGTCTGTAAAAGACTCATTGCAAGTTATCGCAAACTCTTGATTGCAGTTGTTGCTGCTGAGGGTGGCCCAACCAGTTATTAGGTTTAGGGGGCAAACACTTTTTCACACAGGGCCATGTGGGTTTGGATTGTTTTTCTCCCTTAATAATAAAAACTTTCATTTAAAAACTGCATTTTGTGTTTACTTGTGTTATCTTTGACTAATATTTAAATTTGTTTGATGATCTGAAACATTTAAGTGTGACAGACGTGCAAAAAAATAAGAAATCAGGAAGGGGGCAAACACTTTTTCACAGCGCTGTATTTTTAAAAAATATGTTCTGGCTCAATAATGTTTGCATTCATGGGCTATGGTGGTATGTAAGAGCAGTCCTTGAACCTGTTACCTCCTATTTCCTTCTTGTATCATGGTAAACCAGGTGTCTCACTTGTGTATTAGCCAACCAGTGATCAACAGAGTCCACGATGGTTGTACTTCAGGCAGTTGGGAATTGGAAAAAGTTCCTATTTAGGAACGTCCTATTTCTTGATTGAGCGTTTCCACAAGGCGTTCAAGTGTGTTTTTCCAATAGGAATCATCCAATTTCCCAGGTGCTCCTGAACGCATCTTATGATAGAGCGATATCTAGACCGAGGGAAAGAGGAGAAACCAGTGGATGAACAGGGAAGTGTCTCAGGTTCATGTGTGTCACTTAAGTTAAAAGCCAGAGGTTTGGTATAACTTGTGTAACACTGTAAAGCGTGAAAGTAAGCTCGCGTGGAGCCGGTGTTTGGTTTGTATTCTCGCTTGAACACCTTTACCACCTCTGGACTAATTAGCGAGCTTCGCTCAGGCCCGCAGTAGCTTCCTGTGATAGGCTGAGCCAATGTGCGCGTGGGAAACACCTGCTGCAAGCGTTTCTGCGCGAGTATGTTTGCTATCTATAAACTGGACTCATATGGACATTCGTAGTTGAGAAGACACGAGGTTTAAGTTGTGTTTGTGTTTTTTCGTGTAGTGTTTGTTGGGATGTTGACACACACACACACACACACACACACACACACACACACACACACACACACACACACACACACACACACACACACACACACACACACACACCGCTGCTGGAGAGGTGGGCGGGGCTAACAGCTGTCGGGAGGAGCCGGTCTGCTGCACACACAGGTAGGCGGAGTTTCTTCACAGCACTGCTGGTAAACGGTATCCATGTGCAGCCATGACTACACACCACTCCCACTACAGGTAAGTCCTGCTATAAGACACGCCCACTTTATAGACACCATTGGTTGGTTTTATTTCCAACTTTAAACGTGTCAACAACACTTCTCCTTAATGAGCCTTATCTGACATGTCTCCAGAAGGTTAAAGGCCGAAACAGACCGATCGGTGTTTGTCAAAGCAACTATTCTGTTAACAACCTGCCGTGAAACGCCAAAGTCTCTGCGATGGGGAAAAACTCGACATGCTGGAAAAATAGTTTTGAATTGACTATACAGATCACACTTTCAGCAACAGAATAATAACATCCCGCCAGCTGTGGTGAAACTGAGGACTCGGTGAACGGCTGTTGTGTAACAGATTAGCTGAAGTGAAGCGGAGCACTCAGTATAATTTGCTGTCCGACCCCGACGGATCCTGCCTCTCTGTGCTGATGATAATTTACAGTGTTTATGATTATTAAGTAATTCATGAAGTTAGTGCTGTTGTGCGACGTTTGTAAATGCATCGGAGACGCTCATATAAATCCTGCTGCTGAATGATGCTGCATGTTTTTAATTAACCGTAACAAAGTGTTGTTTTTTTATGCCTAAATTTAACCAGGGAAGTTAGTTTAGGAAACACTCCTGGTAGTTGTGTTTTGAGGGTAGGAACAAACAACCTACATGGTCGTAGAGGTTGGGATACTTGTTGGTTAAAGACCAAATGAAGGAATCTGTATTTTGTTTGACAGCGTATCTTGAAAGTAAACTAGCCAGGCTTCTCTACCGCCAAGTCATTCATATGTTCAAATTTATATCACGTTCTCTGTTTGTTGTTGTTGTTGTTGTTGTAAATGAATCTTGAACGTAACATTATTGCTGACCCCTCATTGATTAACCTGCCGTCAACATGTCGTGCTCTTCACCCGGTTGACGTGAGAGGTTCATGGTTCATCGGAAGTGTTTTGGTTTTCCAACAGAGGACACTTGGTTTCACGATGTCAAAGCCCATGTTACAGTGTTGTGCAGTCGTTTTCCAGACTGCTCTGCTCTCCGTCTCTGCTGCTCCGCCGCTGTCATGGCAGTTGCCGTGTGGAAACGTTGGATTGAAAGGCTTGTTGTTTTTTTTAAAAGAAATGACATCCACATGTCGAAACCACAGCAATGGTAGTCTGGCATTGTTGGGCTGCACCCATTGATCATTCTGGTATTGGTGGAACATTTGCACGTGGGAGTCCAGGCTAAAGCCAAGCAGGCGACTTTTCAGCGTGTAGCTCGGCGCTGGATGTTCGATTTGGAAAACGGTAACACGGATGGTGGAAAAGAAAAGAAGGAGAGCATCACCTGAAGTATTCCACCAATGGCAGGTTTCTATATTCTCCAGTGATTGTGACCACTCAGAAAGGAGCTTTTTCTGCTCCTGTTTCCTCTGGCGGTCCCTTCAGTTCTCTCTCTCTCACTGCCGCCTCCTCTCCAGCGCCGATGGAAGAAGTCGCAGTAACAGACGTTTGGTGTTCGGCTCTCGGTGGTTCTTCCGTCACAACCGCAGAGAGGCGGACGACCCCGCGGGCTCTGAGATCTGTGTGTGATCAGCCCTCTGCGACTTCCAACTCTCTACCCACTCTGTGAATGAAGCACCTTTTTGTTAGGCTGCCAAGGGTTTTTCAGACTTTAGAGTGAAGCCAGATTTGGCATGTGGGCCAACACTTCCTCCAACCTCCGAACCTAATTGGCACCAACTTTGAGAGAATCGCAGCACGACGGGATTCAGAGCTGTCCACGTCCTCGCAGAGTGCTGTGTCCCCGTCCTTCCATGTGTTCATCTGTGATCGTTGCATAGAAACATTTTGATGCACCAAGCAACCAATAAGTCTGTTTTTTCACTGTTCCCTTCAACTTTACTGAGCGTTTTAGCATTTCTCATTTAATACTTTTAGTTTCAGTAACCACAACTTTCACTTTGTTCAATTACAATCACATTAAATGTTTCTTATTATTAGTTCAGGACCATCAGCTTTAAGTCAGCCCAAAAGTTCAACACAGATTACGTTGAATAAACGCAGACTTCAGTGTGATACAGACTTAGTTTGATGTTAAATTGAAGTAATGAGGGAATATAATCCTCGTGTGTGTGTGTGTGTGTGTGTGTGTGTGTGTGTGTGTGTGTGTGTGTGTGTGTGTGTGTGTGTGTGTGTGTGTGTGTGTGTGTGTGTGTGTGTGTGTGTGTGTGTGTGTGTGTGTGTGTGTGTGTGTGTGTGTGTGTGTGTTCAGCTGTGTGTCTGCACAGCACACTCTCAAACAGTGTGAAGGAGTTTGAGAGCTGAAATTTAGTTTGACCCTTTGATTCTGTTCACAGCTGACATTAAAATGCATCCTGGGTGATCCGGTCACAAGTGGACAGCTCTGAGTACATGAATGAATGTATAGTAGGAGCATTGAGGGCGCATTAAGATCTGATCCGCTCAGACCACATTCAGAGGTGCTCTGGGTTTCATATGACCACATTGTTTTAGCAGCGTGAACGCAAATGCATCCCGGGCCACATTAAAGGACCACCTACTCATTTTCTCTGTCTATAAACAATAGAAATATCAAGTAGAAGAAATAACCAGCACAATCCTGCTGCATGGACAGTAAAGCAGCTGTTTACCGGATAAAGAGACAGGCTGTCTACCTGACGCTTGTTTCACCAAAAGCTACTTTGGGTTTAATAGTTCTAGTTATCTCGTCTGTGATTTCTGACACACATCAAACCCACATTTGTGGAGGAGCTCCCACGTTTGTACCTTCAAGTTTAACTTCAGGTTCTAGTTCATTCCAGTCTTAAGTTTTAGAATCCAATGGACACAACTTGCGTCCAAATTGAAAGTGCACGACTTGAAGCTTTCCAAAACTGCAGGTGCTTCGTCGGCGTGACGCAGCGTTGTGGAGATTATCCAAGATGAAGCTGAGTTGTTGTTACACTGGAATTATTAGATAATCTAAGCGTGAACCGACGTGATTGGATCGAACCTGACAGGGTTGTCGCTGACATTTACAAACTTTAGCTTTCAGGCATTTATATTTTCCTACATTGCATGTTTTAAGAAAACGTTTTAGGTTTTACTTCTTTCAGTTTGCGCTTCAAAATACAAACAACTGAAGCCTGACGCCCCAAATTCACTCAGTTCATTTTCTTTATCAGGTTATTTGTCTGGTGCAGCATGCATTTGCTGCATCTGTGCCTCTGTAATGATGAGAAACGATGTACTCACAATAGAGTATTTCTTAAAAGCAATATATCAGGTCAGGGGTCTGAAGGCTCTCAGACACTTCTCCATCAGCATCATCATCAAAATCTCAATGTTTTTTTAAACAGCAATTTTTAAAAACTGGAAATAGAAGTAAAGAAAAGCCGCCAGGATACGGGATCATTTCTTCTAGTTTTCTAAGAGCACTTCAGATTTAGTCTGACAACATAATTTGTGAGAATAATTGACAATAATAACTTACAGATGTGAAATACGTCATAAGTAGACTCATTGAAGGAGCATTAAAATGAGGCTTGAGTGAGTGAAGATGTCTCATTCCTGCCTGTTGCTGCGAGTCGCCCTCCTCATGTGCATGTGTTTATTTACTTGTTTATTCATGTGTGTTTATTTGCATATAGAGTGGAGAAGTGAGATCTGATCATTAGAGGTTAAAGACTCCTGTGTTGTTTGGAATTGAACTGGTTTAAAAACATCTGAATACAAACTGCCGTGATGAGAAAACCTGAGCTTGTTCCTTTTCTCCAGCTGGTCAGGATGAGGAGGAGCTGTGGCTCCTTTCACTGGTTATTATGAGATTTTTCGACTTGTAATTATCTGCCAGATAGATGGGCCACTCCTCTCCCTGCTTCACCCAAACTAAAGAAAGCCCGTTTTGTTTTTGTGTTCTCTCGTTGAGCCTGAAGTCCGTCTGAAGTAACAGGGTGTATTTAGTGGGAGGTTTCCTTTTTAATCCTGCACACTGTCAGAAGTGGGTAACCCATAGCTTTGATTTTCTGGACTATGATACTGTGTGTGGAAGGAGGAACAACTTGAAAAGGTTTTTAATGCAGGCCTTAAGAGGATAAAACCTATAATCTGAAAGCAAGTACAGGACAGTGGTTTTATATTTATATTGTACAGAAGATACTCAGCTGCTGATAATAGTGAGCTGCAGGAGACCTGCTTTCACTCAGCTTTGTCGTTGACTGTGACATGATAAGGGAAGTTTTTCCAGTAAAAGAAAACTGTGTAAAAAGTCACGTCGTCTTTTTCTGAATTAAACAAAATTCTGATTAAACTGACCAAAAATAACATTAGTAGAGACTTAACTGCACCAAATATACCAAATTATATCCATTGACTGTGTGTAAAAGTGGACATAGCGTCCGGGTCTAAAAAATTAGGCCAAAGAGGAAGTGCCTTAAAGTGTGATACCACCGAGGGCCACTGGAGGCTCTATAGACCATTTAACTAGTCCCATAAGATTCAAAGTCAATACATTATTTCCAGTAGTCCTTTTGGTGTTGTTAGCTAACGTTACTCCCCTGGCGATCCATCTGAAAATAATCCTGTTTTAAATTTGAAAATAAACCTCAAAAAGTTGTGTTTTTGGGGGCGTGTCTGTTTGATTGACAGGCCTGTGGTGTTGTCAGGTTTCGCCTATCGGTGGCGGGACGTAGTATCGTCGGGTTTCCAATCAGATCAGTCAGATCCACCGCTGGCTCCTCCCCCCCAGCTCGTCCAAATATGCTCACTACCGGCTCCAAACCGCTCCCAACTAGCAAGATGGCGCCGGGCAAAATCTGAACTCGAGGCTTCACAACGTCTGTTCACAAACCAACGGGCGAAGTCACTGCTGGTTTTCATTTAGTTATTTCCCCACATACAATTTGACTATTAAATCCCCTAATACACAGACTCTTAATGGAACTCAGCCATCATTAATACACTTGTGCTTACGCTGCAGTAACAAATGAAAAGGTCTGTTGACTCCTGTCTTTTACACACTGAGCTGCAAATAATACACAACTAACTGTTAAGCTAACTGGTTTTGATGAGGGTCATTATCTAACATTAAAAAGCAGGGAAAGGCTGCCGGAGTATGAATATATTTGAAAGGTTTTATTATGGTTTTTAGTTAACTGCATTATTGTGGGAACCCCCACCTGTCTGTATGAAACTAGAGAAATGAAAGTGTAATTTCTCATCAATGGGTCAAATGTGTTTCTGGTAAAAAGAGAACTTTAGTCTGTTTTCTCTGGAGTAAAAAAGGAAAAAGAGGAAAAAGCGGAGTGCTCCACTTTGTTGTTGTGAGCATTATGTCTGCAGCAGTCGAGAACATTTGTACTTTTGGTTTCAGGAGAAGTCCTTATTATCCCAAAACGCTGGCGCAGGTCTGTTGAAATTGAACAGACTTCACATGGAGTCATGTTCTTTGCTTCCTCCGAGCTGTTTGAAGTTCTTCTGCAGGGCGTGATGGCTGGTTGTTATTGCTGGAGTTCTCCACTCTGCTAACATGAGTCTGTTGGTAATGGGGTACAAAGATTTCACTAAATATTTCATCTTTATCGTTCAAAGCTATTTATTCAGCCTTTATCCAAAACATTTCCCTTTTTGAGGAGGGAGATGATTTGTGTATTTGTGGCTCTGTATAACATCTCCATGTTGCACTGCTGCGTTTGTTTGTGCCGGTATGGTATTTCAAAAATAGCTTTTAGTTGTCTGTGAATCTAGTCCGAATTGTTCACGATAAGAATCAGGATTCTCATGTGAATTCATTCATGAATTGATTTATTTTTGGAGTGTCGGGTGTAGGTAGAGACGTGCCAGAGCACATCTGTAACCACACTAACCACGCATTTTATTTGAGTTTGAGTATTGAGTTTGATCAGAGGTGAAGCAGACCTAAATCTTTCAACCAGAGAGGAGATGAATACACTGCTTTTAAATTATGCGTTAAAGATTAAATTAATCAAACTAATTTCAATGTATGTTATTTTTCGACACCTTTATTATGTAAGGAACAAAGAAGCTGTTGAACTACAGATCTGAGATCTGAGTCAAAGCCAAGTCAATGGATGCAGAGTTAAAGATCTGTAACTCGTACCATCGTACAGGATCTTATTTTTATTGAGTGAGTAGTTCAGCTGAAAACTAATTGGTATTCTACAAGAAAACCAAAGAAAAAAAATCGAAAGAAACAGACATAAATTTCTCATTTTATTACACTGAAACATCAACAAGTCATTAAACGTCCCAGAACTGTCGCCGAAACATTATCGGCCTCCTGCTACTTACAGTCATTCATCATTTAATCACTTAAGTTTCATTGAATATATTGATGTCCCAAAGAAAAAAGGTTTTAAATGTAAAAATACTGGAATCTTCCTTCGAGAGTCAGATGAACCCGAAGGTTGAAAAGGAGTTTAAAGAGGATATAAAGTCTGTCTCTGCTCATCAGGAGACCGTCACTATGTAAATGTGGCATTTGATGTTCTGCCTCCGGACATTTAATGGGCTGTTTGAAAGCCTCCGTATCAATCACAATGGTTATTATGTCAAACGTGCACTGCTAAGTGCTTCTGTTGAATATCCTGATGACATTTACAAACATTCGGACTCATTTAAGAGACAAACTACGATACATCAGTTTTGAATTACAAGTGCACATCTGATTGTTTTGATCAGAGACAGCTCACACAGAGATCACATTTGAACAAGTACAGTATATTGTACTGTAGATACCTCACAGCTGTGCTTGGGGACATATTCTATATCATACATGCTGTAGTTTACAGTATATTAACATTACAGCCGTGAAGAGCATCCCCAGAATGTGACGTCGCTTCCCTTCAGAGAAAAAAGTTCACTGGTGAACCTCGACATGTTCTGAACCTCGACTCTGGTTCCTCGAGGAGGAGATGTTGAGTTCACATGTCCTGGACAGACACAGGGAGCCTTGACGGTCTAATTCAAAACAGAACATAGTAGACTTCATCACAAGGTTTGCTTTGCAGAACAGACATGGACGAACTCCAGGGATTTGTCTGGGATTGACATGAAGCACAGTGGGTCTACTTTTATCTACCAGTCGTTCTCTGTTCTGAATGTTCTCGGACCGCTGCTGACAGAACAGTAACACGTGTGGACACATCACATCATCCCCCTACAGACAAGATACAGAGAGGAAACTATAAATCTTCCCGTTCGTTATCAGCAATTCTGTGCATGCTAAATAAGACGGGTCGCATGCATCATTTTCAGGCTGCCCTCTGGCTTCTGGAACACTTTAAAGAGATGAAAGAATAAAAGAAAGAAGTCGAGGACCTCATCGAACTGAGTCATCGTGATTTTAGAGAGTCGACAGTCTCACCAGCATCCAGAATTATTTTCATCCAAATGAACTCAAAGCTTTTATTAAGAAATCATCAGTTGTGGCTCCCACGCCAAAGTGACATTGTTTACTTCTTCCAATCAGAAGAAACTTTGTTTTTTTAGGTGGAAAAGGATCAGAAGATAACAAAAGAACACATTCCACATTAAATCAGTCCTATTTCATCCATTTTGAAGCTAAAAATCGTCCAAAACGTTGACTTTCTTCCTTGTTCTTGTCGTCAGACGGTAGCGTGGCTCCATCCTAACTGCTGATCTTGGTCAGCATCTTGTTGATGGCCTGTTTGACGTGGGTGGTGGAGCTGCGGCGTCGGGCTTTGCCCTGCACAGCTTTGCGGCGCCTCACCTCTCGGCAGAGCTCGTGGAAAGCCTCGGCCACAGTTCCGCCCTCGTCCGCGCAGGCCGAACATTCGTAGAAGGCGCAAGCCATTTCGGCCGCCAGTCGCTCTCCTTCCTCGGTGCCGACCTGCCGGACGTGGTCCAGGTCGGACTTGTTGCCCACCAGCACCAGAGGGACGTTCTTCGGCTTCTTCACCTCCTCTAGGAGACTTCGGAGCGGTGCCACCTCCTCAAAGCTCCCCCGGTCTGTGATGTCGTACACAATGACGAAGCCGTCGCCCCAACGCATGTGACCCTCCTTCAGCTGGATGTCCTCCTGACATGGACACAAGAAACATGATGATGAAACTGCTGCTTCCAAGTTTTGGAGACTCTTGAAGGAACAGTTTGACTTTTTTGGGACATTCAGTTTCTTTCTTGCCCAGAGTTAAAAGAGGAGATTGTCGTGTTTGTACGGTAAATACGTAGCTGGCGAGCGGAGATGCTGCGTTCAAATATGTTTGTGTTTACCGTGTAGACGAGAAGAGTCCGTATGAACCCTTGTGGTATTCACAACGTTGGAACTCAAAGTTTTCTGTAAACCTCGAGTTCACAATTTGTGACGTGTTTGCTGACATTTCAGGAAACGGCCACGGAGGTTCATTTTTTTCATTTTTTTTTTTATTGGATGTTCAGCTGATATATTGTAATTTTAGTCATGTGGAGTTTGTCTTCATAACTTGGAAAATAGAAAACATCTGAGGACGGCCTCATCCTTTCCCTCCGTGTCTTTGCATTTCCCGCGTTATGTTCCCCAACTGTTAGCTTGCTAAATTGTTAGCCCCTGTGACTTCCAGACTGTCCATGGCGCTCTTGCCTGGCGACGTTTGTTTTACGACTTAACCTTTTGAACGTCAAACATACGATGCACACGACTTCCCATGTTGTAACTACGAGCTCACAAGTTCCATTTGAACGCAGCGAGACAGCCAATCGCAAGAAAAACAGAAACGGATAGACGAGCTTTGTCATTGATTAAAGAAAATCTGCCCACCAGCAAAAAAAAACAACCTAAAACTCACCAACTAACATGCTGAATGTTATTTGTTGAGTCTTTATGGACTTTGTGTTTATGTGACAGTTTCTTGCCTGGAAGCTTTGAACAAATCAATGACAGCTGTTCCTCATCTTCATGCCAAGAGAATGCTAACTGACTGTTATTCATATTCATATTTACCTTAGAGATTTACAAGAACCCAGTTTTTTGTTGTCAAAATATGTGAGATAAAGAAGAAATAAAACCAGAGTCAGGGTAGCTGTTTCCCAGATTTTGTGTTCAGATAAGATAAGCTAACTGAGTGGTATCATGTTTCTCAATCTTTTAATTTATCTTTTGAGAAGAGAAAAACAAGGATTTTTCTTAATTTCTTGCATAGATGACAGTTTTCAGCCAGCATCTTCAGTCTCGGCACATTTAGGGCCTGATTTACTAAGATCTCAAATAAAGGGTAATAAATTGTCTGTTTTTTCCAAAAGTTTGCACGTTCATTTTTCACCCGTTTTGCGGGTAATTTACTAAAAGTAATTGCGTCATTAATATCAATGCAATTTGCTGTGTTTAAATGAAGGGTTTGTGTGTTGAAGTGATTCCAGCCATGAAAAACAGAACGACGGCAAAAGGAACAGGAAATCTGATCCCATTGAAATTTAGAAATATAAATATAACAGAAAGGCAAAAAGACACGGCTTAATAATAAAACGTTGGCAATAAAACCGTTTTTTTTTTTTTTTTAATTGCTGGTATTTCGTGGCTCCTCTTTGTTGTTGGCTGTCAATCATCATTCAGTTCATTCAATAACTCAGAAATCTCATCGCTGGACAAACGACATGTCTGAATATGTTTTGCCTCTGACATCTCAGAAATGTTTCCACGGGTGTAAAACCACGTTCTCAACATATTCTTTAGTTTCCTGCGTCTCCTTCTCACCTCAATAATAAGAGCAGCCGTCTCTCCACATTTGCTCATCTGATTAATAAATGCCTTTCAGTCGTACTAAAATACACAACAGTCACTTCTCCCGTTTCTACTTTCAGGTTTAGTAAATATCGTTGCGGGTGCTAAATTGTTCTGTTTGCATGTTTCCCTCCCAGTATTTTGCACCTTCAAGCAGAAATGCCCAATATTACATATGATGCAGACAACGGACATGAATGGACAACGTGTGTTAAATTGCACATTTAAAAGACCCAATCCTCACAGCACGTCGTTCGTAGAAGTTTTAGACATTTTTTTGCGGCGTGATGTGATTTTACACACGCAAACCTTCAGTAAATCAGGCTCTAAATATTTTCATTTCTTTTGACATCAGAACCAGTCACGGCTGTTTTCAGCCGTGTTAGCAGATGTAAAACATTTAGTTTCTTCATGGAAAAGCAGTAGTGTTGAGTTCCCGACTCTCTCTGCTCTCTCCCACACCTTCTAAAGCCATAAATTGAATTCAGCAGACATCTGAAGAACGCAAACAGTCAAGCATGTGCTCCTAATTTGATTACGTCAGGGCATAAACAGTCGGTCCGGTTGTAGCAGGACCTGACTGGTCGTGTGGCAGCGCTGAAATCCGAACCTGACTGGGTGGAGGTGCACAGATTCTCATCTCAGTTATTGGGAGCTTAAAAAACAGCACATTCCTCCCGAGGACGGACGAGAGGGTTTGATGTTTGTGTACCTGACCGACTTTTGAACCTGCAATTTATGAGCCATCAGGAAGACTCCGCCTCCTCAAATCTTGAGGGTTCGCTCAATGTTTCGATACAGGCCTCACATCCACTGCAGGAAACATTCAGACCTGGTCATCATGCCAGCTCAAAATAGACTGCAACGTAATGAGAGAGAGATGACTTGCTGAAGTGTCGCAGGGGAAATCAGCCGCCAGCAGAACACCTACGCAGCACTGCAGCATATTTATCTTCAGCCTGACGACTTACGCAAGCTCTCCCTCATGGTCAGAGGACGGCATCGCTTCTGTTAGACTGCAGGAAATTAGCATCCTTAAGTGCCATTCACTCTCAATTCCACTCCAACAATTCTTCAAACAAGTTTTCAATGTTTTCAAGAAGGGCAGCAGGAGGAAGACAACGATATTCAGAGGACAATTTTATCCAAATCAGAGACGAGCAGAGCAAAAACATTAAAAGAGTTTCTCCCTCATGTCCATTGTGCCATCTGAAAATGAAATTTAGTTCATTTTTAATTAACTTATTCATCACCTCTATCTGAGTGATACAGAAATTGAGTTTCACTTGGTTTCTAAATTGTCTCATTCAGAACTGCGCAGCAACGCTGAGAAGAGACATGGATGCTGCATGAAGACTGAGCTGTCTGTTCACACTCAAATTAATAGTTCATCAGTTCACATTAGTTACAGAATAATATGGTGGGTTTTCATTCAAAAATGATTCAGAGTAAATAATTGTGACGGTGAGGTGAGGTTATTGGTGTCCGACATGAAGACAAGCTGGTTGATCTCACTGAAGCACTGATTTGTGGTTCACGTTAAGTGTGTTTATTAAATTGTTAAATTATAAAAGTTCTGCTTTGTATTACTTCCTATTTACTGCTTGATTTGCTTTGAGCATATTTAGTGGCGTCACCGATTCCCGTGTGCTTTTACTCAAACAGTACTTTAGTGGATGTAATGACGACATCGATCATCCGTCTCACCTGCCCTGCAGTGTCCAGGATCTCCATGGTAACGACCTCATCATCTATGCTGGCCTGATGACGATATGTTGATTCTGTAAGGCACAAAATAAGAAGAGATTGTTAGTCCATGTTTAGAATTCAGCCCAGTGTGAATCATCATCTGACAATAGTGACACCTCCCAAGAGCTCATTGTGATGCACGTTTCAGAGTTACCAGATGACACATCACTGTGAAGGTGGGCGGATACTCATTGTGGAAATAAGTCATCATGACTGAAGGGGTGGGTGTGATTCTGCCTACTGTTGTTTTGAATATTTAGAGGATCACAAGTTAAACAGATGACGAGTGTGGGCAGAATGTTCGCAGACCAAAACATTGCTTCTTATCTACTCTTGTCTAATATAAAATAATATTGGTCGTAATGCTGCAGGTAAGATTTTCCTGAAACCTGCGTGACTGATGCATCTTGTTGCGTCACTTCCTCACCATGGAAGTGTTCAGCCTAAAAAAATGATTGGCCTGAAAAGTCAGAATTTCATGTAGCTAATGATGGATGGTCCAAACTGTTGTGCGCCAAAGACAATTACACAAGGAATTAAGCATTTATTGGAAATGGTTTGAAGTGTGGGGATCACCAAAGTCAGTAGGATTCATGAATGTGATTGGATGTTACCAGTCTGTTGGTAGTTGACCAGATGAGGCTTCAGTGTAGCTGATCAGCAAATGCAAGCATGATATAGGTGCTCTGCTTTTGTTTGCAATCACTTTGACACAGCCTGTATCCAGCAACAGCAAAAAGTGGACGTAACTTTCGGGTCTGAAAAATGAGGCCAATGCAGAAGTGCCTTAAAGTGCAATACCACCGAGGGCCAATAGGGGCTGACTTTAAAACACCTCTGGCTCCATAGGCTCCCAAATTTGCTCATTAAATATAAAGTCAATACATTTTTCCAAGTCATTATGGTGTTGTTAGATAAAGTCACTTCTTTTTATTAGTTTTCGTGTGGTCCATCTAAAAATAATCCCGTCATTAATGAGATATTAGGCCTGAAAAGGTTGTATTTTGGTGGGGGCGTGTCTGTTTGATTGACAGGCCTTTGGTGTCATCAGATCTCTGCTTTAGGTGGGCGGAGTTTAGTGTCCTCAGGTTTCCAATCAGATCGACCGCTCGCTCCTCCCCAGCTGGTTCAAATATGGTCACTTGTGGCTCCAAACTGCTCCGAACTAGCAAGATGGCGTCGGCCGAAAAGTCAAACTCGAGTCTTCATCTCAGCTGTTCACAAACCAAATGGTGACGTCACTGTTGTTTGATTACAGCAGTGGGTGTCAGTTGTTTATTGGTTGCTATGCGGTAGTTTTCCAGTCCTTCCAGGTCACAGGTGACCTCTTTAAACTTTTCCCTCTGCACTGGCAGCCTGTCCTTTTGCTGCATTTCTCTTTAAAACATCCCATTAGAAAGTTTTTATGTTAATTACATCACTGATGTCCATGTTTCTGTGGAGTTCTTCAATAAGTAAGGAACAGCCTCTGCTGAAGGTCAAACAAGGAGACGCTCTTGTTCCTGCCTGGCTCAGACAGACACTGCATTGCTTGTTCTTCCATTAAATCATTATCTCACATGTAGGAGCCAAGTCCTTCAGTTTGTTTCCGCACGTTGCCGAACCCTCCTTGTTACTCGGTGATCGTTGACCCCTCCGATGACCTGAAATGACCTGAGCTTCACCTTCAGGTGATTTGAAAAACAGGATAAGAGCTTCTTATTCCTGGCACGCGAACACAGGTGTGAACTGTGACCGTGACCTTTCATTCCACCTCGGACGGCGCTGGAGTTATCTGCCTGAATTGCCCCCTTATAAAAATCCCATCTGTGTAAACACCTCAGAGAGCGCCAAAGCCCTCTGAAAACCCTCCTCGTAAAATCAAAGTCTGCTGGGTTTTGCCAACATCTTTACAACAGCGCTCGAGCAGGACCTTTCTTAAAGCCCTTTGACTTTGTGAATCCAATCTCACAATTGCTTCCAGCGTACGAGCGATGTCCTGCCTGCCCTGCTGCTATTGATGCACGATCGCTTTGTGAAACTAGAATGTTTAAAAGGTTTTGTTGCATTCACAAGTGTTGCAATTCAAGAAATTATTCTTTTATCATTTTCTGTTTAATATTCTTTAAAAAAAAAAAAAAACATGTTGATCTTTCGGGTTTGGAGGTGGAGAGAGGGCTCAACCTAGATACCTTTTTCTCACTTCCCACTTCATTGTTGTCTCTTAATGTGACTTTCCAAATTTCACTATGCTGTTAAATGCTTTTAATAGCTTTTTGTGGTACATGCAGGAAAATGTGAAGCTTATGATTTCACACAGTTGCACCGTGGGAGTCATGATTAACTTCTCACTATACAGTGGGTATGGAAAGTATTCAGACCCCTTTAAATTTTTCACTCTTTGTTTCATTGCAGCCATTTGCTAAAATCAAAAAAGTTCATTTTATTTCTCATTAATGTACACCCAGCACCCCATCTTGACAGAAAAAAACAGAAATTTGTGCAAATTTATTAAAAAAGAAAAACTGAAATATCACATGGTCATAAGTATTCAGACCCTTTGCTGTGACACTCATATTTAACTCACATGCTGTCCATTTCTTCTGATCCTCCTTGAGATGGTTCTACTCCTTCATTGGAGTCCAGCTGTGTTTAATTAAACTGATTGGACTTAATTAGGAAAGGCACACACCTGTCTATATAAGACCTTACAGCTCACAGTGCATGTCAGAGCAAATGAGAATCATGAGGTCGAAGGAACTGTCCAAGGAGCTCAGAGACAGAATTGTGGCAAGGCACAGATCTGGCCAAGGTTACAAAATAATTTCTGCAGTACTCAAGGTTCCTAAGAGCACAGTGGCCTCCATAATCCTTAAATGGAAGAAGTTCGGGACGACCAGAACTCTTCCTAGACCTGGCCGTCCAGCCAAACTGAGCAATCGTGGGAGAAGAGCCTTGGTGAGAGAGGTAAAGAAGAACCCAAAGATCACTGTGGCTGAGCTCCAGAGATGCAGTAGGGAGATGGGAGAAAGTTCCACAAAGTCAACTATCGCTGCAGCCCTCCACCAGTCGGGGCTTTATGGCAGAGTGGCCCGACGGAAGCCTCTCCTCAGTGCAAGACATATGAAAGCCCGCATAGAGTTTGCCAAAAAACACATGAAGGACTCCCAGACTATGAGAAATAAGATTCTCTGGTCTGATGAGACCAAGATTGAACTTTTTGGCGTTAATTCTAAGCGGTATGTATGGAGAAAACCAGGCACTGCTCATCACCTGCCCAATACAATCTCAACAGTGAAACATGGTGGTGGCAGCATCATGCTATGGGGGTGTTTTTCAGCTGCAGGGACAGGACGACTGGTTGCAATTGAAGGAAAGATGAATGCGGCCAAGTACAGAGATATCCTGGAAGAAAACCTCTTCCAGAGTGCTCTGGACCTCAGACTGGGCCGAAGGTTCACCTTCCAACAAGACAATGACCCGAAGCACACAGCTAAAATAACAAAGGAGTGGCTTCGGAACAACTCTGTGACCATTCTTGACTGGCCCAGCCAGAGCCCTGACCTAAACCCAATTGAGCATCTCTGGAGAGACCTGAAAATGGCTGTCCACCAACGTTCACCATCCAACCTGATGGAACTGGAGAGGATCTGCAAGGAAGAATGGCAGAGGATCCCCAAATCCAGGTGTGAAAAGCTTGTTGCATCATTCCCAAGAAGACTCATGGCTGTACGAGCTCAAAAGGGTGCTTCTACTCAATACTGAGCAAAGGGTCTGAATACTTATGACCATGTGATATTTCAGTTTTTCTTTTTTAATAAATTTGCACAAATTTCTACATTTCTGGTTTTTTCTGTCAAGATGGGGTGCTGAGTGTACATTAATGAGAAATAAAATGAACTTTTTTGATTTTAGCAAATGGCTGCAATGAAATAAAGAGTGAAAAATGTAAAGGGGTCTGAATACTTTCCGTACCCACTGTATATTTTTACAGTATGTAAACTTCTACTTTTTAAAATAAAAGAACAAAACATTGGCTGATACGGTTGTTCATACTTTATCCTGATGATTTAACGAGAGTGCATCAATCTGCAGTCCCATAGCCTAAATGTGACAGTGCAAGTAACTCTTGTATTTTTGGCGCCATATTGCTGTTTATGCTCCCAAATGTAATATAAATGTAGTGAACAAATGATTAGGACACTTAAATTCAATTCAGTTTATTTATAAGACGCCAAATCACAAGAAAAGTCATCTCAGGGCACTTTAATTTAAAAAATATCTTGTGGCTATCTCCGATTAAATTCATAACTTTATCATATATTTTTTTCCTTTATTGCTCATGTGGACATGCGGTAGTAGTTTTAATCACTTTAGTGATAAGAAGGAAAACTGGAGCCCAGAAATCTGTGACACAGTCAACCTGTCAGACAGATGTTCAGATTCTCAGTGACAGAGTTTAAAATGAGTCCTGCACGTCCACCCTGCTGCGTCCCAGGTGCGCCCACGTCTCCTGGGGACAAACTGCGTCCTGCGTGACGTAATTGAAATGTCACAGAGCCGGAGGCAGACGTAGCATGTACAGCTGTTTGGCTGGAGGCACGACGAGCATCTCTGAGCAGAGCCACAGTCTCACACTGAGACTCGAGGGACATACTATTTCAGGAGCTTTCACTCTGTCAGCTGCAAAGTTGCTAATCTGTCGACGTCCAACACCCCCCCAGGGTATTTGTTGCTAAATGCACTGACAAAGGGTGGTGCTGGGATGATTTAACCAGACGCAACCTCCTCTCTAAAGGTCCTGGAAAGAAACAAAAACAGTAATTTTCCTGGCAGCAAGCCGTTCAGCCCTCATAATTTAAAACCCCTCACCGCTCTGATTGGCAGAGAAAGTGTCAGCCCGAACTCCAAGTGTTGAAACTGGAAACTATTCAGTTTGTTGATAAAGCTCATCATACACACTTCCATAAACTGCTGCAATAAACCTGGAAAAATATTCCTCGCACATGCTGTACAGAACTTTATCTCCGAAGCGTTCCTACATGTGCTGTGATACCATATTAAGCACAGTAGGAGCCTAAACAAATAAAATCTTGAATGAGGCTGAAAATGATTGCAACATTTTTGCCACAGATCTTCCTTCTTTGCCTCATTCTGTAGAAATGGTTGAGTTTGGATTTGGATTTCATTCTAAAACATGAAAGTCTTAAAGACCAAGTGGGAACCCACTGTGATGTCACCCGCTGGTTTGTTTTTTGAAAGCGTTTTTTTTTTTTTTGTTTCCTCAAAGAGGTCAGCAGTCTGCTTTCGCTTTGGTTGCTTGCATTTGGAGACGTACGAGCCACCTCTGCTCGGCGGTCATACAAAGTAGAGATAATTACATGTGTCGATCATCTTCATCAGCTGCCATGCTTTTTGTTTGGATTTCTACAAAAACTAAACTCTCTGAGGCTCGTGATCGCCTCGCTCTGTGCTGAAAGGAGTCCATCTCCCAGTGAGCATCAGTGGATATTCACTGTAGCAAACAACATCTGAGCCCGTTTATAAACCTGACGCAAATGCAAATAAATAGATAGATAAATAAATGCAGATGAACGGCGAGATGAAGCTTAAAGAGGTTGATGAGGTACACCTCACGTTCTGGCAGTAATCCTGCGTGTGAGACCGGCGCTCAGCGCTCTGCACGCACACACGCACGCACGCACACACACACACACACACACACACACACACACACACACACACACACACACACACACACACACACACACACACACACACTCACTCACTACCTGTCCAGTGTGCCCATAATAGGGTTTTAATAATGTTTCAGCCACCTCATGGGTAATTTCAGCCAGGCAGTCTGATTGGTCGCTGACACCCTCCAACCGTGCTGTTATTCCCATTATGTGCCTCAAGCTGTGCTTTCTTGGTTGTGACGCCAACTCTTGTGGTTAGCAAGGAGGCAGTAATTGCTCTTTTCTTCATTTTATAAACCATGTACACGAGTGGGAATTTATGCAGTGCACATGTAGTATGAAGATGGTGTTGACGTACCGGACGTGTTTGTCCAAGCACAAACTTGGCAGGTTTCTGTGTTGGCAACTTTATATGTATTAGTCACCAATGTCTATTTCCATTGCTTTGATTTAATGAAGTCAACAATATAATCCAGCTAGTTTCATCGATTGTTCTGGATTAATCATTTAAAGTGTTATTGTTTGATATCAGTAACTGTTTCCAACGAATGTTTAAAGGAAAAAGCCTTGTTAAGAAATGAAATGTTTCTGTCTTCTGAAACGTGACAGGGCTTTTACTTTGAAACCGATACAGGAAGCATTGAGTTTGTATTAAAGTGTAAAGCAGTAACTTTAACAGGGCAAACTGTAGGATCAATACGAGGCTTTGAGTTGACGTTGTGAATCAGTCAATGCTCTTTCAACGTCAATACAACAACTTTGACCATTCTATGTATTTATATTGACTCTTGGCTCTCTTGCTTTACGCACACAAAAATAAACACAAATCAAAATGTATACAATATGGGACCTTTGATTTTGTTTTTTCTATTCAGTATCTCGAAGTTCAAAGTGTTTCTGTTTTGTTGCCCTAACAACTGGAAATATCTCATCACTCTCCCAGCCATATGCTGAGATGTGGCACAAAGGACCTAATGGCTATAAGATTGTGACCATCATGTCGTTACGTAAAGAACTGATTAAATGTGTTCCTGATGTGGTCTGATTGCGCAACGCTGCACTTCGTAACACCAAAAATAGTCGCACTATGGAAAAGAGCAGCATGTGAACAATCCGGAGGCTCTGACCTGCCTCGTGTAGTCAGGAAATGAAAAGCACCATACATGGGAGACGTGATGTCTTTGTGCCCTTTAATTACAATGTAGGAAATTGGTCCAACCTGCATCTTTGTATTGAGGTCAGTTCTATGTTATACACTAGTGAGAGAAGAGAAAAGCCTCGTCTGCTTTAAACCATGTAGCATCACTTCAAGGCGTTTGCATGCCTAAACTATGACATGATTGGCCATTGAATACTCATTGTGCCTTCCCAAACAACGGCACCCTCCACATAATTTTCCATAAAACCACCCAATTGTTTTTGGTACAAAAAACATTTAACATGTTAATTAGTGAGCTATAGAAGCTCAAGTAGGTGGATTACCAGGTTAGCTGATTTCCCTGTTGTAGAAATGTATTTTTCTTCTGTTAAAATTATTTTTCCTTCACGCCCCCCTCAGTGGTTTTGGCAAGATTCAGCCTGCATCTGCTTTTTGCCTACAAATTTCTCTGTAGAAATTCCCAACAAGTCCATGACCGAGCAGCTTCTTATTTAAACAATATATTTACATTTATTGGTCACAGTTTTAGGTCCATATTTAGGAAATGTACGTGTTATTATCGAGGGATGACGAGCTATTCTGTCTTCTTGGGGAAAGGTCTTTTGAAATTACACATGTATTTACCAAAAGATCAGATGTCCCTCTTTTCCAATTGCACTTACGACCGCAAGTGTTCAGGGAGTGAAAAGGGACCCAAAACTCCACTCGCAAATGTAACGTGATCTACGCACACACATTTAACAGTCTGTTCACCAACATTTCTAGACATCTGTCTCCACTGGAAACTCTTCGAAAGAGGAAACGATCAGATCTGTGACGGCAAAGTTAAAAATCTGCACGTAACATATTAATGTTGGTTCAAGCTGTGTTCATTTGTAGATCATGTAATGTGTATTTGTGACCATTTTGAGACGATTTTCTCTCCATGGTAAGAGTATCAGTTGTGACTGTAGTAGTGGCACATGGTAATGATAAAGCAGCAGTAGCATTGTAGTTACTATTGAAGTTGTAACAGTGCTAGTAGAGCAGTAGTAGTAGAGAAGTTGTTAGAGAAACAACTTGTTTTGTGAATCTGCTTTTCTTACCAAGCGTCGGGTCGTACTCCCAGATGAAGCGTCTGGTCAGAAACCTCACCACCAAAGCTGCAAAGAACAAAAGAAAAAGCGTGTTCAGCGCATGAAAACAAGACAGGAAAAGCTCCGTTTCATATGTGGATTTTAGTTCATGAAAATTACACTCAAAATGGATGACCATCGTGACTTCAAGAGCTAATCAGCTGTGGATAACCCACCACGAGGCCACCAGAGGCAAACCACTTTAATAGTCTTCTCATCTAAATTCTAATACATTCAAACAGCCTGTGGACCAGTGAGTCACTGTTTTAATGGTTTATTGTCAATAAGTGATCTGCTGCACGGAAATGCTGATGTGTTTCGTTCAGACAGAATAGAGGGAAATGTCACACAGAGATCCAAACCAAACAATCTGAGCTGTTTGTCAGAGTAAAAGTATCTGTAAACACCTGTTCAAAATGTGGCTGTTTATCTGAACACAACAACATTTCTCCCTTTAGTTGGGTTAATGTGTCGTCAGGGATCCTCTCATGTGAATCTTCTACCTGAGAGCAGCTATAACCACAAAAAGGAGCCGGAAACGACCCAATATGTCAGTTTACTCAATATAAAGGAGCATGGGCATGCACAGACTTTCATATGGAGATATTTCTTTGTGGGCTTCCCAGAGGAAAAAAAAAAAAAAGTATTACAAATGTTAAAGGAGTAGTTTGTCATTTTGGTTCGTATGCTTGTTGACTTTTTTCAGTGAGATCAGATTGATACATTCATGTTTCATGTCTGCGTGTGAAATATGGAGCGAGAACCAGGAGGCGATTATATATTATATTATTGTATTCTTTTCACATCATCAGTGAAAGTAGGAGCAAACAACGAACCTGGCTCGGTCCTCTCAACAAACAACATATATGTCATACGCACTTTAATTTCTCTGAAAGGCAAATAGGATGTAATGCAACCATGTAGAAACAACACAGAGAAAGATTGAAGGTGTGTTCACAATGCGCTGCATGAGATTTAAAGAGAACAAATCAACATATCAATCTGTTGTTGTCCGAGGCGGCTCACAAGTACCTCTACATGTACGCTTCAGCTGCAGCGTCTGAACGACTCAGCGAGGATCAGTCAATCAAAACATGGACAAAGTCGATATGTTTGGCTTTTTTTTTTTTTTTTTTTTCCGCAAAAAACTAAGATGATGGCTTGACCTACGTTATGTACTCTAAAGTAAAGGATGGTCCATTTTCCACTTCCTGCTGGTTTGTACAAGCAGATTATTCAGCCTTTTTATTTACGTATAGATATTGTTTTCATTTTTCCCCCTCGTATTTGAACAGGGAGGCAACAGAAGAGAAATGTGGAGGCAGAATGATTGATGCTACAGTCAGTCAGTCACTTTTAACACCATTTAATTCCACTTCATTCATAAAGTTACAAATATCATCTATTATCTTCTCCTTTTAAAATGAATTAAGTATTTATCAGTAACAAATACCTTCATACAGCATACACCCTGGTGGCATGCTGAGAACGTCCTAAGATGTAAAAGATGGATACCACTCAAGTCAAGTGTTCACACTTCACAAAGAGCCTCTCTGCAGGAGCTGTCATGTGGCTGAGTGACTCCCAAAAGGGACTGAGTGGTCCTTTGAGTCCAGGCGGGTATCTGTGTCCTCATGTCAATTTACTGAGCTGCTGCTCGTAGGAAAGAGACAATGAGGGACCAGCTTCGGCTTAGAAAGCTGCCTTTGAATTGGAGGAAAACATCCATCTTAGCCCGGCATGTTTTCCAATTTACCGCCACAAGGAAAGGGAGGAAAACCTATTAAGTCAGCCGGAGTGTCTCTGCCATGTTTCATTACCCTCCTAAAGAAGTCGAGTCCCGCCTGGAGCGCAGGACGGTGGTTGATGATTGATCTGTATGTAAGAATGATGATTTGTAACTCGCACTTATGGAGTAGTGAGGACAGCTTCATCGTAGTCTTCACCGGAGGTCTTTTACTTCCCAGTTTTTGTCATCCTCTGATTAATTTTGTTCCAAACACACTGGATGTGTTTTCAAGCAGAGGAAGTCTGTGTCATGCAACGTTCAATTATTCCCTGAAAGCAGAACAGCAGTACATGATTTGTCAGGCTGTTGACACGCGTGTTTCTTCTTCAGGCACGTTTACGCTTCGTGTTCGAGCCCCAAATCTCCAACTGGGGTTGTTTTGTGGTGTTTCTGCCGCCCGGCCTGGATCTCCGGTAGACAGAACAACCAATGGGGTGTGAAGTCCTCTCCTCATTAGAGGTAACTGTATCTGCTGCTTTTAATCTGCCACCGCACAGAAATGTGCACACGGCAGAGAGGAGCCTTTGTTTGTGTGTGTCAGTATGGACACTGGCCCAGATTCACTGAAGGATAGCAAAGGGAATAATGTGCACTGTCACCAAGCTGACCACATGATGAAGGCAGATGAAGGAAAGCTGTCACATATTGCTGCTGTGGAAAACTCCCTGCAGCAGGTTTATTCTTGGTTTTTTTCAATTTAATTAAATGATTATATTCATTGAAATTAACCTCCATTGAATTAGTTTCACGAATTCATGATTTTAAAGGTATTCTTTAATTTAACACATCATTTAAAAAAAAAAAAAGCTGAGCAAGAATAGATGTTTTCCAACCTCAAATTTCAGATCGGATCAAAATGCTAATTTACCAAAAGTGGTTCTTTGGATGTCTTCTTTGTGCAATGCTCCTTGATTATGCAGTTAAAAAATTATTTTTTTTTAAATTACACCAAACACCTTGAACACAGACGTGTCACCTGAGCAGTGGTTGGGAATAGACCGGTAATGATGGGGTCTGGCTGTCTGTCTTTTTCCAATACGTTTTGTAATAGTTTACAATTTTCTCAAAACTAATCATAAGATCTGCACCAACCATTATTTTTTTTTTTATCTTTTAACTATTAACTCCAAATGACTTTGTGTAAAAGATGGCACTCACAGCAACAACCCACCTGACTGGTTCCCCCTCATCTCTACAGACCAGGACATCAACCATTTATTGGGTGGCTGATTTTATCACACAATATTGGCTTATCACAGATATGTCGGTATCGGCCTATATGTTGTCCATAATGTAAAACATTTACCGTATATAATGCACAAAAAGATGCTTGGAGTAATTTATAACTTTTTTTGTAATCTTTTGTTGCAATTATTACATTTCCAGTGAAGTTCACTGTTTCAATGCACTGATGTCATTTTGGAGTTTATCATTAAACTGTGGAGTATCCTGCCTCCATGACATATCTTTGTCAAAAGTGTTTGATGACCACATTTCAGTCATTGTCAGAATTTTTTCACTTATTAATATCCTTAATATTAGTCCCATAAATCCAGCATCGTTTGGGCTCTGCTAAAAGCTGTTTGTCTTTCAGCTCTTTAGATTTTAAAGCTGCAAGTGTTGCTTCAGTCTCATGGCTTTCATCAACCTGATAAACTCACTGTTCACCTCCTGGCCAGCACCCAGCAACAGACACACAAAGTTAACAACCAGCAGAGGAGTCTTAACGTCAGTCCCCTGAATCAGTACAGTGATATGTACCTGTTAGTATTAATCGACCAATGAAATGCTGCTGCAGCAAAACCACTGAGAGTAATAGATCGAGCACGGCAGCACAGACTGAAGTCATCTTTTCATTACGAGGATTAATGTGTTTCATACTCATTTTAATGCCCTTCAGGGTCGTCTTTCATGTTGCTGTCTGGTCTCTCCGTTTGCTCGAGTACTTCAATGATCCCAGATGTCGGTGTGGTCTGATATCGCCGCCTGTTTGTTCGTAGTCTACTGTTTAGGTTGCATGTTACAAACACAATGCTGGCAAAGGAGTTCAATAATGACTTTGACAAGCTCACTGTACTGACAAAGAATAGTAGAGCCATGTCAGCATTATATCACAAATAAAACACAAGTTTCCAGTTGTAGCATCCTGATGGGCGTAGACAGCGGGTTCATTCGGATTGGAGCAGCTTAACTGTTTGTTGGATGTTGTTGGATGCCGTTGTTGCAACTACATTTTGAAACAAACGCTAGCCTTCAACGTCCCCACACGTAGCCACGCCCACTGGTCGCTGATGGGCCCCAAGGGTTCGAGATCATAATCACAGTGAAAACTGAAGCTGAGTAATAAGTGGGCGGGGCCATGCTGGAGTAGAGGCTCCTGTCCGTGGCACTCCTCCAGCACAATTCCCTGCCATGTGAATTCCAGCTGTTGTCTTGTAATATCTGATATCTGACATGTTGGAGAAATCAATATCCCCGTCGCCTTCGAGAGCTGCTTCTGTCTTCCTCTCACTCTCAGGCTGCAAGCTGGATTTCCACAACTTGATAATTCGGTTTGAGTCTGAGCAGAAGGAGTGATCGGATTTCATCAAACTGTGCCGAGCAGAGCCGCTGTGAGTGAACGGGTGGCAGAGTTGTAAAATTGATGTCAAACATATTATCCACGGGAGGTGTTTGCCAAAAAGCTACTTTTATCCGAAGTGACCTGATCACATTAGCGACAGAATGTTGGACTAATTGCAAACAAAGCAGGAGCAATTAGTGGCAGACATGGCCCGGCTCTGAGCCAGGGTTGTGTTACTCATTGAACAGTCTCTATTGATTCCCCACGGCCATCAGTCGGACACCCACGGCTCTTTGGTTCCCTTCGGCCACAAAAACACCTCCTTACCGCCACTCCCAGAGCTGTGTCACCGCAGCCAGGTTCTGTAGCTATTGTGTTCATGTCATGTCGGGTCATGTCATACAGCCAGCTGTGCTGATAAGACTGGAGGAGACGTGGTTAGACTGAAACTGCTGAAAAAGCAGACGGCAGAAGCAAGAAAAGATTTTAAAGTGGAAAATATAAAAGAGAAATTATAAAGGGAAAACTAATATGTAATGCAATTGTGTGATTTCTGTGATAATAGTTTTTGAAATGTTAAAACCAAGCTGCAGTGAGTTCCCTCTGGCTGTGTAGTTACTGCTCTCTGTCTTTGTATTGCTGCCCATGCTGCAGGACACCCTGTGATAGGTAATAATCTGTTAAATCACATCTTCTTCATTGCCGGGGCTAGATTGGATCAGCGGGAGGAAGGCTCTGCTTGTGATGGGTTGCTATGCTGTGGAAGGGTTTGTGATAGTGTCCAGTTGATTAACGGTAAAACAATCAATCATAGCACGGAAAGGTTTAGAGCGTGCATCCCTACGGCTGATCCAATCAAGCACCAACCTTTACTGCACTCTATCACAGAAAAGCAGTCACTTAGACGGCTAATGCATTAGAGCTATATCAAAAGAAACGTAGTTGATAGGATAGCTAGCCTTAGATATCACAAACCAATAAATTAACTGAATTTGAATTGGAAAAATGACTTTCCTAATTCGAATTTAGATCATTATTTCACATACTTTAATGCAGGTGTAGTTAAATCCAGTCATAATGTAAATTATAAACCGAGTTAAACTGCTGTTAAAGCTAACGGCGCCATCTCAGCTTTTGACTACATGTGAATGACAAATTTCAACATATTCAATTAAAAATTACTTTTATTATTCTGATCAATATTTAAATACTAATCGTATTTGGATGGACAGTAATGCAGAATAGCATTGAAAATACATTTTGTTTCTAGATACATCATTTATGAAAGATTGTCCAAAGAGCAGTAGCTGCATTTTTTAAAGTATTTTCTAGGCGATATAGTGAATATTTTGGGAGGTTAAGTCATCCATGAGAAAAGGCATAACATTAAGCTATTACTTTTTTATGGATTACACAGTTTGCCAATGAGAAATTCAGACTATTTTCTCTTAATTATTTATAGCAGCTGCCCTCTAACTTTCCAATGCATTGATTGCCTTATTGACTCAGTGTCGTCAGGACTATTTCTATTACTTTCATGGGAGCTGAGAAATGGTAAGAAATGCAGGAAATCAGTCGAATCAATCAGAGACAGCAAATCTCATTAAAAAGAAATCAAGTTTCAATTATCTTGAAGCATTTTCAGTTCTACTGTACACAGATTTCAGTCTTGGGTCGTATTTGTACTGATTATGGTACTTGGTTCTGGTGATTGATGTCATCAGAGCTGTTGTTGTAAATTTGCTTCTCTGCTGGCAGGAAAAGTTTTTCAGATATAAAGTTTTCCCCTCGTGTTTTATGCGAATAGAAGAGCAGTGAATCATTACCCAGACGAGCCGTTTCTGGGGTTTTATTGCCTTTCTGTCAGAAGAAATGCAGACGATCGCTGCCCTGCTGCTCTGCTGGCAGACAAGCAGCTACAATTTACGCACAACATGGCCCCAAATGCTTGTAAAGGACCAACACACTGAAAAATAATTTAACAGGAATCTAGACAACACGGATCATTTTGTGCCAATTCTGTCAAGTCGTTTCAGATTGTAAGACTCATTACGAGCTCATATGACCATGAATTGACTATTTTTGTAACAGGCCTTCACCTCTGATCAACGACGTCAGCCCTCATCACCAGAGATGTTGACAACAGGATTATAACTGGCAGTACTTTGTGCTTTAATTATTGATTCATGGTTTCGTGCAAATCCACTCAGCGGTTAAAAAAAAGGAAACTCAGAAAATGAAAAGAACATTTTAGCTGTGCGGTTTTGCCTGTTTTGTTGAAGTCCAACGAGTAACGCTGAACATCTGAAAAGATTCTGCTGGAACTGAATCACTGAGACTAAAGAAGAGTTTGAAAATCAGCATAACGTGAACTAGAGGACAAAGACAAGAGGAAGGAGGGTGGGAGCTCACATGGAAAAGAAATGAAAACCTGCTTCCAGAGTCCATGTAGATTTATATAGTTTTTTTTTTTTTTTTATTAACGTGACAGATAGAAACACTTTAAAATACTCTGATAAATCTGTTGGGAGGAAGACAGCAGCCCGTTGTTCCTATTTCCATTATTTATTTAAAGAAATGGCAGATATAAACACATTTGTTTAAATGCCCGTCTGTTGCTACTTTCTCCTCTGGCATTATAGTGTGGGATTGTTCCTTCACACAAACACAGAGTGACAGCCCTGATGCAAGATGCCAGCAAACAAATGAATTACAAAAACCTCCCAAACCACTTCCTGAGCAGTAGGTCAGGCCACTATTCCCAGTCTCAGAGCTTTCCCAGATTTCCTTTCACCACCGCTTTCTCCCTGGGGCTCATCTGCATCCCGTACCGCAGAGCCTCTTTGGCGCTGCTGAATAGTTGTAAACTATTTTTCTCACTATAAGGAAATATACTGTATGTATGTCCGTGTTACACGGGCTACTGGGAGTCCCCGTGGTGTCGGAGGAAATATCCAATCTATCTCAACTGCCTAACGTAGAGGGACGTTAAGTCAGACATCGCATCGGTCCCTCTCCAGATCAGATTGCAGCTCGCCAATCAGGCTCCATTCATATTTGTATAGCCCTTAAGGACGGATGTGGGAAGTCTGAAGTGAGCAGAGTAACAATAACACACGAGGCAACAGTAAACATGTCACTTGCCAGGATTGATGGCGTCACTGTCTGGAGCAAATATTTCACCCAGTGTGAGCCGGGGTTCAGAGGAGTCCACAGTTTGAGCCTAACAGTAGATGTGAATAGGATGTATGACAAAAAAACAAAAACCTTAACGTAACAAAGAGCTTTTAGTGATGGATATTTCAAGCAAAATTACTATTCAAAATTTGCTCTGGTTTTTTTTTATCAGTGGATGGACCGTCTGGTCGGTGCTTCACTCTGACGTCGGTGCTTAGCTGTGGTTGACTTGTATGCTCGCTCTACCTGCAGAGTTTAGTTTTCTGGCGGTCCATTTGAAAATAATCCCGACATTAACTAGGAAATAAGCCCCAAAAAAGTCATGTTTTTGGGGGCGTGTCTGTTTGATTGACAGGCCTGTGGTGCAGTCAGGTTAAAGCTGTCGGTGGGCGGGACGTAGTATCGTCAGGTTTCCGATCCGATCGAGTCAGCTGGCCTCGGCCCGTTTTGTCTTGTAATACCACTTTGTACCACAAGATGGGATAGCGAGTCTGTTCTCAGTGCAACATGGGAGGAAGAAGAGGTTGTGTATTCTAACTTGTTGTTATGATGAACTGAACAGTGAACACAACGATGGCTGAAAGTTTTGGCAATCGGAATCAGATCAAGAGGCAACGTTGGTGTCGTTTTCAGCTGCTGCTGAAAGCTCTGGGCAAATAAAGGAAAGACGTTTCGCGCTCAACTTGCATAAAGGTGACTAATAACGGGTTCTTATAAAGACAGCTGATAGTACAACATCAGGGCTGTTCTGACCATTTGGCATACTGGGACAAATTCGGGGTGGGCTGCTGGACTGTCAAAAGAAATCCATGAAGTGTTTGCAAATGCCCTCTAAATCTGTAACTGGTCCTTTACTGGGTGCATAAGAGAGCGGCTGCGGGCGGTCCGGTTGTAGCTAAAAAGTCCAGGGCTGAAATTCTTCCCTACTACACCTCTGTATGACGTTACCAACAGTTTTAATGTGTTCAGTTTGCTGTTTGCTGATACGTAGTTTAGACCAGTTAGAGTAGCTGTGTTTGATGAGCTCAATCAGCTTGCCATCTATCTTTATACCAAACTGAGGCAACGTTAAGTAACAAACAAACCAGGCAGGCTGACCATGTTTGGACCTGCACAAAATGGATATTTAGAGCAGCCAATGACAACACGACCCAGACTGGAAAACACTCCAAATGCAGTCGATGTAAGATTTTACTTTGGCTGTTTCCTTGCTATTGCGGTGTTGCTCAAACGTCAGCTGCAGATGATAAAAATCTGCTGGCAGAAAAATCAATGGTTGTCATCAAGAAATTTAACGTCTTCTTTTATCTTCTTTTGTCGAGAATCAAGCCAATGTTCAAAACATGAGTAAACCAGAGCTATAAATCTGCAACATTGTGATTTTAAGTGCATGCGAGCTATGTGAGACTGAAAAAGCTCGACAGGTGTCACAGTAAGTAAAGAGGAAGATGCTTGTCCATCAGTCAGATCAGCCTCAGCTACATTTGCTTTGCTCTCCTCTGTTGTGAGTCATCGGTCTTTCTGCCACCTGTTCGCATTTGAATACCCGTATGACTCAGATGGAAATTGAAAACGATGAATTTGATGCATCTTTTTGCGGCACACAGAAAATTACAGATATGAGAAATAAGCATCATGGAGGAACGATATCTATCTCTAAATATGAAACCAGTAATACAGGAAGAGTATGACTGGTTCTCTGTTGGTCTCCTGATCAGATTACAGCTGGCTAATTATCATCACATGACTCATCACGGTTTTCTCCATGCCTGTGAGCTCATTTGTGACAGAGGCTCACAGAGTCCTGGTTATTATAGACCATTTCATTTAATGAGACGTGGGGCATAATCAGCACAACTGCTCTTCTGAGAGAAATCAACCTGGATTCCATTTTCTGCCATGTTTACTTTGTCATGAGCAAAGCTACAATTAATAATTAAGCCTGCATTTTGTAAACAACATATTAAAAAAAATACATATTTTACATAAACAGCTCTTAAGTTCTGAGGGGGTTTGTATGAACCCCTCTTAATCTAGACTAAATATACCAATATAGACCAAATTAATTACCACTTAAGCTGTAGTAGGATGTCAGCACGCTACATTTGCAAACTGATCATTTGAATGTTAAATGTTGTTGTGCAGTAAACACGTTCCCTGTGTCACAGGAAGGTATTTTGGCAGCTAAATTGGTTTTGCTGCCTCGAGCCAGGTTCTCGTAATAAATCATAGTGTAATTAAACCATCAGGTGTCGCAGTGTTTTACTCTCCGGAGCTATTAAATCGTTTCCTCTGTAAATCTCTAATGCAGAGGGATTTGCTGCAACCATAAGTGATGTAATTAGATTCGCCGGTAATAATGGAAGGACAGAGGAAGACCATGTTTGAATTGTGTTGTGAATATTCAGATTATGTACACATGTATGATTAACAACATAAATGATGCTGAGAAAGCTACCTTCATCAGTATTTTCTTATTAACTATGACTTTGTGAAATGTTAAAGAAGGTGAAGCAACAGATATTTATCAACATACTCTGCAGTAGCTCTCAGCTCTATGTAGCGTTTTAGCATCTTTCAGTTCATTGTTTTGGTTTTACAGCTCTCGCTGCTCTCATTAACCTTGTTTCCATCTCGAGCAAGTAACTCTTCTTAAAAAAACATCTAATAAACATACTGTAATTGACTAGTCTGGCTCCACCAAACTGTTGCTCCCAGCTTCAGTTTTCCTGGCTGTGATTCTCGTCTGGAAACCCTGTTCGCTTTAACGCTTTGCGCAGCCGTTCTGAAGCGCGGACCAATCAGCGACCAGTGTTGGTGCCATAGTGCGAGGACATTCAAGTCAAGGTTTTTTTCTAAACGTAGTTGCCCCAGTAGTTTCAAAAATTAACTTGAAGTCTACAAACATTAGGATGCAACGACAGGAAATGATTCGCTGAAAACATGATGAGACTCCTTACAGCCTCTATAGAGAAGAAACCATCTCGCCTGCATCAGTGAACAGCTCGAGTGAAACAGTCTCGTCCATTATGAAAACACGCGGTAAAAAGAAATAAATGAGAGCTGTGACGTCATGCTTTATTAGAGCAACCCAGGCCTGCTAATTGATTCAGTTAAAACCCACTTTGCTCAAAGTTTTTTGTCCACCCGCCTGCCTTATATAATACTTCAACTGTCCAAAACCTGTGGTTGAATGCACTTTTCCTTCGCACTATGAAGATGGATTTTGTTTGAACTCCAAAACACATATCAAGTTCACTTTGAATGGCGGTAAAGGTCAGATAAACTCCCCTTCAGTCGGCTTTGGATGAGCTCCATGAGCCACACAATGGCAGAGAGGGAGGCAGTCTTTCTCCTCAGGGCCCCGCAGCTCTGTAAAATGGGACACCGGGGAGGCTTTGATTTCACGTCTCAGAAGACGCAAAAGGACAGGGAAGCTCGCAGTCGTGGGGTTATAACAGGAAGGGCGTGAGGATCCCAACGCCACATTCATCCCTTTAATTTAGTCTCTAACAATAGCAGCACAGCACTATTCATCAAGGCAAAGGCAGATGAGGGCTGAGATGCTGTGGTTACCACACCTTAGAGAGCGATCCTCACTGTGATTACAGGCATGAAGGTGAAGCTGAGAACAAGGGAAGGAGATATTTTCAGCAGGAATACAGTCAACCTGGATAGTATAGGTTTAATACAAAGAATTACTGCAGGTACTGAAAGGCCTGTGGAGCTTTAACAGACTCACATCATTACTTTTGTCTCTGATATTAATTGTAATTATGTAGGTATAATGCCACTGGTAAAAATCTGATTTAAAAACTAGCATGTAACTTAAAAAAGATGTTGCGCTCAGTCAGTTCTTTTGATGGCAGCAGCTTGAAAAGCAAAGACTTTCACCCCTTCAGAGGACCTCTGCACATGCAGGTGAGCAGGGACATTGTGCTTTAATCATATTCCCCACAGTAACCCTGTTTGGATTCTGTTTCATCTCGTCTCATCACTGAAGAGGAGACTGTGACTGTGCAGTCTTTTATTTACTGTGGTAAAGAGCCCCAAATCATGTTTCATCTCAGGGCACTTAACAAAGTAACGTCAGGATCTTCCAGTATTAAAGTGTTATAGCAGGTTTGTGGAGTATCGCCTTGAGGAAGATCTGTACCCAGCACCACCCTGAAGAGGCTCTGTGGTGCTGGAACAACAATGCACCACCAGGTTTGCTCCTCTCAGCTTTCATCATTCACACAGACACAACAGGGACATGGAAGGACGGTCGAGATAGATGCTGGTTTTCTTCGGTTGTGACAATCTGCCTTCTCTCAGACACCAGAAGGTTTCGTGAGAAATTTGAAAACTTGTGAATTTTTCATCTCTTAATCTTCTAAATTCTTCCAAAAGACATGAACGAATGTGTAAAGAGTAAAGCTTTACATTAAAATGTGGATATTATCAGGAGAAAGTGTTTCATAAACTGATCTACCAAAAAAAAAAAAAAAGCAGGGAAGGAACAGTGCTGGATAAATCAAATATTGCTGAAAGTGGCCCAAAATATTAAACAGTAATCCTATTAACTTTTTTGCCTGCAGCAGCAAAAGAAGCAAATACTGGATCCGTCATGAAATTTTAAAAGCGTTTCTAATCTCCGGGGTGTAAGGTTGTTAAAAGCAGGGAAGGAAATAATCAGCAATGACTCTGCCGAGGACGGCCGCGGCCGTCAGACAGCACGAGTGGAGAACGGACAATATGCGGGGGTTGAGGAGAGTCAGAGGTGTGCTCTAAAAATAGTTCACCAGAAGAAACAAACCATTCGAGAAGCCCACCTTCCTGTGACACACTCACCCCCATGTATGGGTCCACTGCGTCCGTGTGCGTCGAGGGAACGCTGATTCATTTGCTGTTATTCACAGTGAATAAAGACACAAAGCGTCGTCTGCGTCACTTTGCGAATGCATCCTTTCTATAAAATCCAATATTAGTTCAGCCTTGCGTGAATGAGCACCAGGTGAATAGAAAGACGGAGGAGATTTAGACACTGGAGCAAGCAGATGGCCTTAAAGAGAGCTCAAACAGAAGAGGTGAATGTAAAGACACTCGGTTTCTTTGTGAGGATAAAAGGAAGCTGCAGGTGGCAGATTGTGCGTTCAGAAGAGGAGGACGTGGAGGAGGATGGAGAGTAACCAGCGAGCACAATGAGGGAATCCCGTTTCTTCGGCATTTTAGTGAAGCCTCAGAGCTGTCGCAACAGAGGGACTAATTACGTCTGTCCCCTGTCCACATGGTCCTGCTACTTTAGAGAGGAAATTATCAGTGAAGAAATAAAAACTAGATGAGAAAAAACATGATCTAAAATTAAAATGACACTTTACTGTTTAAAAAAAAAAAAAAAAAAAAAAACGTGCAAAAGCTGTAATTAACAATAAGACATATGACTCAAAACAGGACAAAATGGGGTGCTGCACCTCAAACAGACCGATACAGCAACAATAGTAACAACAAGAATAACAGACCTCAGCCTAACAAACTGGAAACAAAACATGTTGCTCTCAATAAAATGAGGCTTTACAAATGGCAGACTGGGAAAAAAAAAAGGTTCTAATTATGCAATGTGAATATCATTTAGCTTTTATAAAAGCAGTCCAAGCATCAAGGCGCCTGAACTTTCCTTTATCTGCTGCTGTTTTCTGTATTAAAGACAGCTGGAATTAAACTGAGAAATGTTATGTATAAAGGATATTGTTTTATATATTCTAAAATACATTTTCTTATTATTACTTTTTAAACATCCTGCAGCAGCTTCCTTTTTTTTTTTACCTCCAACATATTCATGTATGCACTTGGCCGTGGGAGCAGATTTACAAGAGCCTACTTAACTTTTCCGTGACGCTGTAACGAGATGCCACGAGCTTTGAAACTCAACATGAACTGAACAAATAAGCGCATTTAAAAAAGAATATCAAGTCTTGGAAGTTTGTAAAGTCTTAAAGACTTAAAGTACTTAAAGTACTCAAGAACATAAAAGTCACCTCACGTTCTGTGCAGCACATCACTCGCGCTGAAACCCTCTCGGGAGCCTTTTCAGATCACTTATCTGAAAGAGTGAAGTCAACCTCCAACGCGCTGATTACAGCTCTTGTGCGGCAGCATAATGCGTTCGATGAGTCACGCCTCACGACGGCTCACCGAAGGATGCAATCAGGAGGTCGAAGGGCAGAGATGACTTGGCTCTCTCTGCTGTCAGAGGCTGAAGATGTGGCGGGAAGCCCGAGCAGCAGGATGAGCAGCTCTCTGCGTGCTCCTGCATCCTGTGTATGTTCGACTGTGCAGAGCGACAAGCTCCACGCAGTCACGCTGATGGATGTCAAAACCAACAAAGGCTTATTTTATCACTCTCCAGGAGTTTCATTTCCCCCAGTAAACATCACAGGTAGTTGATTTTAGAAGCAGCGTGATTCCTGCAGCCGGGATTTATACTGCGGCATCTTTCAGCATGACGCCCGTTTCAAAATTGTAAAATGGTCGTGATGTAATATTTTTTTTTAATTACCGGATTATTGCCATTTTTAAGAATTTAAGATATTAAATGTTCTCTAATTTTTCCACCTGTGATAGAGTCCAACACAGTAGCCGTCTGTCCTGTCGTGCGTTTGTTTCTGTGGCTCTCTCTCTTGTCTGCCCTCTGAGGGACTGTTTACATCAGGCGGATACACGCTTGCTTCCTGGCGTTGGAGGTGGTAAACGGTAGTATTTCTGAGGCAGACACATGTTGGCTCGCTTCTGTTATTGTTCTGCTGTCTAGCCGTCTGACAGGCCGAGAGAAGGAGGGGAAGGCGGCGTGTTTGAGTGAAGCGACTGGACGAGGTTTTTTACATCCGGCACTTCGCACTCTATAAAGTTAATTTCCCAAAAGAACTTGCAGCCATCTTCTAAAGCGCGCTGCTCGCTGGATGTGAAAGGAAATATGCTGCCAAGTTTTAGTCATATCATTGATGAAAGTCTTGTAACTAACATTTAGGGAAGTTTTATGAGTAATTACTGACTGAATTACTACTGACAAAAGTGCAAAAGTAAAAGTAAAAAAATATTTTTGATTAAACAATCTCAAAGATTTTCCTTTAAATAAATGTCACTATCGCTTGCCGAATAAGGTATGATGGAGCCTGTGACCTGCTTCATGAAATTTGCATTTGCAGTATTACGAACTGTTACGAAAGTTTTTATGCAACCAGCGGACAACGAACAACAATTAGAAATCATTTTGAACGGAACACGTAGCTAACAGTTTAATGTGCCCAAGTATGATACAGTCCCGGCCTCTCTGGTTCTACCAGACCGCACACAGTGTGTTTTTACCTTTTCCTTTTTTTTGACGGTTGCAAAAGACTGTATTCAGAGTGAATCTAGACAGAAAAACCAAAATAAAAACTTTAAAGATGCTAAAACACTTAGCTGAGCCAAAGGTAACAACAGCATGTGATAAGTGTCAGTCGGTGTGTTACTCCTCACGCTATCTTTCTCTCTACACAGAGTCCTTTGGTTATGTTGAAACAAAACTTCTGTTTGATGGGGCTAAATGATGTTCGGTCCACACTCATCACTTCAAGGGCAGCTTTAGTGGCGGTACCTCTGGCTTATCTGTGAGGCTTCCTCGATGTTTATATGAACATGCAGACTGTAATAATCTGTCAATGTAAACAGCAGAGAGCCTGTGATTCATTCCTGTAAACCTTCACACACTCAAAGCTGGTGAAAACAGCAGAGAGATCAGATATTGATTCAGGGGCTCTGCAGAGCTGCACAAAATCATCTGCTGTCTTGTTTATTGTCATAAATTTCGATGAGATTAAAACGGTTCTCTATCGTCTGTATAGTTCTCTTTACTCAGGGAACCAAGGTTACAACATAACCATAAGCTCTTAATCGTCTCAAGACTATCTATCCAGTCTGTTAAATATTTAATATGTACGAGTTGAAGAGAAATACTCTTCACTCAGAAAACCGAGGTTACAACGTAACCATACAATATTGTCGCAGGCGAAACTAGTGAAAAAGCTTGCAGGGGAGTATTTCATTGTGTGTGTTTGTGCAGCAGGGATTAAGTTGGAGGTAGAGCATTTTTCATAGATTTATCTTCCTCGCTCGTTTCCCTACTTTGAGTCAATAAACCAAAAGGCTAGGAATCGCCAGAACTCGTCACACTCGAGTTGATACGCTCTGCTCTTTATTAGTGTAATATCACTCTACAGGAGTCCAGGTCAGACCATCTCAAAGAGCCCAGAAACCCCCGGCAACACTGAGACACCCAGCGGGTCTACTGCTGCTCATTAGAAATGACCACCACAAATAGTCTCAAGTCCAACTAAAACAGGAGCCGCTGGCGCCACGCAAGTACTGCAGTCCGAACTGAAGATGGAAACAGTGGTGCATGGGGAACGTGAATTTTGTCCAAGTCTTAAAAGTCTGAAGTGCTTACCATGTAGGCTTTTAGAAGGAACATTTAATACTCTTGGTCTGATTTCTGTGGGTTGTTGAAGGCTGATAGGGAAATTGATTGTTTCGTAATGAACCTGGAAAAAATGTGGCCGCATCATCGCTTGGTGTTTTGTAGTTTTTCTTGTCGGCGTGGATTTTCGCATCTGGACTGTCATTAAAGTTGAGAACGCATGAGATTCGGTCAATAAAACAGCACAAAGCTGCTCCTTTACACAAACAAACAAACACACACACACACACACACACACACACACACACACACACACACACACACACACACACACACACACACACACACACAAATGCTGTTTAACTTTTATTTTTTTTAAATTGTAGCTGATGATAGTCATGTAAGGGACATTCAGTAATGTGCAGTTCTCAGACTGCAACTAACAGCAATATTTACAGCACTGTCACTCAGGCCCTCAGTCCATCAGTCTGGTCCAGACTGAGCTATTTATACAGCATTCATGTTTGCCAGATGATTAATTCTAATAACTCTGGTGATCCTCAAACCTTTTTCTTTGTAGCGCAACAATGAATTTGACTTTTCCGAACCAATATTGGTTGGAATTGGTACCAATTGACACAGAAAAACTGGTGCAAAAAAAAAAGTTACCAATTATTTTAGTTTGAATACCTAACTAATTAATGATACTCTCCATCAGCCTCAGCTGTACTTAGTAGTAGTTAATAGGCAGATGTTAGCATGCTAACATGCTAAACTAAAAATATGAACAAATAACAATTATTATACAGGCTAAACTTTAGCATGTTATCATTGCCACTGAGAGCAAGCCGGTGTATTGATGTCAGCCATTATACTTAAAGTTATAAAATAACAAAAATAAATTGTGAAAAATTCCCCTCACAATTTCCCGTGGCTTTTTCTGTCTTGTTTTGTTCAACCAAAACAACTTCATTTTAAACAACAATAATAATTTTAAAAAAACACAATCCTCTATAGTTTGTGAAGATGGAAGCAAAAGAAAAAAATGCATGATTTAGATATGATATACGACTTTTAATCCAATATCAAAATAATATAAATATCTGAACCCCTCCTGACAAGCATTTACCTGCATTACAGCACATGGACTGAATTAATTGTCTTGCCCAGCGAGCCTTCAGCTGTGTTGGTAGATGAGAGGTTGAACTATCCAGTGTTCCAGCTAAAAAGGCAGTACGGGTAACAAAGATTTATATACTACAAAAGAGGGCTCGCTCCCAACAGCATGTAAAAGCTGGATAACATCATTGCTTTGTTTTCCCTCCCTGTTATATTGTGCATGAAGTGGAAGTGTAATTTACTGCCTGAATCCAGATGTTTTCCGACTGAGGAGAAAACGTATTCATTAGCATCTGTTGGGTTCCATTAAAGGGCTTTGTTTAGATGCGAGCTGATCATTGTTGGAGGGATCACCAGGGCTACATGTAGCCTCAGATGTGGCAACAATGCCCACTATCCTGCTGTGTGCTTAAAAACAGAGCAAAGAGAGGCCCGCTGGTGACGGAGGAGGGTCGGGCGACTGCAGTGTCCACATGTCCATGTGAGAGGGACGGAAGTTGGTATCGAAGAGAGTTTTCCACTGAGCAAGTAATGAGTTTATCACCAGAACTGGAACACAAGTGGGCTGAAAACTAGAATATCGACATACTTGTTTGGCTTGACGGTTGGCAGTTAATTTTCACTGTTCCTCTTCCACCCTGTGCCTTCAGCCCACACAACACCTCGGGAGACAAAGACACCGACTAACTGTCTGTCTGGCAGTCTCTGCAAACCAAAAACGTTAAATGTGGTTGTTTTCTCCCGGCAGTCGTGACTGTCAGTCGTTGCTGTTCAAGGCTGAAACATTGTTGTTGGTTGGGCTGCTGTAAAGTTTTGTACAGACGTGCATGGTCCCCAGAGGATGAAGTCCTGGCTTTTTCTCAGTCACCATGCACCATGAGCTTCACAGTGAGTGAAATGTCTTGATAACCATTTGATGGATTGCTATAAAACTTGGTAAAGACATTCACGACCTCTTTCGGATGAACTGTAATCTATTTGCACTGTCACCTGTCCAGGGTGTACCCACCTTTGCTCAAAGCCAGCTGGGATAGGCTACGGTACCCATGTGACCCTGTTCAGGATGAAGTGGATATGATGGATATGATGGATGGATGGATAACATTGGCACTGGTTCTCTCCTTACAGTTCACTTAGCACCACCAACAGGTCAAAGTTTGATTTATCTCCAAATATCTAACACCATCAGCCTCGACTGTGGCTTGTTTTTAGTGCTAATTAGCAAATGCGATCATACCAACACACTAAACAAAAAGGAGCAACGTGGTGAACACCAGCATGTTAGGAATGACATTTTGAGCATATTAGCAGGCTGATGTTAGCATTTAGCTAAAAGTCCTGCTGTGTTACCATGGCTTCAGACTTGTAGTTTTTTTCTAGTGTTTCGACTTCAGAGGTATTTTCATGATGCCACAGATGTTTTACTGAAATAGGAAATATTTGCTCAGGGTGAAAGCCAGATCCACGAATTGCACAGCTGTTCTTCTTCACTGGACATACTGTACGTCCACAGACCACCAGTGAAACACTTTATTACTCGGGGCAGAAAATAGACAACTGTGAGGTCACCAAAAGCTTTGGACTGCTGGATGACAACAAAAAGTGATGATGTGAAGAAGACAGGGCTATTTTTCCCAGAGGCCTGGCTTTATATCTGCAGACTAAGAAGACATCTCGCTATCTACGTTTTCCGGGAAAAACCAAAAAGGTGAACAAGTTTTGCAGGTTTTTGAGTTCACTAGTAATCATTGAGGTGCTATTTTTAAAGAAAACTAGCTGCGTCGGCAGTTATGTCTGAAGCTGGGACAAAAGCCTGATCAATCATCTCCATGGCGACCGCCACAGAGCAGAAAAACACAGTCAAAACTGGAAGAGAAAGCATAAATGACAGCAGAGGTGAAGGATCAGGCAGCTCGTCGAGGTGATTAACAGGTTTTAGGGGGATGAACTTGACTAAATGAGGAAGAGACGGGCAGCTCTAACAACACTCTTCTTAGTTCATGGAGAAGTTACTGATTGAAGCCTCCACATTTACGGAATAAGATTCCAGACTTTCACGTCATCTTCGCTGTCATGTTTTGCAGCCGCGCTGCGTTCAGCTGAAGGTTGTGAACTCCTCAGTCATTATACTTCTGAGTGCAGAACTCGAGTTGACCTCCTCTGACATTTTAATGGGCCTCCTCTGACATGGAAGAGATCCCGAGGCATGTTTTCGAACATCTGATTGCTACATAGAAGCAATCTGTCTTGATTTGCAGCCGACAGGAAACACATGGTCTGTGTTATTGTGGGGAAACGTGCAGTGTGCCAGCTGAGGCCGAGCTGCTGCACCGAAAGGAGGAAGGCCGAAACCAAACGATAATGACTCGACGGACTTATCTGTGGGAGTGAAGGTATTTAAACCAGACCAAAAACAACCACCTGCTGTCATGTCGACTATGCAAACGAACTGAGCATGAAGATAATTGATGGCTGACGGGATGATGGCGGAAAACACTGGAAAGCACAGCTCATGGTACAGTGGAAACATACAGTAAAGGAGGCCGAAAGAGATGAAACACGGTAAATACCCAACAACAAATCCTCCGTTAGTTGGGTTTAAATCATTTTTAACACCAAAATATGTCAATTCACAATCGAAACCAAACTTTGTAAGAGCCTCCACGTAAACAGACAAACACTGCAGCTTACCTGACTTGCCCACTGCCGCTCTGCCGAAGACGGCCAGCTTCACCTCCGGACTTTTGGCCATGACAGCAACCAGCGAAGCTCGGCGAGCCAATCAGTGTGCTCCGAGGTCAGCCGACCATCCTCTCGTCGACACGGGAGGAATCAGCGTCTGAGGAGACGAGTGGACACACAGAAATGCAGCTTCAGTTTTCAATGCTGCAGTTTCAACAACTCGGTTGTTCAATCCTGCGTGTTGTCGACAGCAAAGTTTCCTTTTTTCAGGTAATATTTCTTGAAGGTCCTCCAGCTTTCAGCTCAACAAAGGACGGATTTCTTTCACCACCTTTTGTGATTCATACAGAAATTTCTCCGTGGCCTTCAGGAAACAAGCAGAAGTGTCAGACTGATTGAGTGCTTTGAAAAGGGCAGGAAACGTACAGAGAAATATTTTGGATTTGGTCCTGCATTTCACAGTATTCAGAGTTTTTAAATCGGATATCTGGTGAGACATTACCACACTGGCGAGAAGGATACATACTGGGCATGCTTTACGGACCAAGTGACAAACAACAGTGACGTCAATTTATGAACTATTGTTCAAAAGCCTTCAGTTCGGCACTTCAGCCGTCGCCATCTTGTTATTTTGGACCAGAAGTGATCATATTTGGACAAGCTGGGGACGAGGAATAGGAGTGAATAGGAGTCTGTGGAGCCAGAGGCTTTTTTGGAGCCAACCCCTAGTGGCCCTGTGTGGTATTGCATCTGACGGCACTTGTCAAATTGGGAAGCTATGTCCACTTTCATATACAGTCTTTGCTGTGGAGAGAACTAGTGCACCAGAGATTTCCACCCGTTAATCCAGCTAACTTTTAGTTTATCCCCAAATTAATTTAAACAGGGATCACAAAAATTCAAATATGCATCTCTTCTAGATTTTCCTAATGTTGTCGGTCTGAATGGATCAAATTGTGATCGTGAAATAAGTCATTTGGTGGATGGGGTGGTTTTGGTGCCTTTTTATTTCATTCATCCAACGTTCAGCCACAATTTATCCTCCACTTTACAGCCAAAACAGTAGTGATGGAGAAGGCTACAGCGGTGCTTATCACATGAGCATGTGTTGCAAGTGTTTTTGTTGTTACCTTCACTGGCAGAAAGGGAAGACAAAAGTATCACACTGAAGGTTTAACCGTGACCATGAAATTTCCAACTACGTGCTCTGAGTGTCGTAAAACAGCCACAAAAGACTGCATCACACTAGAGCTGTATGAGCCGATGTTACAGATATATTCAGTGGGAACATTCTTCAAATCATCATAATGTTTAGATAACATACTGTTGGTTAATTGGATCATTAGTGGTGTATAAATGTGATTTCTGGGACACAGAATTGAATGGATAACGTAACAGGACTGTCTTCCTAACTAAGAGATGATTGTTCTGTTTTTCATGAGGCCGGGCACAAATTCAGGACACGAGCAATTTTTGCAATTTGGTCCTGAAAGGAACCCCGGCGATCGTGGCACGACACGGCTCAGTCTGAAAAAAAGAGGCTGGAGGACAGTGAGTGCATTGTTCATCGGTGAGAGACAGTATCTGAGAGAAGACTGGCCACGCAAATAAATGCCCGTCGCACGAATGTGACTATATATAACTCAAATATGAATATGCAGAATTTAAAATATGCTTTTGTAGGAAAGTGATTCAACTCTGGACAAAGGTTTCTGTTAAATTCCAGAACAAGATTAACTCAATCTTAATCAAAATGGAGATAATAATAATAGAAAGTGCTGTTTAAATTAAACAAAATCTTAATTTAAATCTCACAGAATGTGTTTTTATACAGGAGTTTGATCTGAAAAGTGAACAGCAATTTGATAAATTCATGACTTTTGTCTTATCTAAAATTAACACCACTTTTAGTATAATCAGGCATATTGTGTTATTTACTTTGTTGACTATGTTTATTGACTTAGTGATAAAAAAGTAACTTTTTAAAGGTATAGATTCCAGTCGAGTGTGTATAAAATCACTAAGAATTCCTTTTATTATTTTTCATAAAAGCGGCCATTCTGTTAGGCACAGAATTGATCGCTTGTATTTAACACTGTAGATGAAACACCCCATCTGTCCATCCGCAGGAGAGAGCAGATACAAAGACCACAAATCAATAAGGTTTCAGTTTCTAACACCACACGAAGCAGTGGTGTTAGAAACTATGTAGGGCGGAGACAACGGTGTCAGTCTGGTTTTCGGATTCATTGACGTCCCCTAACTGGGATTTTTTCATGCAGGTGCCTTAAAAATGTGAAAGGAAGATAAAGACGGAGAGAGCAGGAAAGTGTAAAGTAAAGCGAAATCGTCCATTCAGAAAGAAAATACAACTGCAGCCTGATTAAACAACCAATATCCAGTGTGTTTATTAAGAAAACAACCCACTGTGAAGTTATCTCGGCAGGTAATTGACTCCAAACTTCTGGCCTTGACTCACTGTTTTTCTGCTGGCTTCTGCTTCTATTTTTTTTATCAGAAAACAAACAGACACAGATGACAATATAATGAAAATCTGTACTTTGATGACTCCAGAGGATTCCTGGGACACACTGGCTCGAGAACGATTCATTTCCAATTAACAGCAATGCTGACTGAGATAATACAGCAACAAACACTGAGAGGGGAGTGTGTTATTAAAGAGGTCGCAGATTAGAAGCCCTGCGGTTTTTATAGCTGCATTTTCCTCAATGGTTGTACAGTGCTGCAGTGTCACAACAATAAATTACACTTTTATATGGTTCAAACAGGAATAATTAGGCAAGATTCCTCCAAGTTAATGCAGTTAAGTTCCAAAAAAAAAAACCTTTGTAAATTAAATAATGATAATCTCACAAACTTCTCTCTTAGTTGTACAATAAATATCATGAAAACCATTAACTGTCAGTTGTGTTTCACTTGCAGCTCAGTTGAGCAAATCAGTGAACTGGAGTTAGTCATTCTTTTGCCAAGAATCCTTTTGAAGTGAAAATTGTTTCTTAATCTTACTGTGAGACCATAAAATAAGCAAATAATCAGATTGTTTAAGCAGCAAGATAATATCTAACTCGAAACCTGACACTAACTCCTTACACACTATAATGAAACATCAAATTAATAATTGTAATTGGCAGAAAATTTCCCTCAAACATTGTGCTAATCAAGACAAGTGATTTATAGCCTGCTGTAGTGTGTCAGCCATGTTTGTGAGAAGATCAATCAGCGGTCGCCGATGTGTACATTTAATCACACGAGAAAATCACTTCACTCATCTCTCTCTTTATTGGCTGAAATGAGATACAGCAAGAAAATGAGAGGAAAGTGAAAACAGATCACAAGTTCAGTTCACTCAGTTCTGCCCAGCAAAATAAAAAGCTGAAAAATGTGTTTGGGTGTGTGTCAGTGCCAGAAGCATGTTAGAGCAACATCATACTGGTTGAAGTTATGAAATGGCAAACTTCCAGCTCTCTGCTCCTTCACACACACACACACACACACACACACACACACACACACACACACACACACACACACACACACACACACACACACACACACACACACACACACACACACACACACACACACACACTCAGAGCTTAAGCTAACCTTTTCCCTTTTGTACCAACACACACATGCCCATATATGGCGTGGCTGTGTGCCGCTCAGTGTGGCTCAAATGGAGGTCGATCATCCGTCTCTGTCTCTCGCTCAGCAGGGGTCATCATGGCAGCCGCCAGCGTCTTTAAATATTTGTTTTTGTCATTATTAATGTCGACTCCACCAACCAGACGTCACAGACCAAACACTGTCGTGATGTTGTAATAATAACCGTGGCAACAGTAACGTTTTGTTCTGTGCTACTTGTTTGGGAATTTGTGGAGCAAAGATGAACTTTCTGGTGGAGCCGCGAGAAGGAAGTTTGAAGTGTGCCGTTACACCATCCATATCATCCTTTATGAGGTGGTGACCTGTTTGGTCCGCAGTGATCCGGGACTGAAGAGTTAGAAAGAGTAACTGCGACGGTTCAAGAGCTGACCTGACTCTGCCCACAGCAAAGTGCAACCAGTCGCTCCAAAGCTCATAAGTGAGCACATATTATCTTGATAATTTGAATTTGTACAGAACTTAAATGTACAAAAACTATTTGTGGTTTGGCAGTAAACGGGCTGATAGACCTCCTGCTAAGCAAAGGGTGTCGTTCTTACCCTTTGATTCTTTTATAGATTGAACAAATGAGATAAATCCCCGCTGCAGCCCACCATGATGACACCCACTGATTGTGAACAGCCATTTTGAACGGAGTCTGGCATTTCAGCTGTCGCCATCTCGGTTTTGTGGAGCCATAAGTGACCATATTTGGACGAGCTGGGCAAAATCTGACCCCAAATTATTTATGAAAAAATGTTTCGTGAGAGAAGTTGAATGGGAGTCAATGGAACCAGAGGTTTTTTTGGAGCCAGCCCCTATCGGCACTCGGTGGTATTGCACTTTAAGGCACTTCCACATTGGCTTCACATTTCTGACCTGGAAGATACATCCATGTTTGTCTCCAGTCTTTGGATATCTTGTACTTGTAGAGCTTTACGCCTGCGACACACTGCCTGCATGACGTGTGTGACGGCTACCTCGCTGTACTGCTGCGGCACATGCAACTCAGGCAGTGTGTTCGCGCTCTCACTTCCTCTCGCTAAGCTGATTTTGTTACCGTTACAAAGGCAGGCTAGCTATTTTCCTCCGTTTCCAGTCTTTATGCTAAGCTACGATAACTGGCTGCTCCATACTTCGCGTATAGACATGAGAGTGATATCAATTCTGAACTAACTCTAACACCATGTCTACACAGAAACCGTTCAGACACTTTTATAAGTCGTCCATCTCCTGCATGTCTAAAGGAACAATAGGCCTCTGTGTTAATCAAACAGCTGTTAGCAGCTCACATGTCACCCAAATCAAATTATTAAGCTTCAAGTCTAATTCTTTCCATGTTATACATGTAATAGCAGTCGCCGTGTGAAATGCTGCTCTCAGTAGTGTGGACACATTACGGAGCACTGGCTTCTCTTTTGGTGTAAACACGACGTACTTGGCGAGAAAGCAAGCAAATATATTTCCCAACATACTGACCCACTCCTTTTTTTTAAAAAACACACACACACACCGTCCAATAATCCTCTATGTTAGTGTTGGTGCCCAGATCACACCTGCAGCATAAAAGTTTCAGCAGTGGAGCTCTGCAGATGCACCTCACAGACACCACACACCGGTCGAACGGCAAAATCATAACTTTACTCAAACACTTTATTCACCTCATCCGAACCGTTACTGTACGAGTTTGCTGACATGAGTGAAAACCACCTTCTGCTTTCTAGGAACTGAAAAGATGTTTCCATGTTTAGTAGCACAGACAACCACAAATGTCGCCCATAAAAGAACGGCCTGTATGAGGGAGAGTCTTCAGGAGAACGTAAACACACGGAGGACTGTGTGGCTCTTTACTGCTACAACTGAGAGTGTGTTTGTTTGCCTCGTTTCTCACATTTATAATCTTGTTTCCTCTCTATCGGTTTTACACACACACACACACACACACACACACACACACACACACACACACACACACACACACACACACACACACACACACACACACACACACACACACACACACACACACACACACCACCCACTGCAGTGATCCCTCGCTCTCCCACGCAGCAGCAGGGAATCTCCAGTGAGAGGAAGAAGAGGGACTCAGCAGTGTAACGACACGGTCTCTCTCTCTCTCTCACACACACACACACACACACACACACACACACACACACACACACACACACACACACACACACACACACACACACACACACACGTCTCAGTTATGTAATGAGGACAGCGTCAGTGAGGCTAAAGCGTCTGCTAACCTCGGCACATGTCAAGCTCCCTGCTTGAAGACACGGATCAAAGTTGTTCAATCTGCACACTGCCAAGATGACACCACATGAATCCAGTGTTTCAGCCGGGATCAGAGGCCCGAATGAAGCACCAACACGATGTCAGCCAGAGACAAAGTCAATCAAGGTCCAGGACAGATACTACAAACAGACACCAGTAGCATTTCAAGGAGCAAACCAACATTCAGGGAAACACTGGCGGCCTTGTTTTCCACCTTTCCGTGTCTGACGAGATGATCTTTATCAACTTTATCTGGTCTGCGTCCAGTTCACAGATAAACAGGCCGAGACAAGTTTAGCTGAACTTAGCCGAAAAACCGGGAATCAGGAGGTTTGTAGCCCTGTGGCATCAGCAGACGTGTTCCTCGTCAGGCTAACGTGTCCAACACAGTCTCTGAAGAGTCTCTTGTTTTGATTTATTTCTGTGTTTTTATGATGAAGCAGGATATTGCAGTTGTTGGACAACAAATAACTGCTCCTAAAACCTCAATAAATTAATATTAATCTTCTCAGCTAGTGTGGTGAAAAAAGCATATTTGGATCTAATATATTTTAATAAATAAGTCTTTATTGTGGGCTCCTTTAAAAAAAACTAAAATAAAAAAAAAACTAATCAAAGCAACACTTTCATGTTCTGGACGTGATCTCTCTCTCCTCTCGGTACATTAAAAGAATAGTTTAGCATTTTGGAGAAGATTTTATTTGCTGATCGATTTAAACCCTGATTTGAACCTCATGTCTTTGGTTTAGCTTGACGAGCTTCACATAAACACTTGAAACGTGAGGAAACAGCTGCCTGGCTCCGTGCAAAGGTAAGAAAATTCAACTTCGAGGCTCCTCTAAGCCTCGCTAATATACTTGTTTACGTCTTGTTTGTTTAATCTATATGAATTAAAACAGAATTTCTGGTTTTACAGGGAGCTATTTGATGGATTGGACTTCCTGGAGTCTCAGTTGGTTTCCAGTCAACCCGTCGGTGACAGGATCTCCCCCGCATCAGCTCCTCCCAGCTTCACGTGGTTACAATCTTTTCATCAAACTCTCAACAGCTGAAGAAATGAATGCGTTTCCCAGTTTTGCCAAATTTTGCCACTTTAAATTTTGTTATTGAGAAAATCAACAAAGGAGGCAAAATAAATACAGACAGTAAATACTAACTACACCGCTAAAGGACAGTTTCATGATTACTAATAATAACTAAATTACTAAAAGACAGCATACAAACTGAATATACTGTCTTTTTTTTTTTGTCTCATTAGGTTTTTTTTCGCCATAAATTGATGTATAATTGTCTCCACGCCCACCGTAGTCAACGTGTTTCTTTGACTATAACTATTTTGTTGTACTTTTGGGGAGGAAAAACTTCATCTTGACATGACCGGACCCGATGCCCTCCGTCCTGGATCTTTTTTTAACCCGAGGACCTCTGCTCCACAGGGACTCCGTCCAAACTGTCAAACTGAGCACGTGTATACTCTTTTTCACTGTGTGCCCAGCTGAGAAATGAATCTGGGTGGTGGTGCCGTGGTTGAGCGAGATTACAGACCTCGGAGCTCCAAACCATGGGAGGAGACCCGCTGCACCGCAGGCTATAGAAAGACGGCAAACCGCAGACCTGTCATCAAAATACATACAGCGAGATGGTGCTCTACTTCTGCAGGGAAACCAGGGGGGGGGGGGAAAGATTTCTACAGAGTCCTGCTTTAACGGAGCGGTTGCATTATGTTGTAGTCAGCTAAAAGTGAAACAATGTTTTCAGTCAATTTAAATGCTGAATCTCAGAAATTACTCAAACAAATTGTGATTTAAAGGGTTGTTCAATGAAAACGGTGTTTCCACGGTTTAAGACGACTTTCTCCCAGTTACAGTTACATTTGATGTTTTCATTCAGTGATTGCAGGTCTCTTTTCAGACGACCCTCATCCTGATAGACTTCAACAAGTATATAAATTAGAATTTGATACCGGTCATCCATTTAACTTTACTCACATTGATGCCACAAATTAATGACTTAAAGGTTCCCAGTTTATTCCTTGTAAACAAACAAACTCATGAAAACAACAACAGTAGCTACTGGCACTCAAAAGCTGCTCAGGGTACCTTTAAAATACCACAAATTTAATTATTCATCATGAACAGCCTTTTATTATTGTAAATACTACATTATGGATGTATTACTATTATATAGGCTATGCATTCATCTGCAGGGTCAAAGTGGAGATTTTTGTAAATTGAAATCTTATCATGGCTTCATTCCCTCCTGCTGCTGATTTCTCTGTCAACACATCCACAGTAGAATCAGATCATCGGTGTTTTCCTCCTGAGAACCCCGCAGTGTCCCCTCATCTCCGCGTTTGGCAGACATCCGTGTAAGGTGTGCCGACAGACTGACCCTAAATCCCATTGAGATGTTGCGCTGTTACGCAACACTCAGAGCTGCTCATGAATGCCAACTACGTCCTGGAAGCCAAGAGGGGAAGGTGATGGACCATCCAGCAGCAAAGTAAGATGAGACTGCATATTCATAGAGATTGAACTCGTGGATGGTACTGCAGATCACTCTTATTCTCTACACGTGAATTTGTTCAGATTTAATTTCCCAAATGTCTGAATGGGAAGATTCATCCAACTTCTAAAATATTTACAGAATTCCGAAAAGACGTTATTAATACTCCATGCAGCCTAATATCATTGAACTCATTTCAGAAACACGTGCAGGTTATATTATATATATATTTTTAATTGCCAGGAGAACCTCATCTCAAAGGAAACAGAGAATGTCATGACCTTCCTTAAAATGTCGCACCTCCTGCCTGACCGCAGGTTTGATGGTTTGCACACCTCAGTGTTGCAGCTCCGGCTGCTGAAGGGACGCAGCTGCCATGAAATCACTGGCAGGACGACTCACCTCAGACCGCTCAATGCAAGCGACGATCCTCCCGTGATGAATCTCTGACAGTGGAGAGGAATTTATTTACAACAACAACAACAACAAAAAAGTTGTCAGGTCCGCTGATCGAAAACGACGCGTCTGACCTTCTGATGCGGACGCGGCTGCGCTGGATGTTCGGATCAGATATTGTCAGCTGGACGGACGGCTGGATGAATGGACAGATCCTGTGTGGGCAGACCGAGCAGCAACTCGGACTGGGATGAATGAATCCCGAAACCCAGAGGGTCAGTGGAAATATACGGAACGGAGCTGCAGGAGTTCCCGACACTCTGCTGCCTCTGACCGGGAGGTTGCTGCTGCTGCATGCCGCTGCAGGGGCGCACGGAAGGAGGCGGCGCCCTCTAGTGGCAGGAAGTGATAACAGGCTTAGAACGGAAAATTCATCCATTGGAAAATGGAATTATGTCCAAAAGTTGTATTTAAGCAACCAGGCGATTTAACTAAGTGAGATCTGTCTGTCTGTCAGTGAAGAGAAGAGATGAGATGAGAATTTCAAATGGCAACTTAAACTGAGTGATGTGAGTGCAACGCCATTGCGCAAAGACAGCCACAGCAGAGACACAGCATTGTGATTATTAGCGGAGACAAAAGTTGGGGAATTGGTTTTTAATGAGCGAATTAACTCACAACATTGACATTTTTATGTTATTATTTGTTTCAGGAACATTATTGCACAGAACATCAACATCCGTCACTAAAATGGACGATGTTATAGAGCTCCCCCTAAAGAAGGCTTTCAGGGGAGCTCGTGTCCTTTTCATGGGAGCTGGGCTCCCTTCGCTCCCCCGTTATTTGAACCATGTCTTGTCTCATATCTCATACTGAGACAATGTCCCACATTTTAATTGGCCCAAGCCAACACTGCAGGACGGACACTTTTCTAAAAGCTGGAAATCCAGCGACACAAAGACATTTGAACTGAAACCCAAGAATGATTGACAGCAAGATAAAGTAACATCAGATGAAATATCCTGTGTTTTGCACACTGTGTAGCATACCAACCATGCCTACTTTAAGCTCACTTTACTTGACAAGGTAGTTCATAAAGTTGCATTTAGACAAAATGTAGCTATTTATTGAGTCCTTCACATGCTAAAGGCCCAACCTGTGACCTGCATAGTCGATTATATGTGTTTATTTCCCAAATTGGATTAACGCATCACTTTAGATTACCTTTCAACATTGCTAACATTTCCCACATTGTCCCACACAAGCATACCCTTTGCCTCACATTTGGTTTGTTGGAATCTGGTCCCCCTGGTTGTACATAATTAGAATGATCGGACTATAAAAAGTTAACTTAGACATCATTATTTGTTTAAAAAAAAATAACTGCCAGGTCACTATTTAATGCAGTGATGCCAAAAACTTCTGCAAAATCTGACATGACAAAATACATACAGCGAGATGGTGCTCTACTTCTGCAGGGAAACCGGGGGGTGGGGGGGGGTATTTCTACAGAGTCCTGCTCTAACGGTCCAGTTGCATTATGTTGTAGTCAACTAAAAGTGAAACAATGTTTTCAGTCAATTTAAATGCTGAATCACAGAAATTACTCAAACAAATTGTGATTTAAAGGGTTGTTAAATGAAAACGCTGTTTCTATGTTTTAAGACGACTTTCCTCCAGTTACAGTTACATTTGATGTTTTCACTCATCTGCTGTACTTACTCAAGAGGTCTGGAATGCTTTTACTTTTTATGTATGTTGCGTATCACTAAAGAATCCCACCATACATGATACACAGCAGAGTAAATACTTCCGTGTTTGACCTGCAAGGTGGAGATGGCTGCACATGCTGAATTTACCACAGACTGCTGCTCAAAGTGAGTTTCGACATCCAACCACATACTTATCAGGAAGTAGTCATTTTACATCTGAAGTCCACAGTGGCAGGAAATCAGCAGTTTATCATACATGCTTAGAAGAATAAGCATCACATGCACAGTACATTTGATTTAAGTTGCATATGCATGCTGTCTCTGAGATGAGCAGGGTTTTTGTATTCATATTTTCAGATTGCCATAGGAGCAATATACGAGTTCACAGAGGAGAGGATTTTGTAGTAATAATAAGTTATGTATTTATTTGTATTGTTGTTTTCTGTTGGTTATAATAGTCATTTATTACTGTGCAGTCACAGTGACTTTTAGTTTGTTCCCTGATGTCACTATAGTCCAGTTCCTCTTTACCTTGCACCAAAGAAATCTATCAAAACGTCCCTTTTGACTCCGCTTTTCATATTTACCAACAGTCTCGTACTAAAGATGCCTTTGTTTTACGTTTTTGCTCTGCGCTTTTACGCGCGCCTCCAGAGACAGTGTGTCAGCGAGCAGAGTCCCATGCAGGACTTCAGTGTGTGAGGGGTCTCTCAGTTCGAGGTGCCACCGTTGCCACAAGATGATCCTGCTGCTCGGTCTGGTTTTTCTTCTCTGGGGAGAAGCGGGTTGGTGCCTGGAGGAGAACGGAGTCTTCACGTATGTTGGAGACATCCGTCACTTTGCAGTGGCCAACAACACGGTTTACATCGCTACAGAGGAGAAGCTGTACCAGCTGAGCCACAACCTGACTCTGGTCCACAGTCTGACCCAGAGAGGAGTCTTGAAGGTCAGGAAGCAGACTGAGGAGCAGTTTAACCGGGTTTCTGGGTGGAACGCAACTTTCAGCGTCAACGTATTGTTGCCATTTATTAAGAACAACACACTGATCACCTGCGGTGTGGTGAGTGTGAGCGACAACCACTGCGGCTACTGCGAGGTCCTGGACCTGGAGAACATCTCTCACCGTCTGCACAGCGAAGGCATCCAGGTGGGACCGCTGAAGCGCAGCAACACGTCCGTTGTCTTTTTGGTGGATGTGGAGAAGACTCCAACTCTGGCCGATACTTTCATTCTGACCGCGATGCAACAATACAACAAGAACAGTTGCCCCACTGAAATGAAGGCTATCAACCTTCAAAATACGGATCAAGACCAGATTGGAGGAACATTTTCTTTCACTGGTGCCGACTCCACACCTGTAATCGACAGTCAAGGCGACGTGGAGTTTGTGGACGGATTTCAGATCAGTTCGGTCATATATCTGCTCTCCAACGTGCCCTCGGGCGCTAAAAGCAACAGAGTCCGTCTCATTTGGCTTGAGGGTAAAACAAGCAAAAAACGGACCCTCGAGTCGGTGCGTGGTGCGATTCTCACCCTCCCTGAAGGCGGTGAAGGCAGCAGACTCTTAGCCTCCTCGGTCATCACGGGGCAGCAGCCGGTGCTTTGGAGCGGCGTGTTCAGTGTGGACGGAGGACGAACCAACACCGAGCTGGTGGTGTTTGACGTGACCCCTGATCTCACCTTAGACCCCGACAAGGATCCAGACTTCTACACTAAGGGCAAGTCCAACGTGAAGGTGGGTCGCCGTGTTACATATAAACTGTGTTTAGATCAATATTTCACTGCTGTGACACAATCCTCCACCTTTTTGTGGTGATGTTAGCTCTCAGATAAACTTGCTTTAGGACTGATAGGCTATCATGTCTGTGGTATATGATCAGAGATATTATAGCCTTACTACTGATAACAATATTCTGTATTTCTCATGGGAACAGTTATGTTTCAAATGCATAAGCACAGTAATAACAGACTAGATAAATAAAAATGCAGGGCCATTTATTCCAAATTAAAATTGAAAAGATAATGTTGAAAGACATGATTCACGTTTTTTCCAGCGAAATCAGTTCATAACTGCAAATATTTACACATTGTCAATCAAAACACTGAAAGTCAAAGTTACTGTTATATTTATATAGTTATTATTGCTACAGTGCCCTTGTAGTCTACTGCCTGCTTGTTTCAACCATCTACTGAGTACTAAATTCATGCAGTGCTGTTTCTTGCTTCATGAACTATTTGCTTCTATATAGATGCTTATTCATATTGACCTAATGCTGTCACGCCAAATTAGCTCTATTAACATAATCCAATGTAACATGTCAATTTCATTCATGTTTGTTTGAATTGTGTCAAATGAAAATCCAAAATCAAATAAAATCATATAGACTTTATTCACAGCAAGCTGGCTGGATGTTATGTTGTTTGAGGTGTTGAATTATAAAGAACGTGTTTTATGTAAACTAAACTAACTGATGTCTGCCCACTTAAACTATTTCTTGCTTCTCTTTTTTTTTTTTTTTTTTTTTTTTAGCTTACACCATTTTTTGCATGTACCAGCACTTCCCTGTTGCACCTCTCCTTTCAAGATGAAATGATAAACGGAAACAATGAACCTGACTCACTTCAATTCCTCTCAGTCACATATAGCAACAGCAGGTGTTTGGATGTTTCTGTATGAAGCCGACCCTCAATACCGTAAAGTTCTAATCTTCAGGTCTCTGTAAATACCAAACGTGATGATCGATGTGTTTCTGTCTCTCAGCCAAAGACCCTGAAACCAGAGGCAGTTCTCTTCAGGCAGAAGTACATGACCTCTGTGCTGGCAGTGAAGCAGAAGTCCTGGATGGTTTTCTTCATCGGGACGGGAGACGGGCAGCTCATCAAGGTCTGTATGAAAAGTGATGTGCTTTTACTACTGGAGAGAGGAAAAATAAAAGCAGCGGTGCTTCAATAATAGGAGTGATGTAATGTATCAACGGCTGTCTGGTTTGTGCTATTAATGAACTTTTATCTGCACATTAACACTAAAAGTCACAATGAAGTAGAAAAGTTAACAACTCAATGACAAAACGACAGTATTGTTGAGCGTTTATTTAATGAAACGGCTTCAAACCTTAGAGTGGAACCATGTTGTATTTTATTTTATGCATAATGCTGCTCTATATGATCCAGGTTTAAATACTGAGGGCACTGACTGATGGATTTTTCAGTACAAAAACTTCGATTTGGACCCGACATCTTGCAGTATTCTTGGTTTCTTGTTTATTTCTTTATTTCTTCTGCCCCTCCATCACATCATCCTTCCCACATCGTGTCCTTTTCATCTTCTTGATAAAACAGTGAATCTTCTGCAGACACTATTTGTACCTTCACATGATTAAGGAATTAAACAGAAGTCTGGGAGAATTCCACAGCAACACTCTGCTAGAAACAATCGTCTCTTTCATGCAGAGTGTATTTCTTACAGACAAGAATGGCTTTTCTACTGAAGCTGATATGGTACCCGGGATTCTCCTTTTCACCTCTCGTTGCATGAAATAGAAAAACAGAAATGAACAGAGAGAGTTTTGTCATGAGCACGATCTCTGAAATATTACTGTCCAACATCTGTTTGGTCCATCACATGCTGCTTCTCTTCATGAGATCACATCTGATGTGAAAATCACATGTTGGAAGAGGAAAGGTTCACTGTCAGTAGGATGGGTGTTTACAGGGTTGATAAGTAAAGCAGGTCGAAACTATTGAAACAAACTTGTACGAATAAGAGGCACCATTAGTCAGAGGGCCTCGGTGCAGGCAGTCGGAGATTAAGTGGAGTTACATGCTGGGAAATGTTGGTTAACATGCTTCTTCCTGCTTTTTGAGGGACAGGAAACGAGTCAAACACAGAGATGATTGGAAACCTCAAGCAGGCACATGTCCTCAATTGTATAGTAACCTGTATGTGGATGAAGACTGAGGAAGTGAGGTTGAGCTGTGTGGACAGGTGACTGGTCAGGTGACCCCAGAGGAGGGAAACTCGGGTGGAAAAGGTAAAGAGTTAAGAGAGAAGAGGCATCGCCGTGACATTTCTGCTCAACCGTTTACCCTGAACAGCACAAACACAGTTGCATCCAACCTGTGTTTTGGTAAATGATTAAGTGAGATAAAACACAAAACCATTTTCAACACAGTTTATTTTCATTTCTTCTGTGCAGGTTTGAGCTCTTTGTATGTCCAACATACATGTCAGCGGACAAAACAGCATCACCATTAAGACTTAAAGGCATCAATACATCAAAGTTTTCCTCAACAACCGTAATGGTGGTGGTCGTTAGTCGGACCGCAGCCTTTCCACGTTGTTCCGCTGCTATTAACAATTCACAAGCACATAAAAAACATGTTAATCCAAAATCTAACAAATGAACTATTTACACCTGATTAAAATCTGGTGTTTTAATATTGTCGCTGATTGTGATATTTTTCTGTTTTGATGAGCTGCCATTGCTTCTGATTTGAAAGAATTCATTCATTCAAACTCAACATTTCAATGTGTTAGAAACATAAAGCTTCATCTTTGTCGTCAGCTCACTGTGGACAGGAACTATCACGCCGCCTGTCCCAGGGTGCTCTACAGGGCCAATGACGACCGCCAAGTGTTTCCCAAAATACATCTGGATCCAGTGGATCATAAACATGTGTATGTGTTGTTTAGAAACCAGGTAGTTCAACTTTTATTATTCACTTATTATTGTCTTAATGTCACATGTAGCTCTGCTGTACTTAAGTGTTTGTGTTTTGTTCCAGATGAGGCGTGTTCCCGTGTCACAGTGCAGCACTTACACAAAGCTACAGGAGTGTTGGTCTGCACAGGATCCACACTGTGTCTGGTGCGACTCGGACCAAAGGTCAGAGAAACATCTGCAGCCGACATCTTCAAACTATTATAAACTTGCTTCTGACATATTTTTCTTTCCCAGATGCAAGTTTGAAGACGACTGCAGAGATTCTGACTGGCTGTCCATCCCTGATGTTTCCCAACAGAAAATGGTTTCCCACAAAGTTGTGAAGGACCAATCAGGACAGGTACAGGTTAAATACACAATAACTGTAGCCAGTTGTAACTGTCAGGTATTCATCACTCGTGTCTCTTCCTTTCTCAGATCACACTAAACATCCAGACACACCTGACTATGCGCCCGGAGGCACCATCTAACTTCGCCTGTCAGTTCTCTGCAACTTCCAGGGAGCTTTGTAGCCGCAATAACGCTCCTCCAAAGTTCCCACAATGCAACTGCATCCTCTCTGAGAGCACACTTCCTGCTGACGGTCAGTGACTTTAGATAAATATGATCATCCAGTTTATTAAACTCACATTTAAGGACCTTAAACTGTCATAGAATTACATACACTTGGTATTGGCAAAAATCAGCAAAATACAATATTATATAATTATGATAAAAAAATAACCAGTGCGAAAAATTTGCTTTCAAAACTGTTTTTTTGCTTGCATAATAAAGACACAAAAATACCTTCATAGTTAACTGGAAATAACTGCATAACCGGAAGTGTGTTCTTATCATCAATCTAAAAAAATAGCCTAGAGTGACTGAATAATGACAGAGCTAACAGATAAAACATTTTCAACCAGTTGACAAATCTATGTTGTCTCATAACACATGAAAACATACCGTGTATTTCCAAAATCACTAAGACTCTGACTTCAGCTGTTTTTTCTTTTTGTTTTCTTCACAGGTCTGTATTTTACAGTAAAGATCAGACTTGGGACGATACAGCTGTCAGAAAAACTGAAGCTCAGAAACTGCTCTGCCATCAGTGGACCACCAAGCTCTGTCTTGTGAGTTAATTAACATTTTCAAGAAATCAAATGTTTACTTTGGAAAATCTGTCTCAGAAATATCAGAGGATAGAGGTGAAAAAGCTTCACTGAAATGATCACGTCCCACTTATACAGAGAAAAGATTTCATCTTCACAAAAGCCTGAAAAGTTGCATGTTCCTGGTGTGGTCTCTGTGTTTTATGTTGTGTTTTCAGACATTATGATCCATATTAAGTTTTATTATGCTGCTGATCTCAATACAAAAATGTGATTGTTTTCTCTTCAGGTGTCAGCAGTGTATGGAGGCTGGGTGTGGATGGAGCACAGACGGCTGTTCTTGGGCCGGTCAAGGAGTCGTGAAGGTAACATTGAGTGTTTTTGTGTGTTTATCCAACACAGGCTTTTCCACACGTGTACTGTCCCACACTCCGTACATGTTCTACCTGTAAGACAGTTGTGAAAGGCACTAGTTTATTACCTGCCAAAACATCTGTTGTGTGAACAATCGGATGTATGTACAGTAATACATGTTAGCTGATTCGAGAATTGGTTGAAACATAAAATAAAATTCTTACAGACTCATCAATATTTATGACTTCAGCGAAATTTACTTTGTTTGGTTCTGTTATAAAATGGAAATTTCTTCTTCTGACGATCTGAATTTACATATTTGCTCAACATACCTCCGATGATGTCCAGACTAAAGCTACCTCACCCAGAACAAAGAAACCGGAGCTCCCTCCTGGAGCCAGACCTTGGAGTAGAGCTTACCAGCGAGTGTCTGGTGGGCAGGTCTTTGCCCGTGGGGCCCGGTTGTGGACCCACCCGAAAGGATAAGCATTGAGTGGGGTGCATTGCAAGCCGGTTGGCAGACCGGGCCGGGGGCCGATCACCGGCGGCAAAAACTAGTTCTACGGAAGTAGAACAACACCTCGCTAGCGTGGAAAGGGCCGGAGCTGGTGTGGGAGGTGAAGAGGGTACCAGCTAGATATAGTTGGGCTCACCTCCACACACAGCACTGGCTCTGGAACCAAGCTCCAGGAGACGGTCTGGACTTTGTTCTTTTCTGGAGTTGCCCAGGGTGAGAGGCGCCGGGCAGGTGTGGGGATACTCACAAGTCCCTGGCTGAGCCCTGTTGTGTTGGACTTTTCCCCGGAGAACGAAAGGGTCGCCTTCATGCGCCTGCAGGTTTCTACGGGGGAAGACTGACTGTTGTTTGTGCGTATGAACCAAACAGCAGTTCAGAGTATCTGGCTTCCTTGGAGTCAGTGGGGGGAGTCCTGGAAAGGGCACCGCCTGTGGATTCCATAGTTCTCCTATGGGACTTCAATGCTCATATGGTTAACGATGGAGTAACCTGGGGGGACGGATTGGGAGGAAAGGCCTGCCCGATCTAAACCCAAATGGTGTTTCATGGACTCCTGTGCTTGTCACGGTTTGGCCATAGAGAACACCATTTTTGAGCTTAAGGTTGTTCCTAAGTGTACCTGATACCAGAACACCTGAGGCCTGAGGTCACTGAACGACTTTGTAGTTGTATCATCTGATCTGCAGCTGTATGTCTTGGACATTTGGTTAAGAGAGAAGCGGAGATGTCAGCTGATCACTACCTGGTGGTGCCAGAAAGACCTGGCAAACCCAAACGACTATTGAAGGTGAACTGGGAACATCTGGCAGAGCACCTTGTCCGGGAGGTCTTCAACTCTCCCCCCCGGAGGAGCTTCTCACACATCATGGGGGAGGTTGGCGACATGGAAACCGGTTGGACCATGTTCAAAGTCTCCATTGTGGATGCGGGCGGTAGGAGTTGTGCTCGGAAGGTCGTTGGTGCCTGTTGCTGTGGCAACCCAATAACCTGGTGGTGGACACGGGTTGAGTGAAGCTGTCAAGCTGAAGAAGGAGGCCTTTTGAGTCTGGCTCGCTCAGGGGTTTCCTAAAGCAGTTGAGAGGTACCGGCGGGCCAGAAGGGCAAAAACTGTGGGAGGAGTTTGGGGAGGCCAAGAGAAGGACTTCTGGAACTTCTGGTAAACCATCCTACGCCTCAGGAAGGGAAAGCAGGGCTTACCCCAGGCTGTTCTCAGCGGAGGGAAAGAGCACTTTGAGGAAGTCCTGACCAGCATGTCCCCCAGGAAGGAGGCAGAGTCTGAAGACTTGGGGGGGTCTCAGTCGGAAGGAGAACGTCGGGCTCGCGGGTCTCGGGATTGCTTCTCTGCTGTTGGCAGATAATGTGGTCCTGTCGGCCTCATCAGACCGTGACCTTCAGCATACATGTAAGTGGTTTGCAGCTGAGTGGGAAGCGGTGGGGATGAGAGACAGGACTTCCAAATCTGAGGCCACGGTGCTCTGCCGGAAACCGGTGGATTGCTCCCTCCAGGTGGGGTCAAAGTTCCTGCCCCAAGTCAAGGAGTTTAAGTATCTCCAGGTCCTTTTCATGAGTGAGGGTAGGATGGAGCAGGGGATTGACAGGTGGATTGGGGCGGCAGCAGTAAAACGGGTGCTGCACCGGACCGTTTTGGTGACTGGAGGGATAAGACTCCCACCTGTCCTGGGAATGCCTCAGGATCCCCCAGGATGAGCCGGAAAATGTTGCCAGGGAGACAGAAGTCTGGGCTAACTTGGTCGACCTTCTGCCACCTTTGAAGAAGATGGATGGTTGGATATTTGCTCAGCCCAGTCTATTGGAACGTAGACTGGTTTTATTCAAGCCAAGAACAAAGTAAAAATGGGACAACATGGCTAGCTGCCATCATACGTTTACAAAAACTGCATTCCTGCAACAATATACCTCAAGTGTGCTGTTTTATACTGTGTCCAGTTCAGCTAACGTTGGTAACACCAGGTCCTGGATCAACTGTAATAGTACCTTTACAGTGTCTGTCATGTAAACCTGCTGAATTCATTTCCCCCTCTTCCTCCTGCAGGACAGTGTTTGCCAAAAGATTGAGTCTGGGAGGAACCTGTCAGTGAGTCTGACCCTAATTTCTCACACATGTTGTTCATCTTATTTTACATTCAGTAGAAGTTATAACTTAAGTAGAACTTAATGTATTAAAGCTGATTGTTTTTGTGTGTTTTTTTCCCTGTCAGAGGCCAGAGATCTCCTCCATCACTCCCAGTGCCGTGTCTTTCTACGGCAGAAACCATGCACTGTTGTTGGGTCGTAACCTCCAAAATGTGACCAGAGTGAGGATCCAGGCCGACATGGACTGTACTCCTAAAGAGTGAGTCACTTTACAGACAACCGAGATAATGCAGAGATGATAAATGACAAAGAGTTGTTATTATCTGCTGGCAATAATATTGACATATTGTACAATTTGCCATTCTGACAGTTCAGGCAATACTTATCAGTAACCATCCAGTCAATACTTCTATGTGCACTGCTTTTTACTAAAGCGTGAGGTTTTCATGCAAGTACTTCCACTAAAATGAAGCTCACAAATCTGGAATAAAATGTTGGGGTTACATCTTGTTTTACCAATTTAAGAAATATTCATTTTCACTGGAGCAACTGCTGATTTGTCAGCTGTCCTGTTTTTAGCTTTTTGTGGAAGCCTCAAACCTGATGAGGACGGCATTTTCCTTTTAATTAAAAATGGCACAACTTTTACTTCTCAGCCTCGCAGCTCAGACAAACTGCTTGGTATCAGAGTGCAAACTTGAAACTTTGTTGAGGAAGATTTTGCTGTTTTGTTATTGTTGTTATGATGTTGGTGAGTCTTGATCTTTTTCTGCCTGTGTTATTGTGTGTGTGCTCGGATCAGATCTCTTGTTTGGAACAACACCGGTGTGAATCTGACGTTCCACATCCCCAGTACAGATAATAAAGGTGTGGTCCAAGTATGTGCTCTCCTCCCAGATGGCAGTTGTCACGGAAACACTAAAATCACTTATCAGTCTTTACCGTCCTGCACCAACATTGCACCAAACCGCACCTGGATCAGGTATGTTTGGATTTACTGATACTTTAACTTTCCAACAAAACGCACAGAGCTTATGAATAACTGAATAACTGTAAACTGATGTTCAGGTGCAGCAGCTCCAGTGTTTCAGAAATAAAACTCTGATTTAGAGGACCTGACACCAAAACTTGTCATTTACCAAAGACCAAAGGCATCATTTATTGAACACCACACGCTACTATATCATACAAGTATGGATAAATTTAGCAACGTACTTAACAAGAACCTATCTTTATAGCCATGGCTTCCTTCTCAGTATTTTAAGTTTAGTTCTTTATTTACTTGATGCCAAGTGGAGGAACTGTGTGCTTTAGCACTCATCTAAGTAGATTTTTTTTGATGATATTTATTCTTGGAAACTCAGACCAGTTGCAGGTTGAGGGTCATCTGGTGGGGAAAAATAGCCACTTCCCCAAAACATTTTCTTTCAGCACTTCCCTTTTTAGTTGCAGCACCATCTCTGTTGTTGCATTTCAAAAAGCAGCACAGTTTTAAAAGACATGCTAGTTCACTTTAAAGTTTTATAACAAATAATATGCCTGAAGGTGCAGATAAAAGACTGATCATGACATAGGCTTTCTTTTTTGTTAACATTGTGGTGACTGGCTTACTGTGTGGTTTTCTAAAGCTCGTTACCAGACATTAAGTAGTTATCATTGCAAAAAGTGTTGCACCAAGTTAAAGGAGTCGCAGCAAATCAAAGAGGAAGTTTCATCAGTTTAGTGTCCTGCCATTGTGCATGAAGTCAACTTCTTTCCTAAGTCCATTAAGAAGTGACAACAGTTTCCAGCGTGGCGGTTTGTCACTCAGATTCACAAGTAAACACTTCAGGCTTTACACTGCGATCCAGTGCACTCGTGTTTATGCAGTCACAGCTCGTCTGTAGACTAAGGATGGTGAAGTTTGTTGGTCTTTCAGTCCATCAGACACTTTGGTTCAGAGCACAGTATCTCAACAGTTCAGTCATTATGAAATTTGTTAAGGATATTCATGATCCTCAGAGGTTGTCTCTCATATGAACATACCTCTGATATGAAATCCAGAAGTGACAGCCATCATGTTAAGGTGTCATTGTGGGAAAATCCTTTCTCTGGGGTCAAATCTGTGTTAAGTTTCCTCCTCTCTGATTGGTTGCTGCTCCGTGTCCTGCAGTGGGAAGAGGAAGACCAAAGTCATGGGGTCTCACCTGGAATTTGTGGAGAAGCTCAAACACAGTCACGCCAAACAGGAATTGACTCCCACAAACAGCAGCGATCAGGTGGGTCATTGTCCCATTAGATTATCGTTCATAAATGATGTCATGTTACATCATATCTTGCTGCATTGTCACATTATATGATAACATGTCAAATTCCAGTCTGTTTAAATATTTCATGTCACATCATCTCAGGTAATCTTGTATTTTATCATGCAAAATGACTTTAATTACATTGTAGTTGTCTGATGTGTCAACATGCATACACAAACCTACATTTTTTTTACATCAATCAATGTTTCATTGTTTTGTCTTTTCATTCTATATCTTGTTTAGTCGTGTCTTTATATGTCTTAGATCACCATGTCTCCATCATCATCTTGTCATAGCAGCCATACACAGATTCAATGATATATCCTGTTTTTAAATTCCCTCCAGAGTTTCACCTATGAAACACCTGCAGCTGAAACCACTCAGGATGTTTTTATCAGCACTGTGTCTTTGAAAGTAGCCAATCGAACCTTGACCTGCTCCACAAAAGTAACCTACTATCCAGAACCCGAGTTTACCAGCTTCACATCTACGAGGACAGGAAATGATGTCCGCATCACCATTCAGGTAATACATATATTTATTAATCACATTCACAAACATGTGACATCAGTTCATAAAGGGTCAGTATTTGTGTCTGTTATCTTTTCAGAAAAAGGCAGACAAACTGGAGATAACCACAGCAGAGTTGTTAGTGTGGGGCGTTCAAGATGGAAAAGAATACCGCTGCATCATGGAGGACAAAGAAACCAGTAACGAGACAGACTTTTTCAACTGTGAGATTCAAAGTCTACCGGACGCTTCATTTCAGGAGTTAAAGGTAAATCTCTCAGTCATGCCACATCAAACTAGATGATACTATATGGAGTTGAAATATTGTGATAATGGGCAATAATAGGTCAAATATTGTAATGTAGTTCCAAATATGTCTGAGGTTGTCTCCAAAGTAGAGTATGATGCAAAAGGTTTAGGCAGTTAGTACAGATAAGTACAGTAAACAAAAAGTCAAATATATTTGTGTGACCATGCTTTGCTTTTAAAACTACACCAGTTCTCCTGGGTACACTTAAAGTGTTTCTTGTGGAACCTGCCACAGTTCTTCCGTAGATTCAGGCTGTCTCAGCTGCTTCTGTCTCCTCATGTAATCCCACACTGACTCCATGAGGTTGATCTGTGGGAGCCAGACCAGCTGCTGCAGAACTTCTTGTTGTACAAATTAGTTCTTTATGACTCTGGCTGTGTGTTTGGGGTCATTGTCATGCTATAGGATGAATTTGGGATTGACCTCCCTGTTGGTACTAAGTAATGGGAAACAATTTGATCTAAAGCGCCTAAAACCTTTGCAGAGTAATGTATACTGGATCCCATGCAATAGCTACAAAAAGCTTTTGTTATTGTCTTTTAAAGATCAAATATGGAGACAAGACAGTAACACTGAAGCCTAAATCTTCGTCTCTGTTCCTTCTGATACTGCTCGTCCTTCTGCTGATACCCGGCATTATTTTTGGTAAGTACACAAAGTCAGGTTGAGTGATTTGAAGCCTGTTTTAGTTCACTGACAGCATCAAAAACCCAAACAGATGAAACTCTTCATCAAACATACCATTTCTCTTTTGTTTGTTTATCCTCTTGGTTTTGTCTTTCAGTGGTGCTAATCGTCTACCGGAGCAAGCAGAAGAAGCTCACTGCTAAGATGAACAGGTTTGTGGAAGACCTGGAGCTCGACATCAGGAACGACATCAGACAAGGTCAGTCAGAGTCTCCCAGTGCAGCAGCCTGTAACATAACAGTGAGATAAAAGGCCTTGTCAGTAAGGGTGGAAGATTTTAGATTGTTAGGTTTGTCATTTCTGCAGAACAGTAGCAGGGAGTTGTTTGGATTTAGGATGTTTCAGTGGATTCAAATACTGCCCAATTGACAATTACAAAATTACAAAGAAAAATCAAATACAATCTCTGCAGTCAAAAGACATAAAACAAACCTTTTCTCAAATATTTTTCTACACAAGAACTGTCATCTTTAGAGAGGTTCGACTGAGCCAGAAGTGGTCGTGCAACATTCCACTTTTGTGCTGCTTTTCTGTACTAACGCCACATGCAGTTATTCTATTGTTGTTGTATTGTGGTTAATGTAACATCTTGCAAGAGGATAACAGTTGAAAAATATAAATTTGCCAAAACCCATTTAAACAGATTTTTGCTTGATATGTGTTGTCCACAACAAAATATACAAATTCATTTTGAAAAATGAAATAGCAGCTATTAGTGATTTGCATTTTTTAACTTCAGTGCCATACACAAGTTTCCCACATTTTCTGTCTAGTACAGTCTGTTGAACATTAAAATGGCTCCTGGGTTCACTTACACCTATGTTCTCTGCAACATGTTACATTGTCCCCTATTGAACACTTCACTACCTTCAGTTCACTGGGGGTCACTCACACATGCAGTTCATTTTGGTGGTGTGAAATGTCCTGAACTTGTTCTTTCTTTAGATGTTAAACTTGTCACCCAAATGCATTAGACAGTAAAACAGAAAGATATTGCAAGTACAGATGCTCATGCATGACCTGACTTCAATCAAACAGTATTGGACCGCTAAAAATGGTAAATCATTCAGTGAGTTGCGGCATTAGTTTGCATTTAGTCAGACATTTTCACTTCTTCTTTTTCTATTCGTGATCTGCATAATAACTTCACAGGTTTGCTTTCCATCTGATGCTAAAGATAGATTTATACTCTGCTTTGTTCTTTGCACATGTAGTCTATAGTCCATATAAGCAGCTTGACTGAATTGTCCTCCACAGGTTTTGTGGATTTGCAGACAGAGAAAGCTGATCTCATGGAAAACTTTGGCACGATTCCTTTCCTGGACTACAGGCACTTTGCTTCCAGAGTGTTTTTCCCTGAGGTAAAGTGAAGCTGGAAAGAAAGCAAACATTCATATCTGAAGAACTCACACTGCAAATTCTGAAATGTCAAATATACACTGTCAGTGCCACATTAACACATTTTTCTTTTTGTTTTCTAGAGTGACTTTTTGAGTACATTGTGCATCAAAGACATCGGTCAGGTGAGCTTTGACGCCAGCTGTTTGTTGATGTTCGTACAGTTTCGTGACTGTCAGTGATGTGTTGTTGTATCCGACCTGCATTCAGGACTCCTCGAAGGTTCAGCTTGATGAGTGTTGCCAGGGTTTGTCCAGGCTGATCCAGGACCAGCTCTTCCTCACCTCCATGGTGCACGCTCTGGAGGAGCAGAAGAGCTTCACCATCAAAGACAAGTCAGTTTGTGATGTTGTACTGTACGTGTCTCTGACACAGCACATGATATAACAGATATACAGTGGTGTGAAAAAGTTCCTGATTTCCAATTTTTTTGCATGTCTGTCACACTTAAATGTTTCAGATCATCAAACAAATTTAAATATTAGTCAAAGATAACACAAGTAAACACAAAATGCAGTTTTTAAATGAAGGTTTTTATTATTAAGGGAGAAAAACAATCCAAACCCACATGGCCCTGTGGGAAAAAGTGTTTGTCCCCTCCTGTTAAAACAACTTAACTGTGGTTTATCACCTGAGTTCAATTTCTCCAGCCACACCCAGGCCTGATTACTGCCACACCTGTTCTCAATCAAGAAATCACTTCAATAGGACCTGCCTGACAAAGTGAAGTCGACCAAAAGATCCTCAAAACATAGACATCATGCCAAGATCCAAAGAAATTCAGGAACAAATGAGAAAGAAAGTAATTGAGATCTATCAGTCTGGAAAAGGTTATAAAGCCATTTCTAAAGCTTTGGGACTCCAGCGAACCACAGTGAGAACCATTATCCACAAATGGAGAAAACATGGAACAGTGGTGAACCTTCCCAGGAGCGGCCGGCCGACCAAAATCACCCCGAGAGAGCAGCGACGACTCATCCGAGAGGTCACAAAAGACCCCACGACAACATCCAAAGAACTGCAGGCCTCACTTGCCTCAGTTAAGGTCAGTGTTCATGACTCCACCATAAGAAAGAGACTGGGCAAAAATGGCTGCATGGCAGAGTTCCAAGACCAAAACCACCGCTGAGCAAAAAGAACATTAAGGCTCGTCTCATTTTTGCCAGAAAACATCTTGATGATCTCCAAGACTTTTGGGAAAATACTCTGTGGACTGACGAGACAGAAGTTCAACTTTTTGGAAAGTGTGTGTCCCGTTACATCTGGCGTAAAAGTAACACCGCATTTCAGAAGAAGAACATCATACCAACAGTAAAATATGGTGGTGGTAGTGTGATGGTCTGGGGCTGTTTTGCTGCTTCAGGACCTGGAAGACTTGCTGTGATAAATGGAACCATGAATTCTACCGTCTACCAAAACATCCTGAAGGAGAATGTCCGGCCATCTGTTCGTGACCTCAAGCTGAAGCCAACTTGGGTTCTGCAGCAGGACAATGATCCAAAACACACCAGCAAGTCCACCTCTGAATGGATGAAGAAAAACAAAATGAAGACTTTGGAGTGGCCTCGTCAAAGTGACCTGAATCCTATTGAGATGCTGCGGCATGACCTTAAAAAGGCGGTTGGTGCTGGAAAACCCTCCAATGTGGCTGAATTACAACAACTCTGTAAAGATGAGTCGGCCAAAGTTCCTCCACAGCTGGAAAAGACTCATTGCAAGTTATCGCAAACGCTTGATTGCAGTTGTTGCTGCTGAGGGTGGTCCAACCAGTTATTAGGTTTAGGGGGCAAACACTTTTTCACACAGGGCCATGTGGGTTTGGATTTTTTTTCTCCCTTAATAATAAAAACCTTCATTTAAAAACTGCATTTTGTGTTTACTTGTGTTATCTTTGACTAATATTAAAATTTGTTTGATGATCTGAAACATTTAAGTGTGACAGACATGCAAAAACAAATAAGAAATCAGGAAGGGGGCAAATACTTTTTCACACCACTGTATACTGTAAAGGGTTTGGTAACAATGCAGCTGTAATTGTAATTAATTTCATTGTGTTTTATTGTTACAGTTTCCTTTTCTGCTCTGCTCTTGTCATTCCATTGTTTTTTATTTGTATGTTTTTAAGTGTTTTTATTTCGTTTCCTCTTCACTTTTATTCTTGAGTCTTTTTATGAGTCCACTCCTCTTCTTGTTAACAACATCCAAATGTCGCCTCCGTTCTCCTTTTCACATGTTTTTGTCTGCCAAACTGTTTCATTTTCTTCCTGCTGTTTCCAATGATCAAATCCATTCAGTTATTCTTTTGTTGGATATTGTTCACTCTTCTTCTGCATTTATTCAGCTTAAACTCATGCACTGTACTGTATGTTGTTTTTACTTTCTTTTTGATAATACTCTGTTCTGTTCCAGGTGTACGTTGGCATCTCTCCTCACCGTAGCACTTCACAACAAGCTGTCGTACCTGACGGAGGTGATGGAGGTTCTGCTGAAGACCCTGATGCAGCAGAACAGCAACACTCAACCCAAACTGCTGCTGCGACGCACAGAGTCCACGGTGGAGAAGCTGCTGACCAACTGGATGTCCATCTGCCTCTACGGCTTCCTCCGGGTCTGTTGCCCTCAGTCACTTTAAATGTCTTTCCTGTTCCTGCAGTTTCACCAACAGAAGAAAACGTTCAGCCAGCTACTTGGCACAAATTTATTTTAATGAATTTTGACTTTTAATCTAGTGACCTCTTTAGGGCCAATTTTTTTATTTCTGAAACATTGGTTTGAATCTGGCTAAAACATTCCAGTCTTCATATTCTATTCAAATCTGATGTTCTCCAGGTGTTTTTTGTTGTTACTTTGATGGAGTTTTTTCTGGTTGTTAACATGCATTGGCATGTTTGCCTTGTAATCTCATTTAATTCATCTCAAAGCGTTGCTGTATTCAAGGTGGTTTTTTTCCCACCCACATTCCTTGTAGTCCCACCCTACTCGGCCTGTGATTGGCTGGCTATCTCTTGGTTAGGCTTTGGCTTGAAAAGGGAGATGGTTAAGCTTAGGGAATATAAACAGAGCCAATCAGCAGGCAGAGTAGGGGCACATCTTCAAGAAATATAGGTCAAAAATACATTACACACCTAAGTACAGGCACCCAGAGCTGTTATCATGACTGTAGACTTCTAGCCTTGTGTGTACGTTTCACTCACATTTGTGCTAAATGAAATGTTGAGGAAATTTGTATGTCGACATAAAATGGTGTGATGTGAACGGTAACATCTCAAAGATCGTAACATGATACAACAAAGATGTAGAAAGCAAACATTCAGACACAGACAATTTTTTTTTAGACACCCTAGCAGGCTGTTTGCAGTCATTTTAGAAAATGGAAGTCACGTCAACCATTTCATAAACCACATACTATTTTGTCTTTACCTCTTCTGCTCACATACCTCACGAGAGCCTCATTACAACAAACATCATCATGGTTACAAACCTCTGGATAGATATCTGCTATCAGAGGGTTATTATTAGTTCCCACTTCTGTATCTTGACTCAGCTTTGTTACAATGTGTACAACACATGCTGTATACACACCGATTCTTTCTCATGAATGTGATGGTGGTTTAGAAGTGAAGCCCTGTTTGTTACCGGCCGCTATAAACCAGAATAAACCATGTGCCAAGAAATGCTCCAGCTAAACTGTGATTGGGCGCTTCACAAAGGTACCACATCTTCTGTGCCTCATTTTACCAACTGAGTTCCTTTTGTCTGATTTTGTGTAGGAAAGTGTCGGCCAGCACCTGTTCCTGATGGTGAGCGCTCTTACGCAGCAGATCGGCAAAGGGCCGGTGGACTGTGTGACAGAGAAAGCTCTGTACACACTCAACGAGGACTGGCTGCTGTGGCAGGCTCCCGACTTCAGCTCCCTGGTACACACACACACACACACACACACACACACACACACACACACACACACACACACAGGTTCTTATACTTCGGAGAATTTGGAGCCAATTACTTGAGCCCAAACAAGACGTTTTTTCACATGTGGAGGTTGACTTGCCTCACGCATGATAAAACTACCACCCTGTGGATGCTACATTTGCTGTCAGCATGTCACAAGTTAAGTCTTAATACTTCCTAATTCTCAGTTCTGTTTTTGGTTTTTGTCTGTTCAGAGATCACAACTTGATGCTCTGGCTCACAACAAAATATATAGACAGAACATACTTTATAAAAATAAAAAAATTATGCTCTGATATGAAATTCCCAACATGTAGGTCTTGTGCTTTTTTCTGCTGTAAATCCATTGTATATATTAACACCGTTGGATGTCAGCGTTGGTCACGTTGAGAGTTTGGAGACAGTTTGTCTTCACCCGGCGGTTAATGCTGAATAACTTCCCCCTCATGTATTTTAAGGCCCTGTTGAACTTGCAAAGCAAGGCAGCTTTAAAAATACTGACTTGTCATCACGTTGACACACGTTCTCAAACAAACTTGAAAAACTCATTTCCTGGATGTTACGCAACAGAAAATTTCCAAAAAAATGAAACGCTGTAAAATAAAGTGAATCAGATGAGTAAAGCCATTACTTAATATACAGAGATTTTGTCGAGTTTGAATTAAACGTTTTCACCTTAAAATGTATGAGTTAAAAACTACATTTCTATGTTTTCTGTTTTACAAACAAGTGAAACTGAGAAACTACACCCTGCCAGTCTACCAACAGGAAGTATCTGAGGGTGTGTGTTTACTATGGTGACACAAACCAAAACATCACTGTTTGCAGACTTGAGTTGGTCAGCAGTCTCACTAATATATTTAGATGTCATCATTGTGAAATAAGGAGTTTTTACTAAATGCTCAGCTGCTCCTCTTTGGTCGATTTCCCTCAGAGAAATTAAATTGGACAAAACAATTGAGCTCTTATCCCCCAGATGTTAAACCACTCACCAAATGTTACAACAGGGAAGTCATGCTTCCTCTATGTCATGCCAAATCCTAAAACACAGCACACTGAGCTCTGATGGAGCCTTTTTGAGGAAGCAGCTACTTGTAGTTCTTATAAAAACGTCAAATTGAAAGAAGTGGAACATCTCAGCATTTTTCAGATTAAACGCATCAATAAACCCACACTCTGGGACACACCCTACTTGTACAGATGTACAGTATGTGTTTTAAGTAGAGACGGGTGCTGTATTTTCTTACTCTGACTTTGCAATTTTGTCCAATTTTTTTGCTTCGCACATTTAAAAGAAAAATAATTTGCATTTTATTTACAAAACTGAGACACAGTTTTTAAATGACAAACGGACTGCAGCATCTAATAAAAGAGGTTTGAGTGAACCCTTTAAAATTCAGCAATTTCTACTTGTGTCCCATCATCAACAGCTGCATAAAAAGTAGGGTATAATTCTGATGAGATAACGTCATTCAGAAAATAAAAGGAGATTGGAAAAAGCTAAACTGAGAGCACGAAGATCAGAATGAGCGGCCAACCATGAGTTGATATGTACAGAGACTTTCAAATGAAACGGAACCTCGTCTTGTTATCATATTTTTGTACTTCCGTGGGTGTGAAACTGAACTTCAAATAGGGGTTAAAAATGCATTCTGTGATATGATTTTTTTTTTTTCCCCCACTCGGCTCCGAGGCCATGCATGAAGAGATTTTCCACCAAATTTAGTTAGAACAGTTTTTCTTCATTCACATGACAAAGTGCTTTGTTTCTGTTGTTTAGTTGGAACCGTCGAAAAAATGTCACATCACACTTCTGTAGTCCAATCAGATGACACAATAAGCAGATGATGTGAATTTTGGGGTGTTAATAAATAAAGTCCTGCATCATCTTGTTTTTACCACAGGAGCTGTATGCATTATTAATGTGAGAAGACATGTACTAATGCACAACCACGTTTATGAGACACTTACATGCATGTGCTACCTGCAAGTACTCAACATTATCTGAAAAAAACTGCAAATGCCTACAAACCTGCAACAGGAATGTATCTACTGTTATCTTATGTTATCTTTCCTGTTAGATCTCTGACCCCTTCCTCTTTCCTTGCTTCTGCAGCTTCACTGAGTCGATCACAGCAATCGTGATTGTTTTAATGTAATCTTACAAACCACCATCTCACTTCAACCCCATTTCCATCCATTTCATGGTGCACCAAGTATTGAAAGAAAGAAGATGGAGGTCGATGACTCCAGCTCTCATTAACCGCAGCTCTCCACAAAGATCACTTGTGCATTTGCACTTCCTTTTCAACAATGAATGCTAAATGACACTTTAAAATGTGTCTTTTGTTTCGGTCAGGTAGTTTCCATGATCGAAAAAAACTGAGGTCAACACGAGTGGTTTTGTTTTTTTTTTTGTTTTTTTTGAGGAGTGTGAATGCAAGCAACAGGATACATGTACTTCTGCATACACACACAGAATCAACATTATGTGTATTAGAACGTACACTGTGTGTTTTACTAGTGAGGAAGAAATGAAAAACTAAATTTGAAACAAATTCAAAGACATTTTTTTTTTATTCTGACTGATATGTTACAGATTTTATCGTTATTGCTGGTAATTAAGAAACGTAATCTCAAATCAATTGCGTCCATGTTTCTGTTCCCTGCTTCCAGAAGCTGAAGGTGCTGTTTGCAGTGGACACTGGCAAGGTGAGCGAGCCTCTGGAGGTCGACGCCCTCAGCTGCGACACAGTGGAGCAGGTCAAGGAGAAAATCCTGTCCACCTTCAAGGCCAAATTTGGTTTCTCCTACAGCACTCCCCTCAGGGATATTTGGATTGGTAAATAACACATCAGTGGTTTAGTCTCTTCAGTCGCATCTCTTTCAATACTGAGTTTAAAATAAAATTATTATATATACTGTATGTATATATCCTTATACAAAATAATGACAGCATGTCTGAACCGATGTAGCCGGCTGTAGCTTCTGTACAATGGAGCTCCACTGATGAACATGATCACTGTGGTTTATAAGTAAGTCCCACATGTAATGCTGTGGTGGTGCATCAGATATGCATCATCCACGACCATACTGTAAAAAGTCCCCAACAAACGAAAGGTTTCTCATCCTTTGAGCCACTTTTTTTTTTTTTTTTTAAGTACAGCTGTTAGGAAATAATTGAGCCCATTGTAACACATTGAGCTGCATATTTGTGACACGTTTGAAAGATTTCGGTGTCGTAGAATTTTTGGGCTTGCGTGCTACAGAGTAGAGAAGCTGGAAACTGTCAATCAAAAGAACAATATAAAATAACACCAGCTTTATTCATGCAACAGGTTATCAAAGGTGCCATGTTGTGTAAATTAAAATCTCCATTTCCTTTTTGACTAATAAGCAGGTCTAGGTGCTATATGGATACTCGGAAAGTGACAAAACGCTCAGCACAAAGAAATGCACGCAGCCCGTCTTCAGCAGCCAAGACGTTTAGGCTGCTTTAAGTTTGTGATGTCACCAACTCATGCTAATGTCATATGTCCACCCTCAGCGGCGCCCGCTGTCCAACCTTTCATAGAAAATACAGTGGTCATTCTCTCACCTGGAATTGGCCTGGTTGTGCATCACTCAGAAAAGAGTCAGCCAGTCAGAACAGAAAGTTATTAATATCAATGTGCTTTAAAGACACAAACACAAAACACGTAGAGCTGCAAAGAGAAGTGATGTAAAACTGTGAGGAGCTGATTTTAGTACTTAAATCATATGAATATCTTCGTCTAAAAATAAAGCACTTGAAAAATGTCAACTATGGGACCATTAATGTGTATTAAACCTTTTTCTGATGATACTTAATATGTCTTGTGACTATGCAGTAAAATAAACTAATAGGCTGAAAATTTAAATCATTAACTTGTTCTCTGTTTCCCACCAGAGTACGAGAAGGATGGATCATTTCTTCCTCTTGCGGAAGTGGATGCCAGCTCGGAGGTTATTGGGGAGGTGACGATGCTCAACACACTGAAGCACTACAAGGTGAGAAATTGAAGTATTCAAAAAAGCTGTAAGGAAAAGCGAGGCTTTGTAGTTGTTTTTGTGCTGTGTTGTTGTGTGGGTAGAAAATGGTGCTGAGGTGTAACTGAACAGAAACACGCCAACTACAGTGATTGCAGTCAATATGAGGGTGGGGATGCAGAGCTGCGTCAGTTAGCCAACAAGTCTCCTCTCACTTTCAATATTTTTGTTAGTGTTTCTGTCTACAGGAAACGAACCTGCCCGACCTGCATTCGGTTGTGGTTGGCCTATATGATTTGCATGACAGAAATATTATTCAAAATGAGTATAAACCAAATACTTTCTGAAGTATTTTGAACATCGACAGAGTTCAGCTTACAGAAAAAGGCCACGTAGTTTCACATGCTGAGACCTGTTCAACAGCAAGAAGGAGCTGTTTTGAATGTAAGAACAGCAAAAATGGAGAACCGTAAAAAAAATAATAATAAAACATTCAGGTTTTTTGTTATTTGAAATATTTTTGAAAATGCTGCAAAATTGCTGTAGACAACAACATAATTTGTATCTTGTAGATTCAGCATCTCAGTGAGAGAAATGGAAATCTCGTCTTTGTCTCACTGTCACTGTCAGCAGAGGAAGTTAAAACGCAAGTGAGGGAAGAGTGTTTTGTAATGGCTTCATAGCTGCATCACAGTTGTGTAATGTGACCGTCATTTATCAGTACCATCACTGTGCGGGAAAGAAACACTCCTACATGGGAGGTCTGTGTTGGCCAATTTAAATAACTTTAGTTTCCTGCTTGATTGACCATGTGTAACAGAGCCTGTATATGAAAGTGAACACAGTCTCCGGGTCTAATAGACAAAGCCAATAAGCTTCGAGCCTCTCAAACTGCAATACCACTGAGGGCCACCAGGGGCTGGCTACAAAAGGCCTCTGGCTCCAATAGAGTCTAAAAAAAAAAAATGCATCAACTTCTCATTATGGTGTCATGAGTTAAATGAACTCCTTCTGATCATGTTTCTGGCTGCATTCACACTTCATTGCTGCAACAGTTAGTTCTCTTGACTAAACTAGAATTGAGCAAATGTCATGGTTGTCTCTTCGCACCAGTCAGACCCAAATACCCCATTTCATAGGTGGCTGTGGTTTCCTTTTTACAAACACTGATCATAAAAACAATACTACCTGAAACTGAAAACCTGACTGATGTACATGTTGTGTCATCTGTGCAGAGCCTTTTTTTAGAAATGTAAGTTTGTTTTTTTTGTTTTGTTTCCACAGAAGTTTGAGTTTAACTTGTTTGTTCTGCTGCAGGTTGATGATGGAGCAACGATCAAAGTGCTTTCCAGGAAGAATCATCCTCCTCTGAGACCGCAGGAAAGTCTGAAGGGTAAGAGCTGAGGAGGAAAACACTGTTTAATGAGCACAGAGAATGAAGAAAATTCTCACCTTTTAACAAGCGTTAGATGAAACTAATTATTGGGACAGAGAAGATCCCCCCTGAAATATAGCCGTATATAGCTATAGCTGCTGGCTAAGATAACTGCTAAAATGTTGAACAGGGAAGTTTATTCTTGACCTGGAGATGAAATTGTGTGATAAGCTCAACTCCAGGTGTAGAACATCTGTTCAGAGATGGGGTCATGACCGCCACTTCCCTGTACATACACGTGTGGTCTGGTTCAGTAAGGCTGAATTTAGTTATTCAGGGAAAAAGAATGAAGCCAGGCTTGATCTAGTATAGTAGGGAAAGCCTGGTTGAATCTGTTTCACAGTTGCCAAGGTTACCTGGTTGAGGAGATGTGGACGGGTCCAGAAATGTGTTCTTAATCTGGATAGATTCTCATTCACGGCTGTCATCTTGATCTGAACTGAATAGCTCATTATTCTCTACCTCAAGGAGTTATTTGCTAGAAATCTCAATTGTACACCTTAAAGTATATCAACAGAAAAATGGCATTTTTGTTAAATTTTTGACCCCTTTCTTTGACATGTTTATGATATTTTGGACCAGGCACCACCACCAGTGTGGAGGATTGCATGTTCTTGCTTGAATGTAATGTTTTACATTATGGACAACATGCATAAGTTAGTCATCATTATGGACAACAAACCTTTCTTTTAGGTTATTAGCTTTGCAGGAACATGCAAATTCCACATAGAAAGTCAAAGGCGGGACTTGAACTCTGGACCTTTAGACTGGGAGACGACAACGCTGACAACTGCACTATTGTGTTGCCTGACATAACTTCAACGGAAGTCAAACTTATAACATGTCATCAAATATATGAAAAAATATATCACGCTTTTGTCTGACTTTTTTTTTTTTTTTATCATATTTCGGATGACATGCTATAAAATTACTTTTTTGTCACTTTTTGGACGACATGCTATAGTATGACTTTTTTAATGATAATTTGGATGACGCAATATAGTGAGTTTTTTATGATATTCTGGATGACATACAATAGTATGACTTTTTTGGGCATTTTGTATCACATGCTTTAGCAAATATGACATTGTTTGTTATTTTGGACTGTATGCTATACTGTGAAACGTTTTGGTAATTTTTGACCGGGTCCATCTATCAATATATATATTAGTGTATATATTGTTCAATATTTTGATCCTCCTTGCAGCATGGCCTCTATTGGTGCTTTTTTAGCTTACACCTGGCTGCAGTTATTGGATCTGCTCATCATATATAGAAAATTACAGAAGAACAGCCCTTGATCACTGGTGATTTCTTCTTTTTCCCTCTCTAGATAATGAGGATTTTTCTGGAAAATACTTCCATTTGGTAAGAGATGGATAACCATATAAATTCGTATCACTCCACCACACAGGATGTTAAAGAAAGTTGACTCTTCCTATGGCTGCCGTCCTAATGTAGATTGATCCTGATGTAGACGAGGACCAAAGAAAGAACCCAGAGAAGAAGAAGCTAAAACTGAAGGAAATTCACCTCACTAAGCTGCTCTCCACCAAGGTAAGAGGAACCAGTTCCAATGTCTCATTCTGCACGAAATGAATCGACACCCATACCAGCGGAACTGATACCGAGTCTGTCTCAAACATGGCTCTTTCGATTACCAGCTCCTGGGTGAAAGAAATACACATAAGCATGCCCATTTATTTCTTCACCTTCATTGCAATTTGGAAGCCTTTTTTTTTTTTTTTTTTCCAACTCAGAAAAACATCACCTCCTTTCTCTCTCTAAGGTGGCGGTGCATTCATTTGTGGAGAACCTTTTCAGGTCCATCTGGGAGGTGACGAACAGCAAATCTCCGCAGGCTATAAAGTACTTCTTTGACTTCTTGGACACTCAGGCAGACAACATGAAGATCACAGACCCAGATGTCCTGCACATCTGGAAGACCAACAGGTATGGCACAGTCATCAAAAGCTATGTGGACAGTGTGAAAAGGTTTAATACCAAAGTCAATACAAATGCAACCCAGTGGCATATTGAACAAGTCTGCAGCATCTTAATAGCTGTTTTTCTTCCTCCGTCCTTCGTCCTCTGTCCTCCTGTCACCAGTCTGCCGCTGCGCTTCTGGGTCAACATCCTGAAAAACCCTCAGTTTGTTTTTGACATGCAGAAGTCTCCACATGTGGACAGCTGCCTGTCAGTCATCGCTCAGGCCTTCATGGATTCCTTTTCTCTGAGTGAGACCCAGCTGGGGAAGGTAAGTCAAGGCACTTGTCGTCGACTCCAACAGGAAGAAGGCGCAGGAAGTGAAGTGTTCCTCTCTTCAAAGAGACAGTAGGCGGAGGTTTTTTTGCACCATGAATGTGTTTCTGTGTTCCAGTATGCACCAACCAACAAGCTCCTCTACGCCAAAGACATCCCCAAGTTTAAACAGGAAGTGAAGGCTTACTACAAACAGTTCCGAGACCAGCCACCAATCATAGACTCTGAATTCAAGGACTTCCTGCGGGCAGAGTCAAAGGTAAATCCATTCTAGCACAAACCTGAACAAGATAACCGGCACGGTGAACCCCGGCAGTGACTCTGTGTGTTTTCATTTCAGAAACATGAGAACGAGTTCAATGAAGCTGCAGCCCTCAGAGAACTCTACAGGTTCATACAGCAATACTTCACGGAGGTCAGTTCTTCATTTATCAAGACGACCTCCCGTATTTACATTAGAAAGTGTTCCGGAGGTTTCCGCTCTGTGAACACATCTGCTCCTCATGTACCCGCCTCCTATCGGCTGGCTCCGAGAAGGTGCAGCAGTGACTGCACTTGTGAAACTGAGTTGCGCGTGTGTGTGTGTGTGTGTGTGTGTGTGTGTGTGTGTGTGTGTGTGTGTGTGTGTGTGTAGGAAATGAGTCTCATACTTCGAAGGTTCCTCTGCTTTGTTAATCAAGCTGCCGTTTCCTGTTCAGAGTGCAGTTTTTATGTTTTATACAGAGCTGATCAACAGATTCATAAACAGACAAATCCTATTTATTTATTTATTTAACCTGAAACTACGCAGCAGCAGCAGCGAAATGTCGTGACACTTTGAATCGAAAGGTGTTTCTGTAACGCATCTCACCCACGGACTGAATTCTGAGTAGATTCCAGAAAAATTCAAACGTCTCTTTCCTCCAGATCAAAGAGAAGCTGGATCAGAACGGCACCCCCGCTGAGCTGACGGAGCAACTGCAGCACGTTAAGGACTTGTTTGACGGACTGAAAAGCTGCTCGTGGAGCTGAGCTGTCCGTCACCTCTCTCGTCACGGACCCGAGAGGAAACCGCTTCTCCAGCTGTGAACAAAGAGGACCGAGGTAGACGTTCGTCCTGCGTGGAGCATCGTCCGCTGAACATGGAGACCAGGAAGACTTCCACTTTCAGAGGAGCTGCTGACCTTGTCGCTGATTTCACTGGATTTCACAGGACGTCCAGATGTCTTCGCTGGGTTTTCTGTCCAAACAAAAGTCTGTTGGAACTCCTTCAGACATTCAGAGACTAAATGTGCTGTCAGTAACAGGACACTTTGACGGACAGTCGTGACTGATGGACTTCCAGCTCTACGGTGGAGTTTCACTGTCAAAACTAACTTCGGTGACGACTGAATTTCTCCACCGTGAGATTAATAAAGTCAAGCTTATCTTATCTTATCTTAGATTCGTTGCCAGTTATTAAAGTTACGATCACAACTCAAGATCCCAAACACATAATCCAACACACAGACGTCTCAGAAACAAATGTTAATTTGGGAATTATTATTGTTTCAATACAGCTCAGGTGAAACGATCAACGTGCAATTTGCAGTCTGTAGTCTCGTTTTAAAAATATACATCATTTTTCTCCAGAACGGCTTCAGAACAAATGTAAACAAGTGTCAGTACAAATGAAACCCTGAGGACGTAATGGTCAGTTAAAAAAAATAAGTGCAGCGGCATCGAAAACGTCCAAAGACGTGAAGACGAATCCTTCTCACGTCTGTTTGGATGGAAATATGCCAATAAATAATGTCTCTATAAAAACAATGTCTGTGCGCTGGATTGGAAAACAAAAGACCAGCTCGTTTTAAGTCCGCTGGGATGTAGAATGGGGGAATGTGGGGGGTCAAAGGTCGGGCTGAGTTGCGGGGGCCCGATCCCGCTGCACCAGAGATCCCAGCTCCTCCAGCTGCTGCTGCTGGGTGCTCTCCAGGTTCTCCAGACGCCGACGCAGCAGAGAGAACTCGGCCTGATGCTGCTCCTCCTGCAGCAGAGGGAGGACAGGAAGAGGAGCAGTGACATGTGAAAACCCCTCACACACACACACACACGCACACGCACATACACACACACACACACACACACACACACACACACACACACACACACACGCACGCACGCACACACACACACCCACGCACGCGGTTTCCTGTGTTAATTCACACCCTGCTAAACAAACATCAGCTTCGGTTTTACTGAAGCTGTTCAGATTCTCCTGATGGTTCGTGTGTCTCTGGTCTTGTGTACTTGTGTACTTGTACTTGTGTACTTGTACTTGTGTACTTGTGCACCAACACTCACTATTCTGAGTGCATACGTGCGTTCACACTGTCGAGTACAGAAACATGCAGCGAGCTGTAAGTACCAAGACGATGAACTGAGAACGGTCCAAATTAAAAAAAAGTCTGAAACGTTGAACACATCTCACCCGAACCCGTCCCTATTTGGACTCCGTAGAAGAAGGGGGCGGGGCCGCAGATATTTTAGTGGGTCATGTGTTCACATGTTGAGGATATTTCCTGGAAGTGAAGAACGGCTTTGAAACGACACGACTCTGTGTACTACACAAGTAAGAGTCCTGACATGGAGGAGAACGATTTATCAGGTGGAACACGGCTCGGATCTTAATTCATCTGAACAGAACATTCAAACATTCACTCTACTGAGGACTCAGTTCATTTAATACTTCAACAAATGACATTTTACAAACCAGAGGAGAGGAGAGGGGGGAGAGAGGAGAGAGAGAGAGAGGAGGAGAGAGAGAGAGAGAGGAGAGAGAGGAGAGGAGAGAGAGAGGAGAGAGAGGAGAGAGAGGAGAGAGAGGAGAGAGAGGAGAGAGAGAGAGAGAGGAGAGGAGGAGAGAGAGGAGGAGAGAGAGGAGAGGAGGAGAGAGAGGAGGAGAGAGAGGAGAGGTGGGAGCTGGTTGCATTCAGCTGCAGGTTTTATGAGTCTGGAGTCCTAAAACAACTGTGTGTGTGTGTGTGTGTGTGTGTGTGTGTGTGTGTGTGTGTGTGTGTGTGTGTGTGTGTGTGTGTGTGTGTGTGTGTGCGCTTTTATGACCAAACATTCCTCCTGTGTGACTGTTCTTCTTACTTGGTTGGTGGGTAGCGGTCCCTCCGACCCGAGGAGGAGGAAGGGGGCGGGTGAGGAGGCGAGGAAGGCGGAGCCGGCACTGAAGGTTCCCTGACCGCCGAGCAGGAGGCGGCGAAACTCGTTGTGTCGTCGCTGCAGCTCCTTCATTCGCCTGTTGAGTTGAACCTGCTCCTCCGAGAACGACGGACGTCTGGTCGGGAGGACACGAGGACTTTAAAATAAATATCACCTCAAACAGCGTCAGCAGCTCTGACCAGCGACGCAGCGCTTCTTCACACGTTCACCTCGGTGACCGTCATGACCTTTACTTTTTGGCTGCGGCAGCTTCCAGTTCGCGCTCCTCCAGTTTGGCCTCCAGCAGCTGGATCTTCTCCTGCAGTCTCTTCTCCTTGTTCTCCGTCAGCGTTTTTCTAAACAACACACACACACACACACACACACACACACACACACACACACACACACACACACACACACACACACACACACACACAATCTTCAGTTTCCACCACAACAAAATCCAGTCTCTTCAACCTATGGATGATAAAACTGTCTGTAAAGAGGAGAACATGAACCCCGTGGTGTGGAGTATGATGTCGCTCTCGTCCGACCTGTTGAGATAAAGAGACGTCGGCGTCGTCGTACCTTCTTCTGCGCGGCCGCCGCTCTCTGCAGCTTCTCTTTGACCTGACAGTATTTCTGCTGCAGCTCGGCCTCTCTCTCCTGCAGATTGTGTTTCTCCTCCAACCGGTCGATCTGACGCTCCTCCGCCAGCCTGAAGGAGGACCGGCGTGAAACGAAAAGGAGTCCTTTCAGACGTGGCGACCAGAAAGCGGTGCGTACGTACGTACGTACGGCGCGGCGGAGCCGAGCGGACGTACCTCTCTGCGTCGTGCTGGCTCCTCTCGGCCTGAGCCCTCGCGGTCCTCAGCTCCTCTCGGCTTCGGTCCAGTGTTTCTCTCAGCCGCTGGTTCGTCTCCATCAGGTCGCTTTCAGAGTGCGACAGCGCCGCCAGCTGGACACCGAGTTCCTGGTTCTGCTGTTATTCAAACACACAATAATCCTGTTTATTTAAGGCAGATAAATCACCCCCCCCCTCCTCCCCAAATAAGACTTCAGGGTTGTGATGACTTACCCGCTGCAGGTCGGCGATCTCTGCCGTCTGCCTCTGAAGCTCCTCAAGCTGTGAACTCTGCTGCTGCACTTTAGTTCTGAAAGACATTTAATATTATCGCTGCGTTGAAATGGAGCCGGAGATCTCGTGGTTACAACACGGGAAGTCGTGTTCGCCGCGCGCTCGGCGTTATCTTACACAACTGGATATGATCCACCTGCTGCACTGTGCCTCCATCAAACAGCAACGAAACCCCCCAACAACACACAGCAAGAGTCACTCTGACACGAGTCACTGGATCTCACTCGCTCACCACAGAACGAGACGAGACAAAACCCAGAGGCTGAAAACGAAACAGAGGCAACCGCAGAGTGGTGGGTCTGTGTGTGTGTGTGTGTGTGTGTGTGTGTGTGTGTGTGTGTGTGTGTGTGTGTGTGTGTGTGTGTGTGTGTGTGCGTGCGTGCGTGTGTGCCCACTGCACCATCTCACTTCCACACTAATACAGATATTTTACGTAACCAACAGCTTCCACAACAGATTTCAAATCAGTAAAACAGATTTTCAGAGATTCTGGTTTGTGTGTTTGTGTGAACATTAGAAACTGAGCGTTTTGGGAAACGATGACGGAACAATTCTCGCGTTGGTCGTGTGTCACTTTGTGTCACAAAGCACGTGCCTGAACCAACAACAGTGGTTCGATGTAAAAACGTTTTCTTTACATTAATCTGAACTCGCAAGGACGAGAAACAGATGTCAAAGAATTATAAATGAATGAAACAGTTACTGTCGTTTTGGTTTTGAAGTCACTTACAACAAAGGAAAATAAGTGCTTTAGAAAAAGTTGCGTGTTAGTGTGTTGGAGTCGAGTGAGTGTCTTCTACATGCAGTTGGTTTGGATGAAGCTCAGTCTGCTGACCTGAAGCTCTGCAGCTCTCTGCGCGCTGACTCCTCCCCTTGCTGGGCGTTACGGAGACGCTCCTCCCACTCCTCCTTCTGAGCGTGATCTGAAGCGTCCTGCAGCGCTCTCTGCTGTTCCAGCGCTGCGATGCAGTTCTCCAACTCCAACCTAACGGCATAAAGCACAAGAAGATGATGTCAAATGAAACGTTCAGCGGATGTCTGATCTCAGAGAGTGAATTCAAGCAGGAAGCTGATTCTCACTTTTCCTCGTGCAAGCTTGCGGTTTTGCGGAACTCCTCCTCCCGAGCCGACTGAACCCTCCTCACCATCTCCCTCTCTTTTTCCACCACAACTTCCTTGTGTCGTTCCACCACTGCCTTTAGCACCTCCACGTCCGCCTGCAGACCTGACACACACACGCACACACACACACACACACACACACACACACACACACACACACACACACACACACACACACACACACACACACACACACACACACACACACACACGTTACTGTGAGAATATCAATCATTTGTTTTTGTTAAATAAAATGAACCAACTCGTCCCGATCTTAGCAAGTAAAGTTCAAAACAACAGACTCTGTCGCTGCAGACTTTCCAGGTGTGCGACGTTCTACGGAGTCACGTTAAACGGAGACAAAGTCGTGATCGCATACTTTTATTCTTATTCTGAAGAAGAACGAGACCGATGTGAGAGAGGAGGAGGGACGACGTCAAGGACTGACTACAGAGACAAGCAGAAGGTTGGTCTGTTTCCAACTGCACAGAAAGACAAGCATCGTGTGTGTGCGTGTGTGTGTGTGTGTGTGTGTGTGTGTGTGTGTGTGTGTGTGTGTGTGTGTGTGTGTGTGTGTGTTAGATACCATCAATCTGCCCCTGCAGCGTGTCTCTCTCTCTCTCCACCTCCCCTTTAGAGCGAGCACACTCCAGTTTGACGCTGGCCAAATCCAACTTCTGTGAATGCTTCAAGCTTTCAACCTGAGAGACAAAAACAAGCTTTAAACAAGCTTCAAGCCGCGCCAGATATTATATTCATGAAATGCTGATAAAAAAACAAAACAAATTGAACAAAGTCTTTTTAGATTTTGAACGGGAGCTTTTCATGACCACAAAACCCAGATTTGACCTCATTTCATGACAACAACACTGAGAACTAGAGCGTGACCTCAATATGAGCCGATCTGAACCTCAGATAAGTCAGCATCACTGGATATGATGGTTGATGTGAAACCTGTTTTTACAGAAGGTCATGGGAGAGAGATGCTTGGGGTGATTCAGAATTTATTAATTTATTTGTAGTTATTCCGGTTTAATTAAGGTTTAATTAAGGTTTCCTGATGACGGTGTAAAACAATAAACTATAAAACATCCTGCGTCCGTTACAGATCTGAGTCACAAGAGTCAAAAGGGTTCGATAAACATATTTGAGGGATTATTGCACACACAAAAAAAAAAGTGTTTATATATCTTGTATGTACAGAATACATGTAAAGAATAACAGCTGATATGTCCCATAAATCCAGCGTTAGTCGGGCCCAAAGAAAAACGTACAAATGTGGATGACAACAAAACTTGAGCAGAGAACTGACGTTTAAACGTGTTTGTTCGGCGTGTTTACGACAAAACTCAACGTGCGATCTGCAGCACACCAGAAACATCCTCCTACGAACACACGAGAACATGTTACCTTCACGCACGCTGTCCGATCAACTGAACATACATCACAACCCGTACCAAGTGTTAGTTCCTTTTAACATCACAGAAACGTTAGGGGGAGGAAAGGGTGTGTGTGTGTGTGTGTGTGTGTGTGTGTGTGTGTGTGTGTGTGTGTGTGTGTGTGTGTGTGTGTGTGTGTGTGTGTGTGTGTCTGTGTTCCAGTTCTATTTCTCCCCTCCAGCCTCTCTCCTGCCTGAACACACACACACACACACACACACACACACACACACACACAGTCAAGAGTTTGGGGTCAAAGGTCACAGAGCAGCGTACCTGTGAGGTGAGGGCGTTGACCTCTCTCTCAGCTTTGTGCAGCCTCCCGGTCAGCTGGCCGTTCTGCTCGTGGCTCAGGCGGAGCTCGCTCTCCGTCCGCTCCAGCTGCAGACGCAACGACTGCCGCTCCGCCTGCCGCACAGCAACCAATCAGGTCCATCCGTCACCACAGTGAAACGAGCCCCGTCACACTCGCAGCAAAGTTGTAACGCAAGATGATTAAATGATCATCCTGCAGGTAAGTTTACTGAAGCGGATAATAAAAAAAAAAACCTTGTCAACTCTAGCGTCATGTAACCACGGCAACCGGACTGCCGGTGTCTCACCTCCAGAGACTTCAGCGCAGCCTGAGACTCTGTCAGCTGTCTGATCTGGATGCGCTGGACGCTCTCGGCCTGCTGACCCGAGTTTTCTCTCTGAGCTCGGAGCTCGGCCACCTCGGCCTCCAGGCCCTTCAGCCGCAGGTGGAGCTGGGCCTTCTCCCTCAGCAGAGCCTCCACCCGCTTCCCATCGGTCAGCGCGTCCGAACCCTGATACTGAGCCACCGCGTCCTCCCTGTCCTTCTCCAGACGAGAGATCTGACCGCGGGATGTGAAAGTGGTATTTTAGAATAAATTTTAAAAAATCATCTGATCACCCTTTAAAAAGTCAAACGTGAAACCCGCCTCGGCCTCGTAGCGGAGACTCCTCTCCTCCAGGACACGAGCATGTTCGTCTCTCTGGTGGTCGCACTGGGACTTCAGGAAGGTGAACTCGTAGCGCAGCTTGTTGTACTCAGACCTGTACTTCTCCGTCTCCTACAAGAGAACCGCGTGTTCGCTCATTAACCACAAATCAGTGAGGGGACAGAGGGCCGAGGGGACGAGGGGACGAGGGGACGAGGAGCAATCAACAATGGAAATCAGCTGCTCCTCCAGTAGACACTTTCAAATCATCTCAAAAGGCAATCAAAGCTAATCAGCTGACTGCTGCTGTTGACTTAATGAGCACAGCCGGTGACGCCCGTTCAGTGCAAGTGTCACAGAACAACACCAGCAAATTAACCAGGAACATTATTGACAACAAACGTCTGTGGTCAGTGTTTTAAGTTCTAACAGTGAACATGAAAAAACATCCGGTTCTGACATTTGTTTTTTTTCCAAGTTTGGGTTCTTCAGCTGAGCTGTGATATTGAACAGTGAACCTGAATCCCAGAGGACGTCAGTGACGCCTCCACAGGGAGGAAATACCCCCAAAATATATCAGTGTATTTACATCTGGTCTATTAGGCAGGTCTGACACATGTTCAGATGCATTATCGCGTTAAACAAAACTGAGATGTGGAGCAAACTGTACATTTTGTTTACTGTTCAAACCATATTTGTGTTTAAAAAAAAAAAAAAATTTTTTTAAAAAAAAGCCCGACCGACCTCCTCCAGCTTGTTGAACCTCTCTCTGACCGGAGCCTCCATCTCCTGCTGCACCTGAGCTCTGAGCAACTCCAACCGCTGAGGGGTCATCACCTGCCCGACACACGCAAACACACACAGGGCGCGTCACTTCAAAAGGCTTTCGGCGCTCGAGTTTCGGTCTCCCGGCGAGCGCGGCGGCGTACCTGCAGCCGAAGCTCCTCCAGCTCCCGGGTTTTATCGAGCAGCTCTCCTCGCAGCTCGGCCAGCAGCAGCTGCAGTTTCTCCTGCTGAGCCTGTCGGCCGCTCAGCTGGCGCCTCAGCTCGGCCTGCGCCCGCGTGAACTCGTCCTGCAGGCTGCAAACAAAAAAAGGGACACGGACGACTCGACGCGTTCAGCCGACAACCGGGATGTCACGGCAAACCGGAGCCCGGCGCACGCGTCGAAAAACACATCACGCGGTCGGTGTCGCGGCCTCCTCGCTCCCCGTCCTCCGTTTCCTCGTAAAAGTACGCCTTCGATTTCGGTTCCTCTCGGTGAAGAAATCGACGACATTAAACGAGACGAGTCTGTACCGACCTGCCGTGTTCTGCCTTCAGCGTCCGGTAGTTGGTCCGGTGGTTTTCACACTTCATCCTCTCGTCGATCAGCATCTTCTGCAGCTCCATCTCCGCTCCACCCAGACCGGCCGACGGCCCCGGCTCCGGGTTCGGGAGGAGGAGGGCCGACTGCCCGAGGGCGGAGGAGGTCATCTCTCCTCTGCAGGAAAGAAAAGAGTCAGAAGAAGAAAAAAAAAGAAAAAGAAAATCTGGGTGAACCAAGAGGACGACTCGATGTGTGTTTTATAACAGAGACCAAACCTGCCTTCTCTCTCCGAAGGGCTGGTGGAGGCTTTGTTGTCAGCTAGTAACCATGGAGACTCAGAGAGGACGTCCCTCAGCTAGTAACCATGGAGGCTCAGAGAGGGCGTCCCTCAGCTAGTAACCATGGAGGCTCAGAGAGGGCGTCCCTCAGCTAGTAACCATGGAGACTCAGAGAGGACGTCCCTCAGCTAGTAACCATGGAGACTCAGAGAGGGCGTCCCTCAGCTGGTAACCATGGAGACTCAGAGAGGACGTCCCTCAGCTAGTAACCATAGAGACTCAGAGAGGACGTCCCTCAGCTAGTAACCATGGAGGCTCAGAGAGGGCGTCCCTCAGCTAGTAACCATAGAGACTCAGAGAGGACGTCCCTCAGCTAGTAACCATGGAGGCTTAGAGAGGGTGTCCCTCAGCTAGTAACCATGGAGACTCAGAGAGGACGTCCCTCAGCTAGTAACCATAGAGACTCAGAGAGGACGTCCCTCAGCTAGTAACCATGGAGACTCAGAGAGGACGTCCCTCAGCTAGTAACCATGGAGACTCAGAGAGGACGTCCCTCAGCTAGTAACCATGGAGACTCAGAGAGGATGTCCCTCAGCTAGTAACCATGGAGACTCAGAGAGGACGTCCCTCAGCTAGTAACCATGGAGACTCAGAGAGGACGTCCCTCAGCTAGTAACCATGGAGACTCAGAGAGGACGTCCCTCAGCTAGTAACCATAGAGACTCAGAGAGGGCGTCCCTCAGCTAGTAACCATGGAGACTCAGAGAGGACGTCCCTCAGCTAGTAACCATGGAGACTCAGAGAGGACGTCCCTCAGCTCCTTGTTAAAATCACCTCTCAGCAGTGAACGTCTCTGATTGGTCGGCTCCTCTTCCGGCTGTGATGGAGACTATTAGATGATATTAGATGATATTAGATGATATTAAGAGACTCAATCAGAATAAACTTCAACACCGACATGAACTTTAAACAGATTTAGACCTCGTGAACGCAGAAGTTCATGAAGCGGTGTTTGATGTTGAATTGAAGACTCCAGCTGGGTGTTGATGCTCCACGTGCTCTTCAGTCTGAACACAATTGGACCGAAACTCATTTTAAATGTCGCGCCCTCCAACATGCTAACTAGCCACTGACGGTGCGTCCTTTATCGGACAGTCCCAGCATCAGCTGCTCCGTTTTCTTTTCTTTATTTTTATTTATTTATTTTTTGTTTTACGTCCCACCGTGTGAACAAACAGCCACGACCCAGACAGGTCTTTGAATTGTTTTACTGACGCAAACGACCACAATTTACACAACTTTTTTTTTTTTGTCCATTTCAACGCTGCTAGCAGGGTTAGCTTTAGCGCAGCTGAATTTCTCTCTTTAACGCGGAGGACTTGACGTTCAAACCCGCAGCACGTTCAGGGTTTGAACGACATACGAGCCCGCAGACTCGTCCTCCGCCGTCCCGACATACTCCAGCGGCGGGCCGAGGAGAAACCACTCACCTCCTGAACTTGGACTCCTTTCTTTCCTGGTACTTTCCGAACCGATGCTAGCTAGCTCATCTGCGAACTACAAAATGTGGCATCATGGGTAACATTTCCCACAATGCACTTCTGGCGGACACGACTTGAAACTTTTATCAAGAGGTTATTTTAGTAAACAACAAATACATCAACTTCAATTCAGTTTTATATATTTTTTTATCTACTAATCCTGCAATTAATGATCATTTTAATTCTAGATTTATCTGTCGATTATTATTTTGTGTAATCGTGTATCTGTTGGGTCTTTAAAAGTGTTTCTTTTGTCATTTCTTGTTTGGATTTGACCAACAGTTTACAACCAAAACACATTATTTGAGCATTTCTTGTCATTAAAACGTGACTTAAAATTATTAATCGGTGGTAAAAAAAAAAATAATAAAAAAATAGCTGACATATAATTGAATTGATGAACTAATGATTGCAGCTCGAATATTTGCCACTGTTATCATTACTGTGCTTTGAATTAACAAACAGGAAACCTCTTCATTTAACAGCCTGAACACTGAACCCAACAATACATCAGTACAAACACTCAGATCGTAGTGGTGTTTGCGGTTCCCAATGATCTCGTCTACTATCTGTATCTAAATGCTCCCCATTAAAGGTCCAACACTTGAACACTGACAAAAGATTCAGCTTCAACCGACCCACTAATATCCAGAAACTTTTCCACCAGTGATTTGCATTGCAAATTCTGTGCAATTTAAAAAAATTTTTAAAAAAAGCAGAATGCAAACATTGTTGTTTTTCCTGGTTCCTGTTTTCCCACTCTGACCCCAACGAGAACAAATTTCCCCCTAAAACGCCCCTCCAGCATCCTAAGTGATCGTCTGTGGCTCGAATATGATGCTGTGAATTTCCTCTTCGGGACATTAAAGATAGTTTTGTTTGAGAGCTCACACTCGTATAAATGTCGGTCCTATGGATGAGAGTACATGCAAGGAAATGAAGAGGAGTAAAAACAGTGAAGCAATGGTGTCAGTGATGTGAGACGGATGGATGGCGATGTGTCCGTGTTGTTCACGCCGCACCAGTTGAAGAGTCCAGACATGATGGAAGAGGCGAAAATGAAAAATAACACTTCCAGCCCAATAAATGAGTCCTAAATAAGAGGGCAGTACTGTTATCTGTGGTGTTTTTAACTTTGCTTTTACATTTATTGCATCTTTTGGTACCACGAGTTATTCTTATTAATTTAAAATCAACCATTGAAATCGTGCTTATTTTTTAAAAGTCAAAAATGATATCAGATTAGTTTGCTAGTAAGTGGACTGATGATGATCCAGTGAGTTAAAGGATCTAATGAGTCATGAAAATAAAAATAAAAACCAACAGTAGTGATACAGGCGTGTAATGGATATAGATGTTTGCAGTGCTATGAGGCAGTGTACAATGATTACACACATTAGCGAAGGTCTTCAACCAAACGGTGATACAACTCCTATAGTCAAGATTACTGAGGTCACGTCTTACCTGTGGTTCATTCATATAAAACACTGAAGTGGGCAATAAAGTATAAATCTCAGAAGATATTTGTAGTTTGGTCTACATCATATTATATATCAATATTTAACAAAATATATGTTAACTAAAATAGCCAAATGGTTAAAAGTCATGTGAAATTGTAAATCTATTTACAGAGTAAGAATTAAATACATAAAAAATAAATTAACCAAACTGTTTAGAAAATATACAACATTTGATCGGCGCGTTTTGCCACCTTCCTGAGTGAACAGTCTTTTGCCCTCCGACCTGATGTCACTGGTCCAAATAGTTTCAGCTGGAGCTGCAAGAAGACATGAAATGAAAAAAAAAATTAGACAAGTCCACGTCCACAGAGATGAAAACATGAGACTTTCATGTGGCCACCTGTCAGCAGCGTCCTGGTCGGCGTCAGCACTTCTGTCTGTTTTGGATGCAGGCGCTTTCAATTTAGTGGGATCTAAAAAGAAAGAGAGAGGAAGTCCGTGTGTGTTCACAAAAACATTTGAATGTGGATCATGAGCAGTAAAAAAAAAAAAAAAAAGCTCCTATACCTTGAATCCAGCGGATCTGCGTCGCCGGGCCGTAACCCTGCTCGTTCTTAGCAGCGATGCGGAAGACGACGGCTGGCCGGTTGGAGGCGGAGCGGTCGATGTGGGCGTTGTCCAGGTGGGCGGAGCTGACTGAGCAGGAAGTCTTGGTGCCGCGATATATCCTGATAAAGGCCATCTGACCGGGTCGCTCTGAGCTGCTGGGGCGGCTCTTCCTCACCGCCATGTACATGGAGTACTCCAGGATCCGGCCTGACAGAGACGCCGGAGCCTCCCACGTGATGTGGACCGAATCGTTGGCCTACGCAGATAGAAGAAAACTATTATTCCACAAGATCCCGAGGCAATCGATAATATTTCCTTTCTCTGTGTCTACATGTCCTCGTTACAGCTGCCACCTTGGTAATCTTGACAGCAGAGGGCGCTCCGGGGAAGCCCGGCTGGCAGGTCTTGAACTCGCTGACTGGGCTGAAGTCTCCCTGGCCGAAGCAGTTGACGCCTGCAACTCTGAACCTGTAGGTCTGACCTGGACTCAGCTCCTGCTTCTCCCTGCCCTGGTAGTCCTGAGGCCCCGGCAGCTTCCGCTGAGGGAAGGGCTGGTGAGAAAGCAAAGAGAATTCATGTCTGAGTGAGCTGGAGGAGTAACTGAATAAAGAAACAGCCAGGATGTGTGGTGTTTACCTCTCTCGTGTTTGCAGGCCTGCTGCTGACTGACGTCACCTGGTCACCGTCAGCAGGTAGAAAGTAGTGGCTGACCTCAGAGAAGAGTGCTCTGAACACACCGACATCAAACCACGTTGCCGCTCCTGGATTCTGCTGAGGTGGCGGTTTATAATGTTAGTTTAGAACAGGCCGAGTGTGAGAGCTGATCATCACTGTTCAGAGGTGGATCTGACCTGATCTGCGTGGGCGTACAAATCTGAGCTCTTTTCAGATGAATCTGCTTGTTTGTCTGTAAAAATCAGAAGAGAAAACAACACGTGAACTTCTCATTTTAAAATCCTCAGCCTCCTGCAGTCTGTTCTAACAATGATGTTCGAGCTTGAACATCGTTGTTACCTGACTGGTGCTGAGTGGAGCTGCTGACCTCTGATGTCTCCTGTTCAGCTGCTACAACAAATACAGAGAGAGAGGGTTTAAAATCAAAGCTGTGGAGGAGACTGTTGAGACTGCACGGCTGCAGGAGTGTGAAAACAGACATCTTTCTGAAAACAGAACCAACACTGCTTTTATTGCGTCTTACAGTCAAATGTTAGAGATCATTGTGGGTAAACCAGAATTCAAGCAGCGATGACATGACAACACAACTCACTGCAGCGTTTTGAGTCGTCTTCCAGGTCTCTGGCAGCTCTCCTCCCTCCCTCCATTTGAGTTTTTGCTGAGCCATTTGAAGATTTTACTGAAGCGTCCTGCTGCGTTAAAGCATCCTGAAAAACAAAGGAGAACATTTAAGCACGAGATCTTTTTGTTCTAAGCCGAATCCCAAACAACGCTTCATTACATCTGGATAATATGGTTGACATCAAACTCAGTCTTATTTCCTCCCCAAACTACTTTATTAATTGTTACCTGACAGTATTTCTTCACTATGCCACATTACTAACTTTAAACGTTGCTAAACCTGGAGGAAGTTTATTCATTCATTACTGTAGTGGCTGGTTTTTCTTTGTTCGTAGGAAGGCTGTAGCTCAGACGGTAGAGTGGGTTGAACACTAATCGGAAGGTCGGTGGTTCGATCCCCAGCTCCTCCTGTCCACATGCCTCAAGTGTCCTTGAGCAAGACACTGAACCCTAAGTTGCTCCCAATGTTGTACCATCAGTGTGTGAATGTTCTCCTGATGGCGGCACCTTGCACGGTGATCTGTCTCATTAGTGTGTGAGTGGGTGAATGGGAAAACCATGTTAAAGCGCTTTGAGACCGAAAGGTGATAAAGTGCTATACAAGTACAGACCATTTACCATTTGTTAGGATACTGTAGGCGAGAACATCTGTTAAAGGGCTTGTTTTTACTGGTGTCTGGTAGTAACACCAGAAGGTGGCGGCAATTCACCTAAAAGCCTTTTGCAATTAAGCAACAGGAGAAGAACGTGTTACGCTGTTACTTTAGACATTATAGTGGAAACAGGAGAAACAATCAAAGACTACTGCAGCCTTCAAAAAGTGTGGAAGTCCATACAAAAAAAAAAAGAAGTGTAAACCCTGCAAGGTTAGAATATCTTAACAACTATGCACAATTGTTTTAGAGCAAAACACAGAGCAGACAAATGCAATATAAGAGTTGAATAGTTCCCAGTAAATATCCAATAGCATTTTCAAAATGCACATCCATGTTAGATATGATCTAAATAATAGTACTGACATATCTATCTTTGGTCTGCTACGACAACATGGGTGCATGCACACATAACAAGCTTTATTTACAGATTTAAGTACATTATGAAGGTGCACCTACCTGAGCTGATGCTTTCTTGTCTCGATTAGTCTTTCCTTCACTTTGTTGTTGTAGTGATTGAACTCCTGAGAAAAAGAGAGCGACAGGAAATGTTACAGAAATGTCTGTTCTCCATCATTATATCTCCACGTGTACCTAACAGCGCTGAAGTTGATGCTAAATATTCGCAGCATCCTCCGGTTCTCTCTACAAACATCCATCAGATCTACAGAGAAAACGTTTCTTCTAACGTCATGAAACGTTTGAAAAAGTGACGATGTGACTGAACGTCTGCGCTCTCCTCACCAGCAGCGTGTTTATCCTTCCCGTTCTGTCCATCTGTTCCGGTTGGATCGACTGCTGTGGTAACTGGACCTCTGACTGCAGTGCTGGGAGGATACACAGGCTGGACTTGGAGGACGTAGCAGTCTGCTGCAGCCAGGGGGCGCCACGCCACATGGAGCATGCTGACTGTGGATTTGATGAGTAACACTGGCTCTGGGATCGCTGGTTGATCTGAGGGCAGAGTGGAGGACATTATACAAGTTGTTTTTGTTTGTTTCTTAGTGCTGACCTTTACCGTCTCCACCCGGCCTTCTGTTTCTCACCTGTCTCCAGGTACCACAGGTCCTTGCAGCAGACCTGGTAGTTCCAGCTCTTGCGGTATCCGTCGCGGCCGCTCCAAATGTAAATCCTGGAGCCGACGGTGGTGGTGCAGTGGCCGGCCCTGGCTCTGGGCCTGCAGGCATATGGGTCGTCACTCTGTGGTCCCTGGCTCTGCAGCTGGGACTCCAGATCATCCTGCTGCTCTGGGCCGAGATTCTGCCAGCTCATCGTGTCTGTGAGAGGAGAGGAAGGAAACAGTGAACTCGCTGACGCGGCCAACACATGGGTCCAATATTAAACGAGCAATTCCAACGACATTTTCAGTGAGACGCACTGACCTAAGTTGAGTACACTCAAGGAGTTGGTGCAGACCCATTCGGTTCCTGAGGCGATGTGTTTGTCTGACTCAGGAACAGGAATCCAGCCACCAAAAACATACATCCTGCAGACAGATGAACACACTGTGATTTTGTCAAACTAGACATCTTTAGCACATTTGATACATAGATTTAAGAATCCTTTACTTGTTTCCGATGACACTGGCAGAGTGAAGGCTTCTGGGAAGAGGTGTGGAACCCCTTGTTTCAGGTGTTGACCAAACCATCGTGTCTGAAGGAGAGAGAAAGATAAAGAGAAGTATAAATACTCCAAATTGCTGCTCTTCATTCAAAGACAGACGTGCAGACATGCAAATAAGCCGACCACAGTTTTGCATGCAAGACAATCTGGCCTTTAAAGGATGCAAATGTTCTGTTTTCATTTCAGAAACTTGCAGATAGTCAATAATCTGCAAAAGAAAGATGCGTCCTACCAAGATCCAGCTGCCACAGGTCATCCAGTCGGCATCCTTGCATCCCTCCAAAGATGTAGAGCTTCGGGGAACCGAGGCCAGTGTAGGCAACTGAGGTGTGGGACTCGCGTGCGGAGGGACCGCCACCCTTCGTCTCTGGGATGTTCCAGCCTCTTGCCCCCGATACCGACTGCAGCTCCAGCTCATAGAAGTCGCCCATATATCTAAAATGAGAAATAGTCAAACTCTCTGTGAACAGTGAGAAGCTGGGTGACAACTGTCTCACAAACAGGTCAGTAATTCATGAATAATAACTCATGTGTTCAGTAAACCCAAATCAAACACGGGTGTACTTTCTGACCTCGCCACACCCTCATCAAACAGAAACAAACTCACCTCACCTTCTGCAACCTTGTTTATCTACAACCCTGAAAAGTCCTGCGTGAACAAACTAGTTTGCAAATTCTCCCTGTCCTGAATGTATAGAGAGCAGTTTAGACGGTACCTTGGTACATTGCCGTTGGGTTCCTCGCTATCATTGGCCAGCCCTCCAAACAGATAACACTTATTACCCACAAGAGTAAAGCTGTGTCCAATCCGAGGGCACGGAGGCGAGCCGTTTCTGGGAGCCCTCGGCTTCAGCTTCTTCCACAGCCAGCGACTCGCCTAAAGAGCAAAACACATAAATCTAAAAAACGATCTACGTAACATCGTTAGGGTTTGAATTCCCACTGAAGGAAAGGGACGGCACTACCTGAAGTTCATAGAGGCTGTTGGTGTACCTCCCAAACTCAACCATGCCGCCGAAGACCAGTATTCGGGTGCCTTCACAGACAAAGCCGTGAGCAGCACAGCCTGGTGGGATGTCCCCCCTCACCGCAGGTAGAAACCATTGCTTTGAGACTGGAAGAAAGGGCCGACGTCATTAGGCGTCACGTTGACGGGTGGCTTGAAGATATTTTATGCATTTACAGCTGGGCGATATGGAAAAGATCAAATATCACATTATGTTTGACAAAAATACCTCAATATTTACACTGTGACGATATTATAGAGATGTTTATTGGTGCTTTCACGAAATATTTACATCGTTAGATATTTGATTAAACAGTCATCATTAATGTTGATGTGAAGACAAAAGTGAGTAAAAGAAAAATAACAGAACAGAAACATCAGTCTGAGTTCAGAGAGTGACGTCACTTCACTAAAAATGCAGCCTTCAAAACCAGCCAGCAACTAAGTCGTATAACAACATAGTGAAGCTCGTCAGCTGACGTAACACCCTCAAGCTCGGGTTGGTGGATAGTTTACAACAACAAACCGGAAGGACGGTGGCCGAAGCAATTCTGTAATGTGTTTTTTTCTGAAAAAGAGGACTCGTCGTTTCCCGATGGAGCATGCTAAAAACATTAGCCGCTAACGTTAGCGTACCAGTGTTGTAAACATGGACGTCCTCCGCGATCCCTTCGTTTCCACCACCGAAAACAATGATTAATTCCCGGATCGCAGCCGCTCGGTGGCCGTGTCTGGACCGCGGTGTTACTCCTGTGACGGAGTTAACTTTCCTCCACTGCGGCTCCTCTTCGCCGGTGCTCATCTTCCCGTTGGGGAGCCTGAAGTTTGGCGGTGTTGACGCTTCAAAGATGTGGGCGGGGCGAAGGGGGCATCCGGAAGTCCTTACACAGATATGGAAACATACTGATGTCTCACTCTGATGTTTTTATTGGGGATGGAGTATCAAAACTGTGAGGGGAGGGGGGGGGAAGTAAAGTAGTTAAATAGCTCAATTTAACAACGTGGTGGTTGTACATGTTTGATTATGACTTTCTGATGATTCATTTTGACAACATATAAAATGAGTGAAAAGACAGAGAAAGGTTCAATCCACCTTCTCTGTTCTATGATTCAAAAGCTTGCACCATCGTGTCATATTTAATCATCTTTGAAAGTCCCGTTCCTTTCAGCTGGTTGTGGTTGGCCTTAAAGTTAATTTAATTTGTTTTTATGTACTGCAGAAAATAAAACATGTTTAAATTGTTATGAGAACAGAAAGCCAAAGAAGGATGACAGAGTTGCGTAAAAGAAAAAGAAAAAGAAGCAAAAAAATCTCAAAGAAAATCAGCAAATTAGTAATTTAATTTGTATTTCTAATTTTATGCAGCTAAAGTGTGTCCACCTTCAGAAAGTTTTTTTTTTTTTTTTTTTTAATTTTTTACAATAGCCTACAGACTACTGCATTTTGTCAAAGTGGAATCAGAGATTGGCCAACATTTTATAAGTTTCCGACAGTCCAAAACCTGACCGTGTGTGTGTGTGTGTGTGTGTGTGTGTGTGTGTGTGTGTGTGTGTGTGTGTGTGTGTGTGTGTGTGTGTGTGTGTGTGTGTGTGTAGGAACAGGAACCCCTCCCGCTGAGCAGGAAGAGGGTGACGTTAGTTGTCAGTTGGCTCGTGCAGTCAGAATTACAATAATTGTCTGTGCGTGCGTGTGCGCGCGCGCGCGCGTGTGTGTGTGTGTGTGTGTGTGTGTGTGTGTGTGTGAGAGAGAGAGAGAGAGAGAGAGAGAGAGAAATAATAGGAACTTGTCAGCCTGAAGGCTATTGAATTGAATATTGTTAAGTGAAAGTTTGTGTCCATATTATGCGTGGCTTTGTCCCGTGATCGGAGTGTGTGTGTGTGTGTGTGTGTGTGTGTGTGTGTGTGTGTGTGTGTGTGTGTGTGTGTGTGTGTGTGTGTGTGTGTGTGTGTGTGTGTGTGTGTGTGTGTTTACTCAGACGGGAATACTGCGCCAGAGGAAGTGCGCCCGCTCTCCGTCTGCGCGTCCCGACTTCCTGCTCTGAGGCAGGAGAGAGAAAAGCTGCGGATCCGCTTTCAGACAGCGGGGCAGCAGCAGCATGGAGCCCCAACACAAGACAGACACACCGTTTTAAGAAACGAACGCACACATCACGCACGGGCAGACGGACAGAGGAGCAGCGGCCGTCCACATCTGGGTAGGTGCCATGTTTCCTTCCATCGACAACTTTCTGAAGTTAGCCTATGTGTGTGCGAACTTTTGCGTAATGGAGAGACAGAAGCGGACTTACATCATCTATTGGTGTATTTGTTGAAACCTTATAACGGTCAAATACTCACTGTCAACTTGAAAACTCGGTTAAAAGCCGCGCGTAAACTGTTAAATCTGTGCGTAAAATGGGTTAAAGCTGTGCGTAAAAGTGTTAAATTGCGCATTAAGCGCTTCCCACTTCGAAACAAACAGTGAAACAAACAACACTCCGCTTTGGGAAGCTAGATTTAAAAATAAATAATTATAAAATGAGTTTAGTGTACCAGCTGCTGTGGAAAAATCCGCTGTGGCTCCTTTAAAAATGAAGTAGTAGACTTTCTGGTTTGTCTGGGCCGCGCAGACTAATTGCCATGCGCTTCCGGATTGAAGCTGGCAGCAGACAACATCTTGAAAATGAGTCACTGGTGCAAAACAAAGAACCATTTGAGTTCCAGCAGAACCCCCACTCCTTCTCCACACACACACACACACACACACACACACACACACACACACACACACACACACACACACACACACACACACACACACACACACACACACACACACACACAGTGACATACTTCCAAAAATAAGAAATAAAACGACTGGAGAAACGAGATGGATGTGTGGCTTTTGGGTTGGTTTGTTTCCGCTAGATGAAGCGTTTCCAGAAGACAGAATGGGTGTCCGATAAATTTACATTTATGTGTTGGTCATCCATGGCTTGTGAGCTTCAACTAGGAGAGAGAGAGAGAGTTAGTACAGTAAACTTCAACTTGTGACACAGAGGAGCAGTGCATCAGACTACTTTTATTCTGAAATTCCATAAATCAGCATTTCCTGCTGCTTAGCTTCTCCCCAGTCCAGATTTGTCAAGAGTAAAACGTCAGAAAGTCAGCATCGATCAGAGTCTGACATCAGGACATGTATGTATTCCCCACATGTTGTTGATGTACATCTGCATGTGTGTGTGTGTGTGTTTAGGTGGTGAACATCTGTTCAATGTTAAAAATAACAGAACTTTATACAAATGACAGATAGTGTGTGTCCCCGGTGACAGGAAGTCCTGGAGAGTGGAGGCCTTTCACCGGGGAATCACGCCCCTGAAGCTGAATGACAGGAAGTCCTCGTTTAGACAGTCAGACAGACATCACCTCACACACACACACAACCCCATGCAGGAAATAGGAAGCGACAATATGGCTGGTTGTGTGCGTTCATGATGACGGGTCATTGTTTGTACCAAATTTCCCCGCCTCACACACACACACACACACGCACACGCACGTGCACACACACACACACACACACACACACACACACACACACACACACACACACACACACGCACACGCACACGCACGTACTGCTGGTTGGTTTCCTTTAAGAGAGACACAAAGATAAATATGTATACTGTATTTCTAGATGGAGTTGGTGGTGGATTGTTGTGGTGAAATTTTACAATATGTTGTTATGAACACAGTCAGAGTAACCATCAGTTCTGGTTGTGATGAACATGTTTACACCTCCAGCGTTAAAGAGGCAGATGTGGTTACCATGGGGATTTCTGATGCAAACTGTAAAGTCTTCTCTGTCATATTGTCATGGCTGCAAATTTCATCTCGCTATAATGAGTTATCGGTTGTTTTTCTTGTCACCGTACATATAGTGTGCTTCTGCGGCACGGTGTAAAGGGACTGGCCTGAGAGAGGAGACGGAAACAGACAGGCAGACACTCACAGACAGTCAGTGGCTTCCAGGTAAACACGTCGGTTAGACCCATGCTTGTCTTGGCAGAAGGTCATTGACCACATCCTGCTTTGTCGCCATGGAAACGTCTAAAAAAACCAGCCAGCATATGGACCGCTCTCTCTTTCTCTCCTATCACACACACCCACAATGTCAGATAGCATATATATGTGAAAGAACAAGAAGTACGTTGGCACATTATCAGATTTTGAAAAACAATCAGGATTACAAATGAGCTTTCTTAGTTACTAGCTAACAAATAAATATAATTTTAGCCTTTTAAATTTGTTTTGTTAGGTTAACGCAAAAGCAAACGCGGGTCAAATGACATCTATCTTTTCAGAAATGATCACACAGATGATTCGTCTTCCGCAACACCTTATTATGCACACTTCCTGTGTCTGTTCACAACTTGTGTGAGGGTCAGAAGGAGCAAAAACACAAACTAGTACATGCAGCCACACAGGATCCGTATAGTACACGCCAATTAAAAGTGAATGAATTACAAAGTATCCCAAACAAAAATACAAAGTCAATTTCTTTTAAAAAACAGAGTGGCTTTCTCCATAATGAAAATTTGTGCTGTTAAGTCACCACAGCGAGGGAATTAATTTACCAATATAATACATTTTGCTCATCAAAATGATTTTTCAAATGGCCATCACCTCTTGATGATGTGTATAAAGGTTCCTGATTCAGAATTAAAGCAAAAACAATCAAATCAGGGACTGATTTCCATTTAAAAAATTTAAAAAAAATCATAAATAAGTGAAATCTCTAAATTCATAATGGGTCATATGGTCCTTATTTCTAGATTAAAGTGTTGCTGTCAGCTGATAACTATATTTAAGGAAGATGAGTCTATTATAAGTCTATTATTTAAAGGATGGGCTGATTGTTTACGTTCTAAAATGAATTTGTAAAAGTATGAGACTACTCCATTAGTGAGAGACCAAATTCTGAGTAAAGATGAGTTGAAGGGCCAGCGCTGTGTGCTTGTGGTTTTTGGTGGAGCTTGTATCAGAGGAAGGATCAGCGTGCCATTTCTGCTGACGTCAGCGACCCTCCTTTTTTTCCTTCCTTCTTTTTATGTCTCCTGCGACGTCTGAGTCCCTTAACAGTCTAGGAGGCTGAGAAATTATCTAAATTTAAGGACATATTTGATAATCTATACAGTTATTTTATCATTTTTTTCACTATTTATTGACTTGTTTTTCTGAGTTGCGGTTTAACTCTTAACTACATTAATAGAGACAGCTTTCTGGGACATCAACATATACATCAGGTTTCATGTACACAGCCGAAGTATACTGTTTATTATTACCTTTAACTGTCAATTATAAAGTTTCACTGATCAATATTTGTATGATAATCCTGAATCCAGGAAATGTGTCGAATGTGGAAAGCGTTATTGACGAATCCACAGAGACTTATCACTCTGAACTGTGCAGTTCATCTCAGCCAACTCAGCATTGTAGGGTCTTTTAGCTTACAGCTTTGTTTTTATTTTACAGCCTGTAACTTTTTAGTTTTGATTCCGTCTCACCGCTCTCATCAAAGCAGAATGCTGCAGCTGTTACCCACAGAAAAAGTGATGAACCTACTCGGCAGTAGAGCACGTAGCTGCAGCAGAGACCGATATTCCCCTCCTATGTGAGCCAAAATACAGTTAAAAGGACACTTTATATTTGACTTACATTCACCAGTTCACCAGAAACTGGAAATTGGTTTGCAAACTTGCTAGCCATGACAACCTTTTAAAGACCTGTCATGCAAGAAGTGGTATTTATTTGTGACTGGGCACCTACACCACTGTCTAAACACAAAGCGCACAAAAACATAATCGGGGGTGTGGTGGTAAAGTGTTACACGCTTCTCCTGGGAGATCAGACTTGGACTTCGAGTTTAGACTTTATTAATCCCACAGTGGGGAAATTTAGTCATCACAGCAGTATAGAAACACAGTTAGGGGAAAAAAAAAAAAAAAAAAGGTGCGCACAATAAGAAAAAAATTACAAATGCGTATACAATAAAATAAGATAGAGAAGTAGAATTTTTTTGAAAAATGAAGACCAATCAATAAATACACCCACACCCACAAACTACACACACCAACAACAACAAAAATACAGCTTGGGATGAATGGAAAGTGTCAGGTGCTATGAAATGAAATACAGTAAAACATTATTTTAGGCTGGTGTCGAACAGTCTGACAGCCGTCGGGACAAACGACCTGCGGCAGCGCTCTGTCCTGCACTGACAGTGCAGCAGTCTGCCGCTGAAGGAGCTGCTTGAAGCTCCTTCAGTCTCAGACATCCTCAACCCAAGATACAGAGAGCAAGAAGAGACCCCTGTATAGATCCCGATATGATTTTGAAGTTTTCATTTTAAGATGAAACACTTTCATAATGTTGATTTAAGGTTATAATATGTCAGCGTTGTGTTTACCGCTTGTTCAGTTCCCCCCACGTGTCCTCCAAAAAAATGAACCAATGCTGCTTGATTACCCATTTCGGAAAAGATTCTTCTTTTTCCTCCACCAACAGTTGCCATGTGACACTCTAATTTGTGCTGTGAAGCAATCCTGTTGATACAAGCCAAAAAGATTGACACACTTGTGTGTTGGTTGACCTGCTTTTATTCAGTCCTGCTTCTTCACTGCAGATCGCCCGTGTCTCTGGTGTCGCCCCGTCATGGAGAGCTCCATCACACTCTGGCAGTTCCTGCTGCAGCTGCTGCTCGACCAAAGCCACAAGCATCTCATCTGCTGGACATCCAACGACGGCGAGTTCAAACTGCTCAAATCGGAGGAAGTGGCCAAGCTGTGGGGGCTGCGCAAGAACAAGACCAACATGAACTACGACAAGCTGAGCAGAGCGCTGCGCTACTACTACGACAAAGTACGCAGCAGACACATTGAAACTATACAACACAACCGTCTCAGTGGTTTGATGTCCTGAAATGTGTTTGAAATAAAAACGAATTTCTTTGTTCTTCTGCAGAACATCATCAAGAAGGTGATCGGTCAAAAGTTTGTCTACAAATTCGTGTCGTTCCCTGAGATTCTGAAGATGGACCCTGCGGTGGTGGAGTCGGGTCGCAGCAGCGAGGAAGGCGGGGGGACGACATCTGAACCTGAGGCTGAGGATGAGGATGGAGGTGAGAGGAACCAGTACCTCCACTCTGGCCTGTACTCCTCCTTCACCGTCAGCTCCCTGCAGCTCTCCTTGGAAGGCCACCGGCCAATCAAGACAGAGCCCAGGTCCGATCGCCATGACGACAGCTCCTCCGTCATCCGATTCATAACCAACCGCGGCCACTCCTCCCTCTCCTCCACTCCACCCCCATCCTCGACCGAGAGCTCCCACTCCTCCAGGCTGTCTCCCGGGCTGGTCCGCTCTACCTCCTGCTCCTCCTCCTCCTCCCCACCGCAAAGCCCCGCCCACACATGGGTGAGGGGGCGTGGCCGGAGCACAGACACTGATGAGTCAGAGCCCAACGCTCAACCTCTGAACCTGTCGTCTGGTCAGAGGGAGAGGGAGAGGGAGAGGTCACAGAGCACAACAACGCCGGAGAGGAGGGGACTGGTCAACAGCAAGCCTTTGAAAGGCAGGAAACCCAAAGGCTTGGAAATCTCCGCCCCTTCTCTCCTCCTGACAGGAAGTGACCTCGTCTCCATCGCCCTCAACAGCCCGGCACTTCCATCAGGGTCCCTGACTCCTGCTTTCCGCACCGCACAGGTACAACATGACGCCCCTGTACACACACTAGTGCCTCCGCAAACGCAGCACAGGAAATAGGTCAGGAGAGAGACGCAGAGTTACGGAGAGAAGGAGGGAAAAAAGAGAGTTTGGATGAGGAAAGTCAGACAGGGAGGAGATGGAAAGAGGTGAGCGGAAAGAAAGGAGGAGGCGAGGGAGGGAGGAGGTTCATAAGTGAAGCCATATGTTCCTGAAGCTCCTGATTCACTGGCAACAACACGCTGACCAAACCAGGACAGTCTGACTATATTCAGGCTTCCAGCTGACGCTCATATCCAGACTGAGTAATGGTACGCTGCTGTGTGTACATCACCGACGGAAAATTAAAGTGTAGGCTAAACCATTCATCCATTACTCAATATGCTCATGTGGTTGGTTTTCACATCTACAAGCTCAACATCAACCACAGCAACCTTCCTCAGAAATGTTTTCCAGATTTGGTCCTCCTCTTTTTTAATTCGGATCATAATCCAAATAAAAGTCCCCGTTACCCACCTGAAACCGGCTCATGGTGGTTGCTGCTCTTCGATGGGTCTGAAAACTCAATGCAACCGCAGAACTAGAGAAAAAAAACCGTAGAATCATGCACCATAAACTGATCCCGAGAAAACAGCTTAGTGGAACCGAACATCACTAATTGATCTAAAACAAACATCATAAATCGATTTTCATCAGCAATTTGTGCTAACAAAGGACATCTGAGGCAGAGAAATGATGACACTGATCAGGGACTAATGGCAGCCAGTGAGATATGACCAAAGCACAACTCTGTGTCTGTTCACAGGAAGAGTTTGAGATAACTTCCTGCCATGAAAAACAGATTTCAAACATTTTGTTTTCAATAGACAGCCAGTCACAGAGACATGACAGGAAATAACGGGGAGAGAGATTAGAAAATGTACTTGAAACCAAAGGTCTCCCGCTGGATGCAAAGTAGGACAGCACCTTGGACCTCGAGGCTACCAGAACACACCAGGACACTTTCAAAGATTTCCCTGCCTTTGAGCAGATTCAGGTAAATAGCTGTCATTGCTAAAACAAAACAGGGTTGAAAAGAGAAAATACTCCGTGGTTGTACCTGAGAAGGTAAACGCAAAGGTATTGAATAAGCTGTTGTTCCTTCAGCTTTTAGTTGCTGCTTCTGTAGAAATGTAAAATGAATCTACGTTAAATATGAGAGACAGAAGAAAGACTGGACAGAAAATAGAAGTCATGAATTGTGTATGAGTGGAACTTCCTGACCTGGAAAGAGGCGCCTGCCAAGTCGGTCTGTCTGGTGGATGCGAGTTCACCAGAGGGCAGACTTGGCTTTGAGCTCCGGGTGAGACTTCACGACACGACCGACTCTGAGCGGCTCTCTGGACGTGTTGCCAGAACAAACACCATCATCTCCTCCTCTGTGTTTCTCCCCTGACGTTTCATTTGTTTGTTTTTTTTGTCTGTGTAGACTCCGTCTGGTCTGCTGCTCGCTCCCAGCCCTCTGCTCTCCAATATCCATTTCTGGTCCAGCATGAGTCCAGTGGGACCCCTGAGCCCCGCCCATCTGCAGAGCCACGCACCCCTCTTCCAGGTAACACTCGTTTATTTGTCTTTCCGTGCCTGCCTGGACGTTCACTGACTTGGCGTTTCCTAAAGCCCTGCGAGGTTCAACTAACCCAAAACCTGCCTCCACCCTGAGCCCATGCCGTAACCCAAATCTACATCAGACACCACGAGTAGCTGAAGGCCGAGTGTGTTGGACATAAACTGGCTTGAATGATGAACCATCGGACTGAACTGTACGGCAAGAGAGATAATCTGTGGGCATATGAGTGAAGGGGCTAAAACTGTGATGTCACAGAGAAGCGCAATAAGGAGCACTGACTTTTTCTAAATAAACTCTCACACACAAATTATATCCCGATTTTGTCTCTTGCACGGTGGAAAACAGTCTCATGCGTAATTACGTCAAATGTGTTGAGGAAAAGGTCAAATGGTTTCATGTAGAAACGACACGCAGTCTTGGAGGAGATGGATTTTCTACCTTTAAACCTCCGTTTACAGCAAATCCCTCCCTCATCTAACTGCAGGCCTTTTATAGTCATTTCACACTGCAGATTTACCTCTGCAGTTGTTTTCATACAGCCCTGTGTGTGTGTGTGTGTGTGTGTGTGTGTGTGTGTGTGTGTGTGTGTGTGTGTGTGTGTGTGTGTGTGTGTGTGTGTGTGTGTGTGTGTGTGTGTGCGTGTGTGTGTGTGTGTTTGTGTGATTCACCGTGTGCCAAGGTTTCAAAATAAGCTACAGATGTTTCCGTTCTGGCGTGGACAAGAAAAGGGGGCAACTTCCTGCTGGCTCGGGGGGGAAAGGGAGAAGAGCTCCTCCCACCCATCACAGCTCACACACACACAGACACACACACACACACACACACACACACACACACACAACTCCCAAATAATGGCCAGCATTTTTGACCTGGGAACAGGATCTGGTCTTAACAACGTTGGTGTGCTGCCATATTTAAAAAGGTGCTGTGAGAGGGCAGACGTCTGTCAGTACCAATAGTCCAGACTTTAATGATATTCAAATCTGCCACCAAAACCACTATACATTTTATATATTTACAATTGTGACCATATTAGTCCCCTTTTAAAGCACTGCCCGAGTGCTTGACTGTGGTGTACCGGCCATTGGGAATATTAGGACAAAAACCAGCAGGCCTTCAAAACATCTGTCACTTTACCATCCTTCTCTTTGTTCGAGCGGAGTTTCTTCCCTCTTAACGACTGGTACCCGTGAATGTGCATCGGTTACCGAGTCATTGTATTCAGAGGGTGGGCTATGTTTGTCACTGTTGAACGTTACTGCCCTTTATTCGATTTTAATGGTTAACGGCATCGACAAAATTCCCTGTCTCGCGATGTTATTGAAAGTGAGAAATAATTCAAGGATCGACCCCGTGATTCGGACGTTTCGTGCCCCTGGAAAGTATCAAATGTCTAAGTTTGCGTCGGGAGAAGCCAATAACACGATCAATGATTTTGAACACTTTCAGTTATTCAAAACCAAGAATGTAGGAATGCTAGTTTTGTGTGCTTGAACTAAGGATCTGACCAGATTCCTTGAAACTTTGCCATGGCAATAGTCAAAATAATCAAATTTCCTAAGAATCGTTGTGTTTTGGGCTGAAACGTCGTCGGTGTGTTTTCCACGTCTAACTCTCGCCGTCCCCCTGCAGTTCCCCTCTCTGCTGAATGGACCCATTCCTCTGCCTTTACCCAGTTTGGACGCTCCCTCTCATCTGCTGCTCTCCTCCAGCTCCTACAAGTCCTGATGCCGACCCGAGCTCCAGGAGAGAACTGGGCCGAAGTGTGCCGAGGTGGCACAGACCAGCACGGATCGGAACCGGACCAACAATCATTAAACTCTAATGATGAAACCACAGAGGATTCGGACTCCCTCTGAGTGCAGTTACACTTTGATCTGAGAGCTGTTTCTCTGTATTTATTACAGAAGAAACAGGAGCTTCACTCTGAAGCGTTGCTCTCCGAGAAGAGTATTCACATCACACATTTATTTTGTATGTTTAGTACAGTTCAATCTTAACATCTGCCATTGGCGGTTTCCTTTTTTCAGGATCAAAACCTATGAATTTTTTTTCACATGCAAAGAAACTGAGTGGAGATCATCTCATCTCATTTTATAACCCATTTCATGCCACTTGGTCTCAAACTTCAGTGAAACAGACTGGTTGAAATTTGATTAATGTTTTTTCTATTTCCCTTCCTGCTTGACTGATTCCAATATCCACACATCTGACTCAACCGCAGGAAACCCGCTGAAATACTTGTCAGGATTGAAGCGATAACACGACCTCACTGAGCCAGAAAACTCTGTTTTCCACAAATGCAGAAAATTCTCTTAAAAAGATTCAAGTACAGCTTCTTACATGTTTGTTGTGTAGCACAGAAATGTTTTTTTTTTTTATAAGTCTAAATGTTACACGAGAAGGTTGTCAGCCCTCTCATGTATGAAGCTACAGTCGGGAGACAGTCGGCATATGTCAGCATAAAGAAAGCAGAAAACAAGCTCGCCTTGCTCCGTCCAAAGGTAACAAATCAAACTACCTGCACATACAAGTTCACTAATGAACTGAAGGGCACTCTGCTGAGGGTTGCCTGGCAAACTCATGGATGCACGAGTCACTGCTCACGGCTCAGTAATAATAATACTTATTAATTGCCATATTAACCAGGAAGTATTAGAGGTACTGGTGAGCAGGTTTTGTTATCTTTGGACTGCTTCATGTCGTTATGCTAATCTAAGCCAACGGGTTGTAGCTTCATTTTTAAAGCACGGGGAAAATGGTGAAAATCTCCTCATCTTATTCAAGAAAGTAAATAGCAAATCTACCAAAATCTTCAATAATTCACGACCATGACGGGAGCATAACTGGATAATTAGAGGCCAGTAAGGCATACTGTGTTTTCCAATTCTACTCCTTCTATCACCAGTTCGGATGTTGAAGAACTTTGGGATTATTGCTCGTCCTTTATTTTTTTTTATTTTTTTGCACAATAGAAATTTGTCCAGATGTGGATTATTTGAGCCGAACATGTGACCCCATGAGATGGAACATTCACCGACTCCTAGCAGAGCACCTGCTAGCCAGAGCGCTAAAATGTGGAAGTATGTTTCCTGTATAATTTCCTGTTTTTTTTGTTGTTGTTTTTTTTAATACACTGTACTTTTAAACCTTGTGCCAGCTGTGCCTATAATGTAAGATTTATGTAAATGTGTTAAGCTTTAATAGACAATCCAGGTCAGAATTGCACAAAAGTTTTTTTTGTAAAATGGCTCCTGGTTATTTTTATAGAGAAATGAATGGAAGCGTATTCTCAGTGATTTGCTTGTTTTCTGCAGTTTTAAAAATAAAATTGACTGTTTTTTCTTTTTTGTTGGAATTAAATGAATCACCTTTGTGAATTACTCCAGTTTAGTTAAACGTTGAAAGAACGACGACTGCACAGAGTGTTTATGAAACAGTTTAAATTTACTTTCGATGGTTATGAGAAATAAATAGTTCCAGTAAAAAGAGTCACACACCAACTGTTCACCGGCAGCTCAGTGTTTCAGAGGTCGAGTTCACAACACAGCAGGCCTTCCATGCATCAGGCACACGCACACACACACACACACACACACACACACACACACACACACACACAACACACGCACACACACACGCACGCACGCTAAGACAAGTTCACATAAAATTAGGTCATTCACACATTTGAAAAAGTACAGTTTTACATTGATAAATATTGAGCCGTTAAAGAAATCTCCTTTCGTGCATGTTACTGCCGTTCATGTACAAAAAGTCCAATTAGCAGAAACACAGTTTGCAGTTAACAGCGAAATAATAATAGAAAGAATATTAAAACTTCACTGTTTCCAAGTCAAGTATCTTCACATGTAGAGACAGCGTATGTGAAATAAGGCTTCCTCATTTTAAAGCTGCCTCGAGGGACAAATTGCGTGTCCATGTAATACAGGATACCTCCCATTAATATAATGACCTCTTTCCTGTTAACACAACAATAATCATTACGTTATTTTAAATGTAAAGTGTTTTCAGTATATTTTATCTACATTTGTTTGTGTTGAGCTTAGTTTGATCATATTTGAAGCCGTTTTATTCAGCTTCGGAAAATAATTTACGCACAGGAAAAAATATATTCTGTCAACTACTGAATAGATAAGAAATGAAGTGTATTTACAGGATTATTACACTATTAGCTGCAAACTGTGTTCAAGTTCCATGTTGATTCCATGAATGCTATGTTATCAATGAGTTTCTCAAGCATTAGTAGTGCTTCCAGCACTTTTCTAGCGTCTCTTACTCGATCGTTACGCAGAAACGGAGAACTCGAGTGTTGCTCAGACAATAAATTTCAAATCTGCACGTAGATGTTGAGCTAAAGAGCTGCGGTGAAAGGAAAACGTGCCTCGGACCTTCTTACAGCTCCCATGTTCACCGTGTGCTATCCAACACACTCCTGGTGTTACTTAGTGCACAAACCTTTGCACCGTTCTGCTACCGTGTCGTTTCTACGATGAGTTTCTCGCTGTGACCAAAGACTGTATTTAAGTCTGCGACTGTCGTTTACGCTGTTACTAAAACATTTGACCTTTCAAAAGGAATAGTTTGACATTTTGGGAAATATACTTAATTACTTTTGTGCTGAGTTTTTGATGACAAGACAGATGTTTCTCTTTGTACTCTTTCTTGTGCGTTGAACATTTAGCTGGAGCGTAACCCTCGATACCATGGCAACTTCCTGGTTTTGTAAAATGAAGAAGATAAAACGTGTTGAAACAGGTCCTGGTCGGCACATTTTCTTACTGTTGTACAGAGGCACACTATTTTCTTTGCATTGTTTTCAGTCTTTGTGCGAAGCTAAGCTTCATAATTAGCACAAAGATATCACAATGGTTTCAATCCTCTCATAATATTCCCAAATTTCCCCCAAAATCTTAAAATTATTTCTTTAAAGCGACGCAACACTTTCAGTCATGAACGTCTGGACATCACCTGGCTGATCCTACGTCGGTCCACAGCAGTGAGAAAAATACGTATGAAACTAAATCACACCAGGAATGTGAGGAGCATCAGTGGACATGTGTGACTTTGATTCTTCCATTTGCTTCAGTAAACATGTCAAAAGCGAGACTTCTCAACAGGTTTCATCATCTGTAGCATCACTGTCAGTTGCAAACAACACAACGGGCGGTAAAATCTAAAATTTCAATTTGAAATCTCTTTTTTTTTCTTTTTTTTTTTTTCATACAAACGCTGGAGAGCAGTGGTCCGACGCAGATTGGGAAATAACCATTTTTCTTTTTGAACAAGCCTCCGAAAAAAAAAAAAAAAAAAAAAAAACATGCCACAACGACTGTTGTTTCACAAGGAGAGGTCAAAGGTCACAGACACAGAAAACACATCTTAATACTGTTGGGTAAACTCGGCCGCGCTGAGGCCCGTGTCCCTGATTGTAAAAAAAAAAAAAAAAAAAAGAAAAAGAAAAAAACACACACTGAAGTGCAAGTTAAAGACGAAGAGTTACTGCAGTGAGATCTCCAAAAGCACAGAGCGAGAGAGTGGAGCGTGCGTGGTTTTTTTTTGTTTTTTTTTAAAAAGCACTGAAGTCCTGGCAGTTTTGAGGGTTTTAGGGAAGGCTTGCCGGCTTCCTGTGGGACGTCACGTGACTTCCTTTTCAGCTCCGGTATTCCTCGTCTTTAATCCGTGCTTTCCGCTGCAGTCTTAACCGACCGACCGCCCGCCTCCCTCCACAACCCAGTTTTGGTCCCGTCGCACGGTCAAAAAAAACAACAACGCAAGAACCTCCAGCTGGTTGTTGTCGTGTTGATTGTGCTCTGTGTGTGCTTCTTTAACCTCCGTTAATCCACTCAGTTATGTTTTATGACCATCGAGTGCTCCAGTCTTTCTAAACCTGGAAATGCTGTTGAGTTTCTCACGGAAGCTCGAAGAAAAACAAAACATAATCTCCAAATGTAGATATAGATATTAAAAAAATAAAAAATAAAAAAAAATAAAGAAACTGAAGCTTTTGGTCTCCAAGCACAACAAGAACAACAAACTTGGATCACAGCGTTGATATCAACATCAGTTGAATATTAACTTAAAAGAAGCCGGAGAATCGCAGTCAGAAGAACAACAGTAACCTCACTGACCGCTCAACTGTGCATGGCGTCTCGAGTTCACATCTTGTGCGCGCACACACACACACACACACACACACACACACACACACACACACACACACACACACACACACACACACACACACACACACACACACGATGTGTTAAATACAGACAGTAGTAGTTTAGCAGCAAAAAATTCAACCTCACCCCACCCCCCAATAAATAAACACAGTCTCCAAATAGATTCAAATCAGAGTCACTTGCTCAGAGGTGTGTGTGTGTGTGTGTCTGAGTGTGTGTGTGTGTGTGCAGGTAAAGGGGTGGGGGTCGTCACTCCGAGGGGAGGTGGGCTCATGCGAAAGGTTGCTGGGATGTCAGGATGAAGTCGGCCAGTCGACCCTCCTCTTCGTGAAGCGTTAGAAGAGCATGCTTTGCCTCCTGTTGATCTTGCCGTTGCCTGGAAGAAGAGACCAAGACAATAACAATAAAATACCCACAATGCCTTTGGTTGACACTTTCATAAATATAGCATGAGTTTTTAGGTTGTTCAAATGAGACACCACTGATTTTACACAACGTTAAATTTAGTAGAGTACCACTCTATCTGTGTCTTATGATGTCGTCTGTGGATCTCGAGGGAAATTTCTGTAGTTTAAAAAAAATATTTAATGTGTCAATTTATTTATTAGCAGATTTTAATGTCACTAACGTTGTGTGATTTATGTTTTTATTGTGTTGCTTTGATAATTTTAACCAGTAAAGTGTCTCATTAGGGTTTCCTTTTTGTATTTTTAAAATCAAAATTAAGATCAAAGAACGTTTTTTTTTTATTAAGTCTGTGTTTCAAATTGAAGGTGTGAAGGTGACAAGAAGTGTACATTGAGGAGGCAGGCAGGGTCTCACATTAGACTCTATTCCCTTTGCGTTATGGGAAATGTTCTAAGAGTATGAACTTGACCCCTACTAAGAACTAAAAGTCAGCATATCTCAGCACGTGCTGCTTTGATTTGGGGCATTTTCTTTTTTGAATCTGTCTCTGCTGAGTCCCCCAACATCATGGGAGTGTGAGACAAAAATCCCTGGAGTGTACCTTTAATAACCAAAGAAGACCGACACTGAGAAGCATGTCAGCCTCTGAAAGACTCAAACTTGCCTGATTCCCGCTGATTACTACATAATCACATTACACGATGAGTTTATTCCTTATTCATGATTTAAGAAGCGGAGGCTCACCCACCTGACTCTGGGTACGAGGAGTTCCTGTAGCCGGGGTCTCTCTGCAGCTGCACTTCTTTTAATGTGAACAGTGACACGCCTGAAACACAGAGCAGCGCTTCAGTCTACAAGTGACAGGAAAAACAAAAAACAAAAAAAAACCTTAACGCAGTAACGCCGCCTCTAAGAGACAGACAGCAGCTTTATCAAGGTGTGTGCGCTCACTCTCAGGCAGTGCGTGGACTCTCATCCCCAGCTGCCTGAAGTAGGACTGTTTCATCGCCTCTTCAGCTGAGATCCTTTTCTTGGATTCGTACTGTGGAGACAGAAACAGGAAACGGTAACGGCCCGGGGATTTTTAGAGAAAATGCAGCGGTGGGTTGTTGTGGCTGGAATCAGGGATTCACCTCCATAAAATGAGAAACACACCAGGAATAGGAAGTGTATGTGTGTAAGTGCACTCAAAGTACTGAGGAAGTAAAAACACTGAGGACACTGTGCCTCCTGCTGTCTCCAACTGGGACTGAAGGAACTCATTCCCAAAATAAAATGCGAGTCGTGGCGGACGGCATCATTTTTATATTCTTGAACAGACACGGAAACATGTCATGTTAGTAATTAATGTGGGAGGTCGGCAGTTACACTCAGAAAGTTTCTATCCAACACGTCTTTGATGTTCTTGCTTTATAAAACTTTTATAGATTTCAGTCAGTTAAGTTCCATTTTCTCACTTGAGTATTTTTCTCTTACTGTCAGAAGATAATTGAGTTTTGCCAATAAAGTAACATTAACATTCATGTCCATAAAGCATTTGAATAAAGGAGGAACTGAAGACAACGTTATGGTTGTGGGGTTTTTAACAGTTGTAAACATCTTTTTTTTGTATTTGTATTCATACGTTTATATATTCATTATTTATATTTTGATTGTGGTAGGGACAAATAAAGTGACTCAGTTATTATTATTACTACTACGTTTCATTTAGCTGACGCTTTTATCCAAAGCGACTTACAATAAGTGCATTTGAGGGTACAAAACCCAGAACAACAAGAATCAGAGAACGAAGACTCAAGAAAAGTAAGTAACGCTAAACCAGTGACAACAGTTCAGAGCGTGTAACCGTGCTTTCGAGCAAACGGCTGAATCAGGTGTCGTGACTTAATGTGAACTTTGATGTTGAATATAGGTGTGAAATCAGAATGCTTCATACGGCTGCATGTGAATGAGGTCGGCCCGATATGAGGAAAATCTGCCACGTGTGATAACATTATTCAATATTGCGATGACACAGACATTGCATGAGGTAAACAAATATTGACGTGTGCATATTAGCAGTAGAGTTCCTATGGTTCAGCTTTAATAGCTACGTTGCTAACAGACCACAAACACTGAAAATCCTCTGCCCACTGAATTAATACATGAAATATATCTTTTTAAACATGCTTTTGTTGATCAGACTGCACATGGAAACCAAGCCAATTAAAAAGAACAGCAATAGTACGGGCATGTATCCAGGGCTCCATCTGATTGGTCAAATGTTTACATGCTGGGTGTGAATGCAGCCCTCTGCGATGTGTTTACTGCCTGCGTGTTCATATTGCAGTGAAACTAGGATTTGCCCGTCAGCAGTAATATGAATGTTTAACTGCCTTCAACAGTCTCTGGTCAATCTTGACCGGTTGTCATCATGTGACCAGACGTTCACATTTAGGTCACATGATGACATCAGCACCAGGTCCACTCCCTGACTGAAAGATGTGAGATGTGGTTGAATACTGTTCCTGAGGACCGTAAGCAAACAGTACATTTATTTATATCCTTATTTAAATTTTTGTGGGGCTAAAAAATGTGGAAGAGTCGTGCAGCATGTTTACAAATGATACAACAAAGAGTTTTAAGTTTAATAATCAGAGCTATGTACTTAATTATGCTAAATTTGTATGTGCTTGTGTTTTGAAACTGTAAATAATACATAAATATTACCGTTTTAAGCAAATAAAACCAAGAATACGAGCACAGTATTAAACATTTGTGAGTTATAACTAATATAATCTGCTTGTGGAGGAAAAAGTAGGAGAACTGTTTGTATAGTTTAGTTTAAACATTTTTTTTTTAGTTTAACATGTAGTTGAGCCTCCAGATAACAAAATGAAAACAACAGAGAAGGCAAAAACATCAACTATCAAGCTACATAAATCAGTTAGGAGTGAACTGCATTCTGGGTAATGTGACGGAAGTAAACACTCACTCTCAGGAAGGCCAGCAGCAGCTCGATACCTTCGCTGTCCAGCCTGAAGAAGACAAAAGGAAAAGTGACAGTTTACCGTCTGCCTGCAGCAAGGGCTGATGGGAGTGTGGGGGGTTCAGGGGAGGAAGGAAGTGGACAGCCGTCTCTGCAATGTTCTGCAGGATATCCTGCCCGCAGCCAGCCCATATATATAAACACACACACACACACACACACACACACACACACACACACACACACACACACACACACACACACACACACACACACACACACACACACACACACACACACAAAATGCAAAGGGAAGAGAAAAAAAAACATAGCTACGGGTACATAAAAACAAACACAAGAGCGTGAGGCGCCCCCCCCCCCCCCTTCCACACACACACACACACAGTGTGCAGTACCTCGGGGCATGGTTGATCAACGGCTGCGGTTTGTATTTGGGGAATTTGTAGGATTTAAACTCTTCGATGGAGGAGATCCCCGGCCATTTCTCCTCTGTGGGCGTGCCTGAAGTCACACAGTCACAGCCAATCAGACACACTGTACTGTAGGTTGCTATGTTCGGGAACAGGTAATAACATGTGTGATGAAAGAATAGTGTTGCTATGGTGATCTGGGTCTGGCAGGAGACGTTTACCCAGTAGCCTGAAGATGAGGTGGAGCTCGTCCTCCACTGTAGAGCCTGGGAACAGAGGCCGACCTGCAGCCATCTCGTAGAATATACAGCCAACACCCCTGGAGACACACACACACACACACACACACACACACACACACACACACACACACACACACACACACACACACACACACACACACACACACACACACACACACACACACACACACACACACACACACACACACACACACATCAACTCATATACAGGTGTGAGGAGTTCAATGTGTTCGAGTTGAGTGATACATGGGGTTGTAACTCTAAGTGACACTTATCATATTACAAACAGCCAAGTGATCCATTTTTGAATGTACAAATACTGATAACTGCATCTTTAAAAAGTGCTAACAGTAGTTCTCGTAGGCTTCGTACCACATGTCGATCTGTGTCGAGTACTCTGAGGATCCCAGGAGAACATCGGGCGGCCGGTACCAAAGAGTCACCACCTCGTTGGAATAGGTTTTGGTCGGGACAGACTTGGCCCTCGCCAGACCTGCCAACCCACCACAGACACACACTTCAGGTTTCCTATACCAGTAAGTAACATTATACCAGCATAGATCTCCTTCTAAAACATGAACTCCAACAATTTGCTCCTCCACTGCCATAAAGAACAGACCGCCTGCTGCTGAGGTTCTTCTTACCAAAATCAGCCAGCTTGAGTTCTCCCTTCTCGTTGATGAGCAGGTTCTGTGGCTTCAGGTCCCTGTGGAGAACTTTCCTCTTATGACAATACGACAGCCCCCGCAAAATCTGGAACAGGAAGATCTGGAAAGATATGTTTAAATGACGTTAATGTGTCATATATTGTGCAAAACTTGCATCCCCCACAATTAAATTTGTTCATATTGGCCTCATTTTCATAGTATTTCGGATGTGAGGGAAACGCAAAAAGAAATGTACAAAAGAGACGTTTGTGTTCAAAGGAGGGCTATAAACTGTTATCCTGGCTCCGCCCACTTAATGCTCATAGCTTTAGTTTTCACTGAGATTTTAGTCTGGAAATTTTGTTCGCATGAATCGGCCACTGTGAAGGGCTGAGGGAAGGTCTCAGTAAGTTTTGGTGCACAACATACTTCATATGGTGGTCAATGCTGATTGGTTAAAGGCTGCTCCATTAGTTTCAACATTAAGCCCATTAGGCCCATTTAAGATGCAACAACTGAGAGCGATCCCAAACAGAGCGAGGTCACACACACGTCTTCACACAAGGAATTTGGGTCTGGTAACACGAGGCTGAGAAACTACCACAACTTTGTATTGAAAATGTGGTCTTCCACCGCACAATGCAGCCTCATCTCCATTAGACACGCACAGAAAATCAGATTGAAAGGCTAAAAAGAGCAGAAGAAAAAGCTCATCAGTAACAGAGAAGGTCATCCTCACCTTCACATTGTGCATGCTCATTATGTTTCCGCAGTCGTCCATGTACTGCTTCAGATCTTTATCCTACAACAACAGAAGACACCATCAGACACAAAAACAATGGACCTTTATTCGAACTTTCACACACGTTTCTCTCTATTTGTCCCACTTTTCTCTGCTAGTTTCTACATTGTTATAAATTGTTTGCTCCAATGGTTTTCCTGAATTTTGCCAAATAACAATTCTTGCTTTTAATGCTAAAACTTGGTCATCTGTTTTCTTTGCTGTTTGGAATTCATTGACTAAATGAACCAGAGGAGGATGGAAGAAAAAAATAAATAAATCATACAATTGTGATGTAAAAGATGAAATCAGATCACACTGTCCTTTAATACACGTCTGATATCATCGAAATGCTAATGTGTGCTCATATCCAGCTCTTTCTTTTATATTAAACTTGTTCCTTGTCTCATTGTGTGTGCAACAAGGACCATCACGCTTTGAGAACATGGAGGGAGAATTACCAGGTACTCAAAGACGAGCGTGAGGCTCTTGTCAGTGTGGACGATGTCGTGTAACGTCACGATGTTGGCGTGTTTCAGGTCCTTCAGTAACGACACTGCAGAGACAGACGGACGATCACATGAAGAAGAACACATGTAATGACTGCAGGCAAAACACCAATTGAAACAGTCACATAAATAATCAAATGATTTTTGAAAAGGGAGTTTTTTTCAAATAAGGTTTTTCAAATGTTTGAGCTTTACAAATAAAATGTATTTTCAGGTGTAACATTTAAAAATTTGATAAATAAATTAATAAAACTAAAAACTGCAAGGTACTTCCAGTGTCAACTGATAAAACATTGTTTTGGTAAACTCTTACTTTAAACACTTCACAAGAAAATGTGATGAATGCCGACTGAGCTCCAATATGTGATCATAATAATAATTCTAAAAAATAATTTATTTATATAGCACTTTTCTTAACTTGCGTTACAAAGTGCTTTTACATAAAAACAAAACCAACCCATAAAATCAAACAAGCTTTAAAATCCAGCAACAGAGTGATCGTAGAAAGTAAAACAATGACTGTAAGATAAACCATAAAACAAATAAAACAGTTAACACATGAAAAGAAATCAAACAGGATCACTAAAATCAAACACAATCAGAAAAGGCTCGTCGATTAAAGTATTTTTTAAGAAGAGATCACTAACTCTGCAGCCTTTTCTTTCCTCAGGCAGCTCATTCTATAACTTAATGGCTCTGACAGCAAAAGCTTTGTGATTTTTAGTTTTCATCTGGACTTGGAAGTCTTTTATCTGAAGATCTCAGGCTACATACAGGCCGGTACGTAACAGTGAGGTCAGATAACTAGGACGGACGGAGGCCATGAAGAGTCTTAAAAGTCAACAATAAAATCTGAAAATCAATTCTAAAACATGCTGGGAGCCAGTGCAAGGAGGCTGATTATCAAACATATCAGTCAGTAATAGTAGTATAAAATTATTCCCCTTTCCAAAGGACACAAAAGCTGCTCACCTTCTCTGATGGCGGTGCACGGGGCTCCTTCCTCGTGCTCCAGCCGGATCTCCTTCAGCGCCACCAGGTTGTCCGTCAGCTTGCTGCGTCCTTTAAACACTGTGGCGTACGTTCCCTAAATGCAACACAGCATCTTGTTTTTAATGTTAATGGAAGGAAGTTGAGTTGTGAAGCATATTTCTATGGTTATTGGCGATGGGATTTTAAGCCTTCCTCACCTCTCCCAGCTTGTCCAGCTTAATGTACGTCTCCAACTTGCCAAAACCAATCTCCGACTGAGGAAGAGACAAAGGACACAGTCAGGATTAAACATAAATGAAGTTACAGCTCCACTAATTTAAAGACGACAGTTAATTTTGGAGTCAGAAATCAGCTAAATCAGTTGTCTTCCTGCAGCATCAGTAAATCTTACTCTAACAGACTTGCATTCAGGAAAGTGAAGAAGCCCCAAACCTTCAGATGGCCTTCAACGCAAACTCAAAAAATAAAAGCCGTTTCATTCTGGTAAAAAGTTGTTTTTTTTACGGTTGCTGTCTCTGTGCCTGATATAAAAAGGTAAAGGACTTCTATGATGGATTTCTTTGCATATAAGTGTTGAACAATAGTTCAAAAAAAGCACCTCCAGGCTGTCTCGCTCTTTATTTCAAAGGGACACATGTGCGCTCAGTGTTTTGGATCAAAGGTTTTAATTACATTTTTTAATTTTCATTTAAAAAGTATCTTACAAACGTAAACACCCGACTGACACAATTAGTGACAGAAATCACACTTCTCCTCAAACTCATAACTCAGTCAAATATGAACACAGATTTGATACACATACTTTCAGTGATTTTCACTTACCAATGATCATTATTTCTAATATTGTTCTTACATTATTCCTACAAAGGAATCAGGTTAAAGTAGAAGTTTCACAGGAGAAACTCTCCTTCATCACTCCAGTATGCACGTAAGAATCATCTGTTTTCAAGTTTTCAGTACATCAACAAGTACATTTCAAACAGGCACTGGGTTAGGGTTAGGCTAACTCACTGACTCCATGGCAACGTTATACCAAACTGTTTACCAAAAGCATTGTGGAAATTGTCCCCCCATGAAAGCAGGCCCGGTGTCTGAGGGGGAGCCCACAGAGCAACGCATTCAAAAACTCAGTTTTACATCAAGAAACATTTCCTGGTATCACTCCGTATATCAGCGGCTGGAAATATGTGGAGATGACATCACGTCTTCTGTGATTGGCCAGGACATGATAGGCCAAAAGAAAAACATACTTATTATCATTTAATCTTTTAGGATGAACATCAACCTTTTTAAACTTATAAAACACGTAAATCTCTTTGTCAGAAACAGTCTGCAACAAAGCAGCAGAATCATGTACAGCAGAGTATTATGGTCTAATTTGGGCTAAAAGTGGGAGGTGACGCCACATTAATCCGTCCTTGGGCTCACACTGGGCCAGTTGCCATGGAAACCGGCACAAGAGGGAGTCTGGGAACAGGACTGCGAGAGCCGCAGAGCAATAAAGGAACGGAGACGCAAACACGCAGACAAACTTACCAGCGAGGCTCGGCGGGAGCGTCGGCTGAGCGGCTGGTCGAACGGCGGGCTGCTGAGCTGCAACTTCTCCAGGTAACCGTCGGGGATTCGGATGTCAGCAGGCAGCGACAGACGCTTGTTGAGGTCCTAAAACACACACATATGAAGAAACGTTTGATTAGCTTTCGATTTTACATTCCTGTCGAGGCTGTGGAGTTTATTTGGGTGACAAGTTAGCACAAAAGGGATGACCCAGAGCCCAAATATCACCATAGCAACATGAAATTGTTCAACTTTGATATACACCGCCAGTTATCCACATGGCTGTGAGCTACTGCTGCTTTCATGCAATCTGCTCACAGCACATTCACATTGAGAGAAAAATATAGCGATACATGCCGAGTGTCTACAAGAAGTGTGTTCAACAGCAGGCAGCACAACACAATGTAGGTTACACACACACACACACACACACACACACACACACACACACACACACACACACACACACACACACACACACACACACACACACACACACACACACACACACACACACACACACACACACACACACACACACACACACACACACACACACACACACACACACACACACACACACACACACCTGCATTAACGTTTACAGCTCATATACTCAGGCTGCCGGCTGTCAGTGCTCCGCGGCTCACATCTTATTATTGTGGATGTCAGATCGTATCTATTCTCGGATCAAAGTAACACATCTGACAGTAATGAACTTACATAATACTGACTGATGTGGGACAATAATAAAAAGAAAAAAGACTGGAGTGGATTAAAAATACAGCGAGAGGAGACGTCACACCTGCTTGGTTATCATGTGTGCTTTAAAGTTTTGGCCTCTCCACAAATACCATCAACCCATTCTGTCAGGACTGAAGCTCTTTGTCCTCTGTGCTGCTCGGAGGACAGTTATGACATCTGAGTTTAAATAAAAGCTTAATTGTGTTCAACATATCCGTGTCGTGAAGTTGGAAAAGGATCGTATTATATAATGTGGCCTTCACTTTGTGTAAAGTGGTGTTTCAAGACCCTTTGAGTCATGTCAGTACAGCTGAGCATTACTTATTTCTATTTCCTACAGACTCACATTGTTCCATCAGTTTGTGAAGCACTTTGTCAAAACTTGAGTAAACACTTGAATATTGGGATGAAATTCTCATAATTGTTCAAGTTGCTTATAAACAAAAAATGATACATTCTCAGAGTCCATCTTCTCAAATGTAAAGACCTGCTGCTCGGCTTCATTTCTATTATTTATAATTGTGTATATTTGAGTCTAGAACTGCTGATCAGACAAAACAAGCAGTCTGAGTGGGGTCTCATTTTTAAATGTATTTTTACTATTTGCTAATATGGTACTTGTGCTTTGAAACAGATACAAATTTTTTTATTATTATTTTCATGAAGGAATATAAACAAATATTTTTACAAAAGCACCTTCAGTCAACAGGTGGAAAAAAATATATTGATCACAGTTCACAGAAATCCATGCTGGCATGGTTGTACTGTGGAGGTCCATGCTGCGTCTCACAATGTTTGAAAATCTTTTGTATTCTTGACATACCATACTTACATGCCATACTTGTAAACCAGATTATCAGAGTGTCATGCCTGATTTCCAGTGTGGTAATATCAATGGAGTGGAAACAATGTAAAGTGAAATGTTATAGCACTGAGATGAAGGACTTCTGGGACTCAAGCGTTGCAAGACTTCAATAATACACCTTTGCAGCACATTTTAACTTCATTAGCCCCTGCTAGAAAATAGCCTTAAAGCATGAATTACTTTTTTTTTTTTTTTAATTATTTTAAGTTTGTTGTTGTTGTCATCTGGCTCTGTAAACTATACAAAAAAATGGATTCAAGACAGATTTTTAGAGGACAAACTTGGAGTCGGTACACAGCTCAAAAATGGAGAAGTAATTGTTTTTGTATGACTGCGTAAAAGGACGCTTTGCTCTGAACGTCTTACTGACAGTTTCATTCACCTCCAGCAGCGTCAACAGCTCATGTTACAGAACTTACATGTATGTGTGTGCGTGTGTGTGTGTGTGTGTGTGTGTGTGTGTGTGTGTGTGTGTGTGTGTGTGTGTGTGGGAGGGGGGGGGTTACATCAACCAGGGATGTTAAGATGGGTTCTGCCATGTATGCCTGTCTGCCAGCAGGGGGCAGGAGTCCTCCAGCCTGAGATGCTGGTCCCTTTCAAAATAAAACGTAATCATATACAAAATTTCTTGAGCATTTATTGTCGGGTGAACGTCACACATTTAAGGTAGGTAAGGTCCAAATTTAGCATCATTTTATTTGCAGGGCAGAGGTTTACCACCTCTACTGGTTTATATAATCACTAGTTGGTGACAATAAAACAGCAGGCAGGGCAATTAACTGCTGCTCGGAGCAAAAGTGTTGAAATTCAAAGAAAAAAGGCTGCGAAATTAGAAAGTAGCAGGAAAAAACATCCTCTGACAATCATGAGGTCTTCTCTCATTTATCCCTTTCATTTTGTATTTGCTGAGCTTGTATAAGAGACTGACTCTGGTGCACCCTGTGGGCCACGGAGGCCCATTCATCATCCTTGACCTAGTGAGCACTTCTTGCTTTTTCCTGTTGATAAAAAACTGAACGGTTTTTGGTTCAAAAAGAGGATGTGGCAAAGCCTAAAAATATGATGCTAACGTGGCGATAACAGCAGAGAGTCGATGCCGCATTGCCAGCAGCACAACTCTGACAAAAACACTCATGATTGATTCTTTGTTGGCCATTACGGAAATGTTTCATCTATATTTCATGTTTCATGAAATATGGTAAAGTTCAGGGAAAATTAAATATAATCAATAGTTTAATTTGAAATGTTCTCGTGCAGAGCTGACACACTGTGATGTCAGGCCGGTTTTTAAAAGCTAACATGCTTTAAAATGTTGCACCTTCATTATATTCATCTTAAGAGGAACAAAGGAGACTCGAGGCTCTCGAGTGGAGACGCTGACATGAAGAAAATCACTGTGGTTACAGCTCACATTATCACTTCTCTTTACCAGCTTCTGTTCTGGTCCTCAGGGAGAAGAAGTGCTATCAGTACCATGACGCCCAGACTCAGAAAGCCCATTAGCAGACGAACCATCCGGCCCAACACCCCCGACAGCCACCCCACCCCAGCCCACCCCGGACCCTGACGAGGCCGAGGAGGTGAAGAGCAGAAGGAGAGGAGGGGGCGTGAAGGGGGGAATGTAGACTCGCACTATCACGATAATTTTGGTGCAGCGTGTGCTTGTGTGCGTGCGTGTGTGTGTGTGCGTGTGTGTGTGCGCGTGCGTGCGTGCGTGCGTGTCTCACCTCCATGGAGATTCGTCGGTGGATTCGGTTCCTCAGACAGACGCCGGTTGGAGACTGAACCTCGTCTGAAGACGTTCCTGATGCCTGGTCGCTCTCGCCGTCAGAACCCATCTTCAGGTTTTCATGCACGATGTCTGAAAAGATAAGAATAATTCATCAAAATGTGTTCGCTCAATTAGGTACGGGATTAGCCTTAGGCATTAGATCAAATTGTAATAAGGGACATATAAAAGTGTCCCTTATGACATTTCAGATGTGGTCCAGTCTGCCTAATGATAGATTTGGTAGTTTGTAGAACTGATTAGAGCCACAAGTACTGACAACTTTGATTATTGGTTCATCTCTTGATTATTCTTTAATCTAGTTGAACAATAAATATCAAAACTTCTTAAAGGATGGGTTAAAAGCATGAAATGTATAAATCTTAAAACAATAGCCATGCACTTATGAACAATGCAGAGATCCCTCCTTAATATACTTTTATTGTAAGATTTAGGGACATAAGCCAGTCCTCATTAGTGGAGTTGTGAAACTTCCATTAGTTAGACTTAGGTAATGACTTCACATTGTTTTTTTAATGGTCCATAGCAAAACATATTCAATTTTCAAGCATATAAAACAAAAGAAGAGTAACTAATCTTCCCATTTGAGAAGCTGGAACCAGACACAGTTTGACATTTTGTTTGATAAATGTCTAAAATAATAACTTGTTGTAGACTTTGAACCTGATCAACGCTGTTTCGGTTGACTCTGGGAAGCTGAAATGATCAGATGTCACAACTGTACCGTGGCATTCAGTTGTCATTTTACTGGTGTATTAATAAGTCAGTGGTTCCCACACAGAGGGGTGGCGGCGCTGCAAGGGAGACAGCTGAGACAGCAAAAACAGAAGACGGACAGTATTTGCAGGGAGGAACAGAAGAGCTGCAGTCTTCTTCAGACAATCACATCGTCGACGCGAACTAAAGTCTATTTTGAGGCTAAGTGGCAATACAGCAGGTGAATTTGGTTTCTTCAGGCAAAGTTTAACGTCTCAAGAGACTTCAGAGGAGCCGTGAACGAAAACGTCTGGGAAGCAGTGGATTCAGTGATGAATAAAACATTCTGGGGATGAACAAATGTGCACTTCAGAAACACCTCTGGTCCAGAAAATGCATTTCCCTATGCAGACTTTATAAAGGTTAAAAAAAAAAAAAAAAAAAGCATCTTCATCCACCTCCTCTCAGACCCTTGTAACCCCAGAGGCCAAAGATTAAACACCACTTCGTTCCGGGCAGTAAACACAGCAAGGAGTTTTAAACGTGCTGATGTACAAACCACATGCTCACCTCTCTCCTCCACACACGTGCTCAAATGCACACGCAGTTAATGAGTAGCCACGGTTCAGTAGCTCTCCGTCATCAGAGTGTCGGCACCTCCGACCGCGCAGCCTGTCATCAAATGTGAAGGCTCAGAGCGGAGAAACGGGAGGAGAAAGAAACCGATGGGAGGTTTCTGTTGGTGGAGATTAACTGTGTGCAAATATTTCAAACAGGATAATTATTTCTTAATGTCTTACAATTATGATCCTGACAGCTGTTAGTCTAGATTTTAAGAACAAACTGCTGCAGATTTGCACCCCAGCAGAGCTCTTAATCTGTTCATCGGCCTTATTGATGAGCGTTACTTTGCTGCGCAGACAGAATCTAAACGCATATAAAGGACGTCAATCTGTGATCATGAATCATTAATAAACAAAGTCTCCTCACATTTTTGGAAATGATTCACTTTTAGAAACGTAAATACTTTCAGACCGGACCTACTCTGCTCTGCTCATCACTCTGATGTGAAGGTTCACTCCTCCTTCTCCATCTGAATTCTGGTTTTGGTGATAATAGAATATAGAAATATAGTATATAGAAAATATAACAGTTTCTCTGCAATTAAAGGAGCAGTTTGTAGGATTTAGTGGCAGATTACAACCAACTCCCTCACCCTTCAATCATGCAAGAGACTCTATACTGGCTGGGAAACACAAAAAAAGCAACAAGCCCTCTCGAATCAGTGTTTGGTTTGTCCCTTCTGGGCTACTGTAGAAACATGGAAGTACAACATGGCGCCCTCCGTTGAAGAGGACCTGCTCCCTATATAGATACGAAGGACTCATTCTAAGGTAATGAAAACACACAATTCTTAGTTTCAGGTGATTAAACACTAATAAAAACATAATAATCGACATGATATTCCGTTTCTGCCAACAGACACCACTCAATCCTACACAATGAACATGTAATGCTGCTGCTTTAAAAGAAATAGAGAAGCAAACAGACAGAATAAAGAGGAGATGTGAGAAAGAGGTTTTTTTTGTTGACCGAGAAGAGAAAGACAGGAGAGGGTGAGGCAGGAAAAAGAGGGAAGAACGGGAAACTTGTAGGATTTCCATCCGGAGGAGGAGACGGATGACTTGTCTTTTTTCCAACACTCTTTCTCCATCTTTGTTTCTACAACCAGTCTTCTCCAGCTGCCTTTGGCATCAATCACGAGCGCACACAATGTTTGTTAAAAACCATGTTTACACTCACATCAGAGTTATCAACCGGTCGCCTCCTGACAATACAACTGTATTTTAGCCTGTTAGCCAAGTCCCACATTACAGACACTCACACCTCCAGTCTACTGTGGACCGTATGGTTATAACTGATACAAAACAAGAACATTATTTATTTTGGAGTAAAATTAAATACCATAAAATATCATTCAGTCCACCCACCCAGTCAGAGTTTTTTTCTTGTATATTTTCACAGACCTGACAGCCAACAAATAAAAACAATGCCTTTTTGATTGTTGTTGACTTTACAGACAGCAACAAAGTTCCCTTAAGATTTGATATGATTATTATGATATAACAACAGAGAAGAACAAAATTCACGATAATAACATTTATCGAGTCTGGACGACCTGAATAAAAAAAACTCTGGTGTCATGAACTGAGTTTCCCACAGGTGGAGAATTTACTTGCGGTGGCACAGCGAGTGGTCGACGTTCATGCAGAGACTCGTGCAGTTCAGTGTAACTCAGATTATTTACCGCTGCTACAATCTACACACGTCCTCTAAACGCCTCACGTGCAGGGTTTCACTGGCGAGGCAGCCGCGCACAAAGAAGCACCTCGTCACCGCTGCAGCTTGACCGAGACCTCGTTCACACCTTCGGTACATTTCATGACACAGAGGACCCTCTTTTGCAGGGAAAAAAGCAAACGGTACAAAACATATCAGAGTTGCCGTTTTCAACCCAGGAACAAGTCCCTCTTTTTTTTTTGCAGTTTCTCTAGCCGACATTTTTCGAATACCGTGAAGTTGCAGCATGATATAACTGTGATTGGCCACGGTGAAAACATTTTTCTTGGGCCCCTCTGCTGAGCCCCGACGGCCCCTAAACGCCCCACATATCACAAAATGACAGGGTCATTGGACAACCAAATTAGCCAGTTGCTGACCTATCAACTTGCCCTGCGTGACGTTTTACTGGTCGAACTCTGTAGTTTTCTTCCTCATGGCTGCGACACTTTCCTCCTCCTAACCTACTTACTGCTTCCTTATAAGCACCCTGCAAAACAAACCCTTCTTGTCCCACTTTTCCTTCAACATGTCTCCTCTGGAAACCTTCCACATGACCTCTCCTCTCTGTTTCTGTCACTCATTTACATCCTTCTTCTTCAAAAATAAATTTCTTTCACTTCCCACTTTGGCCTTTCATTACATTTTACTCGATATATATATATATTTTTTTTCCTCCCATTTTCTTTTCTCTTTTGTTTGCAAGGTTTTCGTGGGCAGCGGCTCCTCTGACTCCCGTTCCATTGCTTCAACACATTCCTATGCTACCTGCCCGTTTCTAACGTGTGTGCCTCTTCCTCATGTCCTACTTTTTTTTCCCTTTCAACCTCCTTTTACTTTCACACACCTCTCCATTATCTCCTGCTATTCTCTCCAAAAATGCAAATTGTTCTTCTCAATAATATTATCACTTTCTCCCATCACTCCCATCATTCCTTCACTTCCCACCAGCCAAGTCTAATTCTTTGTCTTCAAACCCAGACAAAATCTGATTTCTAATCTTCCTTCCAGTGTTTTCTTTTGGGGTTTACACGCCTCTTATCTCCTTTTGCCTCATCCAATCGTTCTCCAAAAAACCTTGACTGATTTCATTCCTCATTCATTTTGGATCTTTCTTTCCTAAACATCTCCACACCCCCCCCCCCCCCTCCTCCCCCACCTACAGTTTTATTTATGAAATCTCTCTCCCTCTTTATTACATTTCACTTTGCCTTCGTTCTTTGTACCGGCGTTAGCAGCTTTGCTAATTACCCCACAGTGTAGCAGCGCTATGTGGTACGTCAATGTCCTACTTAACTGTCCTGTTTTTAGATCCAAGTCCAACTATCTAGGCCAAGGTCCAGTGAGGCTCAACAGGTCCTCTAGGGTTCCACTGTCTACAAACACGAGCTCAGAGACGCACCAACAGAAACCTGCAGCTGTAAAATTTCCAACATTGTGTGGACCAGATTGTTTGGACAGATAATGGTTATTGCTGCGTGGCCATGTGGAGATTAAAAAAAAAAATCTGTCAAACAATGTTAGTCTGAGGTGTAAGGTAACATCTGTCTGGTACAGGGAAGTGATCATAAAGGCCGTCAGTACCATTTCATGAAAACAAACAAGCTGAAAACAACAAACTTTGAAATTAATTATTTGCAAGTCTAAGAGCCTGCAGCCATGCTCACCGGCTTTGAGCTAAATGCTAACATCAGTGAGCTAACATTTTCACCACAACAACAACAACAACAACAACGTCTAGCAGGTAATATCCACCATGTTCGCCACCTTACTTTAGCATGCTAACATCATGCAGTTAGTTTTGTGGATTTTTGGTCACAAATTAAAGTACTGAGGAAATTCATATTTCAACGTAATGATGGTGCTCCATAAAAAGTCAAAGGACTCTGAAAGCCATTACAATTCATCCTGAGTGGGACATAAGTGTCTGATCTAAATGTCACGGCAATCCATCCCATAGTTAAGACAATTTACTCTGAACCGTCAACTTCAACCCCATCGAGGCTCCAGGTGAAAGGTCAGGATGGAGACCAAAGTCATTTGGAGGTCATCGTCTGGGAAGCCTGAACCTCTTCGCAGAGAACATGTCGAGATATTTCACTGAATAAGGGGAAATGGAACCTCAGAAAATTGTTGGTGCACCCGGAGATGAAAAGTCACAGACTTCACTTGACATGGTTTCACCTTCTAGGGATGTAAAGTGCGGGAACCTTTGAAGGAAAATCCAAACAGTCATTTATAGTTGAGATATTTTAGTCTAGAAGAAAGTGGTGGACCGACAAACAAATGGAAAGTGGCATATAAAAAATGTATTCAATCTGAGCTTCAAGCAACTCTCTGTATCTGCAGTCTATGTTCTGTTACAAGACCCTCTGTCTTTAGTTTCTATCTTCTTGGCTCCACAACAACAAAGTAAAGCCTCATAGCTGTGTTGAGTTTTGCGTTGTTGAAGTCCAGATAGGCGATCCTCACACCGCTTTTTTTCAACCGAACTATTGTCTCCCAATAATCAGTGAAACGTTTTGTCTTCAAAACCTTAAAATCAGTATTTCTTCAATTTCACTGTAACCTCTTGAAGAACTTTGTTTTGTTTGGCCAATAGTCCCAAACCTAAAGTTACATAATACAAAGAAAGTGATCAGAATTAAGAAGCTGTGACTCCGGATGAGTCCTCAATAACCTGTAAAGTCGCTGTGATGCTGAAGACAGAATCCCAGCCAAGAGATTAAAACATGACGACTGCTTGTCTAAATGTCAGCTGCTGCACTACACCATCTTATTCTCGGCTGCTTCAAGATGCTGGTACATGTTGATACCCCAGGGCACTCGGTGTCTTTGTCCCGTGAATCATCTCGTCGCCCCGTGGGCTGTCCCGACCCCCGGCTTGAAATCTGCTGCTGCTTTGAATCATCTCGACTTCGTCTCCCTCACAGGATGAGACTCGCTGCTGCAGATCGACTGTGACAAATCAGTTCACCGGCGACGCCGCATCACATTTAACTGAGTCCATCCATCCAGCTGTCACTCCGGTGAAAAGCAGCCCCGCTGAGGGCGAGGAGAGAGATGGCTCATGGGAACGTCGGCCAGTTGCCCTGGTGAGAGTGTGCTGGTGAATGCGAGGAAGGAGGATGGAAGTCTCAGGATCGTGACACGTTTCCTGTTTGTTCCTGGATGCCATCTGCTCTGCTACTACTCACTTCCTTCCATGTGTCCGTGTGCGTGCGTTTGCGTGTGTGTGTGTGTGTGTCTCACCCAGGCGGCTGCCGTTGCGTGGCATGGACATGAAGGACCCGAGGGTGCCGCCGATGACGCTGTGCGGCCGACGCAAGGGCGGCTTCTTGAAGGAGCCGGTGTACTGGTGCAGGAAGGAGTGCATGCTGTGGGAGGTGGGCGGGCGGCCGTTCCTCATGAAGGGCTCTGAAACGCAACAAAAGTGCTGTTATTTCTGCTTTTATGTAAATCAGATGCTCCGCAGTAGCAGCACTTATCTTCTTCAACTCTTTGTACTGCGTTCTTCATTTGTGAGATGCAGAGATGTGTTGAAACCGACAGAACAATATTTAACACTTACGTCAAAGCCCAGACATTTAAGAAAAAAAACAAAAAACGTCGGGCTCAGTTATATAAACGGGATATCAAATATTCTCCAAAGTTACGTAATGTTGCATAACGTAGGTGTGCAGAGCTGAACTTTTTTTTGCATGCAGCACTTGTGCCTTTGAGGTGGATAGTTTTGTAGCAGAGGCCACAAAAACTGTAGCCCGAGTATAAAAATGTCTGCCACTAAAACAAACAAGAGTAGCGCAGCTCTTCACTTAAACAGGTACGTGACAAGCAAAGGATAATGTTGCATTCAGGGCACATAAAATCCAAATCTCAACAAGAAATGTTTTCAGACAAACATGTTGTTTGTTGACCCAATAATTGTAGTAATTTATTGCTGGGACATGAGAACTGTGTACAAAACATTAACGCATTACGCTTCAAATGAGCAGAGCAGTTATCAATATTAACATAAAATGCATGTAACTAACTAATGAGAAATTAAAACCAGACAAAAAACTAGAATTTAAAACATTTCTTTGTTGTTTACCAGAATGAAACGGTTTCAAGTCAACACATTTGGTCGAGCACTTTATTTTCTCTTCACAGACTCGCTGAGGAAACGACATAAAGGCAACCACATAGAAATTATGACATCATACCCGTGCAATTGTGGGAATTGGTGTTGGAAATATGGACTCTATGCAGCCAGGAAAGTTATTTCTAATTGCATGAGCGACTACAACGACCAAGTACAACAGCAATGTGACATCAATTTACCTCAAACACTGACAAACGCCCCGTGACCCTGTTCAGGATAAAGCGGGTATAGATAATGGATGGCTGGACTAACAAACACTCACACACTGTACAACTGTATCTGGTGTTTCCCACAAGGTTGAGATTGTCCTTGTGGCGGTGGGTGGAGCAGTGTTAGCAGAGACTCGTGAAGTTTAGAGGGGGAGAGGGGAACCCAGGTAACTTTCTGTAGCAACAAATTACAGACTTTCCCTAAACGCCTCACATGCAGGTTTTCAGTAGACACTCGCTGGGCAGCAGGGAGAAGCCTCTAGTCTCTGCTCAGTAGAGCAGGGAACACGAAACTCATGAGTGATCAAACATTTGGTCAAAAAGAGTGAAATAAGGTGTTCTAATGAGATGTTTACTAAGTTGAAAGCGAATGATTTTTTTCTACCTGGGATAGCTGGTATTACACGGGTGATGTTCATTCATCGCACAGACCGATTTTTTTTTTCCACGACATGTACGACGTTATATAAACTGTACAGCTGCGTTGTGTAAAACAAGGTATTCAAACCGATGTTGAGCAGAGAAAACGCGATTCTAACTTTTTTGTTATGTAAGAAAAAAGCGAACAGTTTGTCATTTTAGGAAATGTGCTTCATCCCTTATCAAGAGTTTGATAAGAAACTCGATACCACACCGCTGGACAAAGGCGACCATTTGTTTACAATGCTTCCATTGTTTGTGGGAAACTAAGCCAACAACCAGCTAAGTGTTAAGCTAACCTAAGAGTGGTGTAGAAACTCTTGGAGAGGAAACAAATGTGTTTCCTAGCATGTCAAATTATTTCTTTGAGTGGAAATGTATCAGCAGAAAATGGACAAGAACTGGAGCTGGAACACTGATAGCCAAAAGCCAAGTATGTAAGTCTGCTGACAAACAAGACATGAGCTTCACTCATGGGCATCAATTAGAAATCAAATTTCCAATGCTGGTCTCTAAGGAAACCCTGTATGCAAATATCACAACCCAGTGTTTGCCTGTGGGTTGTAAAACTGCAGAGTGGCTGAGAGTCCAGCGACATCTGTACAACAAGGTCACACAGTAAATCAGTGCATGCTAAACGCATGAGACAGGCCACGTCTGTCGCATCTTGAGGGGTTTATCTTTCTGCTCTCACAAATGTTCTTCACAACATCCAACCTTTAAACTCGGAGCTGACAGACTGCGCTGCGTTCCCAGATGTCAGCCTCACAAATTAACGTCGTGCTGCCTTCAGGACCTCGTCAGACATCAGATTTACAAGTTGAGCGTGCATTAAGGAGGAGATCGAAATGTCAGGGGGAGTTAAAGCTGTTTCAGTAACTTAATACTCCTTTAAATGTCCTACAAGCACCTGCGGGCTTGATGAGATATAGATTTTCCTGCTCCTCTCTTCTTTAATGAACTCTTCCAACCTTTTTGCTCTTGTGCGTCTGCTATTATGCAGCCCAGAAAAAGGATGGTTCTGAACTCCGACCTCCATCGCTGCCTGCTGCTTGTGGTGTTTGTTGATCCACCAACTGAAGCTTATCCCACAACTGTATTTAATGTGAGTCATTCTGGATAAAGAGCGACAGCCAAATGACTGAAAGGGGAAATCTTCTTTAAAACCTGGATGTGTGTGTTCATTTGTTCTGACAGCTGTCAATCACAAGAGGCAGCCAGTCACTTTCATGTATCCGTCAACCCAACAGCTCATCATCGGTGACGCGCTGTGTTGGGGTGCCAAAACAGGCAGAACGTTACATAACGGAGAGGGAATCAAGGGAAGCGTGTTGGCCTGAGTGTGAATGCTTGTTGGTTATAGGATACCTTCTGACCCGCCGCTATCTGAGGGCGTGTGTGTGTGTGTGTGTGTGTGTGTGTGTGTGTGTGTGTGTGTGTGTGTGTGTGTGTGTGTGCGTGCGTGCGTGCGTGTGTGTGTGTGTGTTGAAGTAGCTCCTTTGCTTCAACTCCCGTTACATAACACGATAGAGAAGTACTGAGTGGAAGTCCATTACAGCTGTTACCAACACACACGCTGAACTGTCTCTCTGTCGTCACTTCATAATTTAAAACCCTCTGAGAGCAGTGAAGAAACAGAAAGCTGTGTGAGCCTGCTGACGGACATGTACAGGAAGAACTGTGAAAATCTGACTGCTGGAATTTCCTTCCCTGGTTGCACTCTGGCACCGATTCTCGCCAAACACTGTTTACTTTTTTCTGCGTGAAATTTGTTTCATTTTAAGGACTGATTTGTCTTATTTGTAGATGTTTCGTAAGTTATTTTGACAGTGTTTGGCTTTTTTTCATTAATTTGAGTTTTATTACAACATACGTTTGACATTTTATTCCCGATTTAAACACAGTTATTTAAACACATTTTATCCTGATTTTGTTGCTGATCTATGAAGCATTTTTGACAAATCTTACCAACATTTTCAATAAATTGTAAAACATTTATGGGGCTTTTGACAGATTTTATATATCTTTTTTAGGGATAGCTCTTTTACAAATGTACTTTTAACAGATTTTAACTTTGGTCTTTTCATTTGAAGCTTGTTAAAAGGGGGTCTTTTTGGCATGACCATCAAAATAATAATAAAACATTTTATTTAATGGCACCTTTTATGACTTTCTAGGTTACCTTCAAATCACATCATATCAGTCATAACCCTAACTAACCCAACCAAGAACGCCTCAGATAATATCTACCCAATATATCGAATATCTACCTCCACCAAGGCCAATAATCCACTCTTCTATGATATGCAAATCTGCAAACACTAAATATATCTGGATTTATTTCAAAACTATTAGAGTGATGTCAAAAAGCGCCGGTGCTTCACTGAATCCTCACATCTCAGCTATTAAACCAGTTCTTGCTCTGTCCAATAAAACCCCTGTAACCGAGTGTTTTATTAAGTTTGTGTATCCCAGAGTATTACAGGTACCTGAATGTGGATTTTGATGTGGAGTAATCAGATTTATTTTGCCACTACTTAACTTTACTGACATCTATTGAATTTTAGGCTGCATTGCTTTTAGTAGGCGAATTGCATCTCACCTCGTTGAGGAAAAAGAAAACTAATCTGTGGATTGGCCCTGTGATTCGGACCCGCTTTAGAATTGAATTAGTTCTTTCTTGGCCAATGCTACATCCTTCCACCAAGTCTCATGAAAATTGAGCTGCAAACAGACAAACAAACAAACAAACAAACCACACTGAAACTAAAACCTCCTTGGTCGAGGTAACTATGGAAAAAATGCAAATAGGTGCTTAGTAAAAAATATTATTTTTAAAATTTTACTTCCCAGAGGATTTGAAAAATAAGAATAAATCCAGTAGGTCGAGCTCTCACCGTTGTCCTTGGTGCCGCCGTCCTCGATGGTCATCTGCTCAGCCAGTTCAGACAGAGACTCGTCGATGGTCTGACTGGGACGCAGTGTTAACGACAGACGCTTCTTAATCCTCTTCATCTTCTCCATAGCAGCGCAGTGCACGGCCTGCGGAGCACACAAATACTCAATCAACAGGAATTCAGGTAGACAAATGAATACAAATTTCAGGTTTGTTGTTGTTGTGTGTGCGCACGCACAGCATGGGAGATTACAGGAGCTCCCATAGAGTCAAAAAATATCTCAACTCATGAATAACGTAAAGATGCTTTTAATCCAATATTCATTCACTCAGCAAATGCTTGAACAGCGCATGAATAAAGGATGAACAGCGCATGAATAAAGGATGAATATCGCAGACTTGAACACAGATGTTTTCACTTGCACACACACATTCACACATTTAAAGAGGGATAAATTAATGACCGCTAATTTAAGGAGGAGCGAGTCAGTTTGCAGACACACACACACACACACACACACACACACACACACACACACACACACACACACACACACACACACACACACACACACACACACACACACACACGTCTGCCAGCACATGCCAGTGTTGTTCCAGACGAGTGTGTTCGTGTTGACGCAGCAGTCGGCCAGGTCACAGGAAACACCTTGCTCAATCTGCCTCAAACCCGTCCCTGTTCATTGTGTCGCAGTGTTAACGCCCCGCGGTTGTGTGCGAGCATGCGTGCGTGTGTGTGTGTGTGTGTGTGGAAGGGGCATGCTGATTGAGTGGAGGAAATGCAGTGAGGAAGGAGCAGCAGAAATGCCCCGCCCATCCCGCCTGACCCTCTGCAAAAAACAAGCTGACCCCTGCCGTCACCATCCCTTTCCCTCTCTTCGGGTCTCTCTCTCTCTCTCTCTCAAGGTCGCCAGCTCCCCTCATACTCATGAGACACCATCTGTCTGCCTGCGCGCGCACACACACACACACACACACACACACACACACACACCTCAGCAATTTGTCATTCGTGACACTGCGTGGCGAGAATCACTTCATCGATCACTGTTGGCACTTGTGACCGCAAGCTCACACCAACACAACCACAAACTGTTCGTCTGCACACTAAAACACACACGTAACGAATCTACAGACGGCTGTTTGTTTGTGTGTGTCCGTGTGTGTGGTTACATGACCTGAATTTCCTCAAAGCAGGCTGTACTTGGTCCAATTAAGGCTACATATAAACAGATACATCTAAAAAAAAAAATATGTGGCTACCAGAAGAAGAACTTTATATATGCTGGATATATCCCAGGCATCGACCACCGTACGACGCATGTTGTGTGCTGAAGCTGTAAACAACAGAGATCCTCCACTAGAGTGCAACATGTCCTTGAATGACCATTGCGGACTTTGCAGACTTCAGGCTTCCCCGATATTTGCGAGCATTGCCGCAACTGCTCATATCACTTTATCTACCTCGGCTGCTGCTGCCATCGTTTGAACTAGATTTAAAAACAAACGTCAGCGTCATCGCACCGGTTGCTGATTGGTCGGCCCGACACAGTGGCTGAGCAAACCTTCGCGCAAACAAGGTTTCCAGACTACAATCAGAGCTGTTAGCTGTAGGTGGCCGGCGCCAGACTACAGTGTTGACTGTAAAAAAGTCAAGTCAGAGAAAGAAAAAAGAAAAAAAAGTTATTTTGGTTTAACTGGCCAAATATTTGTAGATTTCCCATCTTGTCTGAGTATGTTGTCTTATCAACAGCACTTCTATGTGAGCCGGTAAATCTCGTAACATAGCAGGAGAAAATAAACTACAATCGGGAATACAAACAAAGAAAACCTAAAAAAAATTGAAAAGATGACCATCTCCCACGAGCACCAACACTCACTGAAAAGAGATTATCTGCTCAAAAACATGTTTCTTTTATTCATTACTTAACCATTTAACGTGTTTCAAAACATGTTTTCCACTCTTTGACTCTACAAAATGTGTGTGATGTGCCATCTTTTAACCCGTGTGTGTGATTAGCGCACTTTTGAAGAGGAAGTGTGTCATGCTGGCCCTGGTGGCCATATCGGCATGCAGATCAGATGACGGCACACACACACACACACACACACACACACACACACACACACACACACACACACACACACACACACACACACACACACACACACACACACACACACACAAAGCAATCACACAGTCCAGTAATGGGAAAAAAGCGAAGAAAATTCCACCTAACAAGGCTGCAAAATCAAGCTTGTAAAAATCACAATGCTTGAATAAAATGACTGCATTGGAAAACACTCTCACTCACACACACACACACACACACACACACACACACACACACACACACACACACACACACACACACACACACACACACACACACACACACACACACACACACATTCTCTCCCTCGTACACACACACTCACAGTATGTGAGATAAGCGCTCTTTGTCTCCCATACAGAGAAGTGTAACAGAGCCGGGTTTTATCTCTGCTGCAAACCAAAACAAAGAGACTCATATGTGTGTGTGTGTGTGTGTGTGTGTGTGTGTGTGTGTGTGTGTGTGTGTGTGTGTGTGTGTGTGTGTGTGTGTGTGTATTGAAAGTACAACATCTGGCACATATGAATGATATGTGTGTGTGTGTTTGGGGGGGATTTTAACATGGAAAGGAACACAAACAATCTGCCAGCGATAGAGACATTGAAGGAGAACTGAGCCCTCCGACTCGCTTTCTTCCTTTTTCATCATCAGCATCTCCAAAAAAAAAAAAAATCTCTTTTACACACACACACACACACACACACACACACACACACACACACACACACACACACACACACACACACACACACACACACACACACACACACACACGTTTTTTGACCCACATTCCCGACATCCCCCATTCCTCTGCTGCCTCCTGGATGCCTCCCAAGTGCATCCATCCAGGGTAGTCTGGAGGAGGGGACATCAAAGGACGAGAGGGTGGGAGGGGGAGCAGGGGACAAGACCTAATTACCGGTCTAATTATTACACACACACACTCTGCACTCGTCCCACCTCCGTCCCTCGTCTTCCTCGCTTTTCTCACTCCTTCCTCTTCTTGTTTTTTCCCCCCTCTTCTTTTCCCCAACTCCAAAAATCGGAATGAGGTAATGAAATGGAAAATGTGGCTTTGCATTTCATGTCAGAGATGTGGGTGAAAGTGTGGATGTGAAGAGGAGGAGGAAGAGTAGGAGGAGATCGAAGAAGAAGAAGAAGAAGAAGAGTGGGGAGAGAGAAGGAACAGGAGAGAAAGTGAGTTTATTTCAGTGAACGGAGCCATAATGGAGTCTTTGTGTTTGGTTAAGAGGCATGAAATCAGCCCAGTGACTGCAAGCATGTACAGTGCTGCTGAGAGGGACTGAGGGGGGGGGGGGGGCTCGGTCCGGCTTTACTTTCAGTAGCTACAGTTGGTGTTCATAACAGGTTTGGGATTTAAAAGCTTACTAACTTTGCAGGTGACCAATCAGGTGTGAGTGTTGCCCACATCCTGCTGGTCATAAAGTCTGTGTTCCCTTTGTAATTATACAATTTAATCAGTTGTAAAGTAACAGCTCTCCAAATCCAACCTCATCAAGCTGTGCTCCAAAAATATAATGGAGCTTATTCATGGCTGTTAACTATATGTTACCCAAACTGCCCTGGAAGCCTGGAGTTTAAAGGCGCTGACCACAGTGTCTCCGGCTCGAGTCTGACCGAGGGACCTCCTACACTTTTACTGTCATCTCTCCTTTCTGCTCTCCAATATATCCACAAAATACACACACGTTTCAGGCTTTCAGGTAAATGTGTCAGAACCTGTGATTTTCTGTGTTAATTGGGTGTTTAAACCACTACAGGTACACAAACACCTCGTATTTAGCATTTATTTACAGTGCACCCAAACAGCTGAAAACTCAAAGAAGATTCATCGCATGACGTTGTAAGAGATGTAAGAAAAATATTGGTACACTTAAGTATTGCGATGTTATGTTTTGTGACACGTGACGAAATTGTGGCACTCGGTGGTTCCTTTTGTGTTGTGTAAAAACCATAGACTGTATATAAATATGGACGACATGACAGCTCACGAAGGTTGAAGCCAAAACATCGCAATCGCCCCCTGGTGGCTGGCTGCAGTACAGGTCATAAAGCGTTCTTCCTCCATGACAGGACATGGGCCAAACTAAAACATCAAAGTGCCCCTCAAATAAATTTCCCCCAAATCTGGTTTCTATCGTATTAAGTACTTCTTGATGTTGGTTCATATTTTGGCTTAATTTTTGTACAGTGGGAGGAAGTGGAAATACGAATTTCATCTTTACGTACAGTACAGTCCACGGTTTAAACCCCCGACTGCTGGATAGCAGCGTTGCTGTCCATCTTCAGCCATTTGACTCGTACTCTAACGTAAACAGAGCCAGGAAGTAGCGTTACCGCTAACTTTAGCATTAGCAAACCAAGCTGACTAGTAATGTTCCCACCAATAGCTAAATTCAACAGTAAAATTGCAATATGCCACTTTCCTTACAATATTGCAATACATCACAATCTATACAATCCTCACCGCTGTATTATGATACGTATTGTATCAGCAGATTGAATCCACAGCCCTGCTTGTTGTCCTCATTGTTGACACTGTTTGTTCCCTAATTCAATTGGCCATGACTGAATAAATAAAAAAATATTAATAACAAAAAAAAATCAGTGTTTGTTTTCGAATCCATAAAGAGTAAAAATAATTTCTTCCAGCTCTTTAGTTTTATTTTACTGTTGAAAGGAATTATAATCCTATTAAAACAATTATAATAATAAAATTCTGTTCTGATGTGCTAGAACAAGTTTTTATTATTATCAAAAGTGACTCTCATCATCTTATGTCAAAACCTTGCTATCCCTGTAATATACTCCACAATAGTTTGTAGAAGTGACAGAATCGGAGCAAAAACTAGAGGAAGCATGAAGAGAGGGAGAGTTGATGGGAAGGTTGAACAGTCGGCAGCACCGACATCTTCTCCAAAGGAGAACAACAATTGACATTGTTAAAACCATTTCTCAAAATAGACCCTCTCATATGAGAATCACAACCGCTTTAAAATAGACAGAATCATCACTTTCCTTTTAGAGAGCCATGAGGGAGCCGGGACCGAACCGAACAGGACCCGAAGGGAAAGTGATCCCACATGTCAAAAGAGATCTATTTATCAACTCCCGAGTTTTATTTGTGGTTCATTCCTTAAAGATTACAGAGTCATTTAGCGCCTTCAGGTTTGTGGGTCTGATCAGTATTTCCATTCATTTTTGGCTTGGATGTATTTTTCCTCCTCTTGTTAAAAATTAGGACCAATAACAGACTCACACACACCTGGAAAACACACACACACACACACACACACACACACACACACACACACACACACACACACACACACACACACACACACACACACACACACACACACACACACACACACACACAGACCACCAAGCTAAAAAAGCAACTGCATCATCATCATCATGTAGCGTCCTTCATGGAGTGCGAGTTGCTGATTCACAACTATCGTGTGCCTGAGAACTTAGTCTGCTCTGTGTCTGGTGTGATTCAGCGTGAATGCTGGATTTAATATCTTCATCTCAACCTCACTGAAGCACAGTATGTTCAATAATATCTTCTACCCGGAGTGATGCGTGTTGTCTGCAGTAGAAAGTACGAAAAATCATCAATATGTGTTTTACTGACAGTTCTGACTAATGATCAAACATAATTCAGTGATGGGTTATTAAACCTGAAATACTGTGATACTTGTTGAATCACAGCAGAGTGTTGCTGTAATGATTAGTTTCAGTCACTTTTTTGGAGCTGCACTTTGGATTTGTGTGTTTATGTTGGAGAGCGACGCTCCTGGCTCAGAGAAAACAAACCATGAGGCGGCGTAAATGCTTCTCTTAGAGGATAAACTTGAACAAATCCCACACAAAAAAATCAAAACCAACAATAACTTTATCACACTATGTTTCGCCTGTTCAGAAAAGCATCAATTACCTTCGTAACCAAAGTGGGATAGATTGTTCAAATCCATTTAAAAACACAGCAGTGACCAACAGTTACACCAGCCAACATGTTTCTACATTATCATGAAGGAACGTTACATAAAAGTATTTTTGTTTTGAGCCGATCTCCTTCTGTCAGAAACACTCACCAAAGCACCAAATGTGGATTATTCCCAAACAAATGCCCTGAATGTATTTGCTGTAAACGACAATAGCTTGTTGTTACTTTTAGTCTTGAAAAAAATTACAAAACTACACATTTCTGATGTGTACATACATTTTATAGGGCAGAATTAGCTCAGGTCTTTTGGGAGGGAAAAGTATTACACATTGACACATTGTTGGTTTTGGTCCTTTCATGCAATGTGTTGATAGAAACGTTGAGTAACATCACATTTATTCATTAACGTATCATGAAGGCAGCAGCGAGAACATTCATTTCTGAGTCATCTTCCAGCCTTCAGCTGAAACTAATATTAACTTCACTGTTCTCGATCTCATCTGACTGATCAAACATCCTCCATATCTTCACTATTATATAACAACGCACCGGTTTCACAACGTCGGTTTCATTTTAAAAAGTTGTGAAATAATTTAATTGTCAAGCGACTTCTAACTGTAAACTGACAGACTAGTTTCTCCCACGTTCACGGCCGCCTCGCTGCCCACGCGCAGCACAAATCACAGTTTTTCTATGAAAGATATTAATCAAAACAGTTCAAATGAAAAACTACACATCAGCCAAAAAGAGCTGGAAGGTGAAATCTGACCTCACACAGGTGCTCACTCATAATTTTCCCTCATTTACACGTCTGCTTTTAAGAGAAGAGCTAAAATGTCTGCGCTGCCTCGGGCCCACTTCCATCACTCTTACCCAGAGATCACAGCTTTGCACGCACACACACACAAACACAAACACAAACACACACACACACACACACACACACACACACACACACACACACACACACACACACACACACACACACACACACACTAGGGAGTTTCCCCCTCGTATTGCTGGTGTACATTACAATCAAAGCACCGCTGTCTGTGCTACATGATGTACACCGACACAAAGACTTCAAAGAGCAGTAGGAGGGTGTCAATCCCCCCTAAAGCCTACAGGGTGAATGAATCCCTGCATCTGATATCTCCGACTACCGCAACTCTAAAACCTGCTTACATAAACAATTTCTAAACAATTTCACAGCTTCTTCTGATTTGGCACTGTATGTTTTTCCAGCTCTAACTGCAAAAGGAGATTGCCGTTTTTCCACTTAATACATTTTTTTCAACGTTGTACAAGTGTCTAGATTTGTTTTTTTCAAAAGCTTGTCAACGCTGTTAAAAAGAACAATATGAATCGCGATTTTATCGACATACATAAAAAGCCCAAGAATTCGAGCACCAACCAGAGCATCATTGCAAAACTATTAGCACTGTCATCAGCCCCGAAGCGCCCATTTCAGCTGAATCCCACTGAGTACAGTCACAAGTATCTGTTTGTGTGCTTATGAGAACGCGCACAAACAGAGCATCAGTGCTGCTGCCCAGCGCGGTGGGCGCCTTCCACTGAAAGAGCCTTTGTTTAGTTGAGAGAA